>NC_091983.1:1857524-2157524 GCF_044704955.1 Pristiophorus japonicus | reverse complement strand
TGGAAGTGACAAATATCCTGAGATGGTACAGTGCCAGCTGATAATGGGAGAGACAGGATATTCTGGCCCAGGAATTCCTTTACAATTGCTACTAATGACTGGTCACAATGGGCCCAAGTTTCGGCCTCAGTTGCTCCTGATTTTTTGGAGCAACTGGTGTAGAACGGAGTATCTTAGAAATTCAAATTCTCGGCATTTAGTTTGCTCCAGTTCTAGTCAGTTAGAACAGTTTCACTTTGGAACAGAATTTTTTTTTCAAAAGGGGGTGTGTCCGACCACTTACACCTGTTTTCAAAGTTTCGGCAGTGAAAACTTACTCCAAACTAACTTAGAATGGAGTATGTGAAGATTTTTGTACGCTCGAAAAAACCTTGTCTACACTTTAGAAAATCAGGCGTAGGTTACAAATCAGGCGTAGGGAATGGTGGGGGGGGGGGTTTAAAGGGAAGTTTACAAACATTAAACACTTCAGTTTTACAAATAAAGAGCCATCATCAATAATAAATGATAAAAACATCAATAAATCAACCAATAAATCAATCAAAAAAAATTAATATGAAATAATTTTTTTTTTTTTAAATCAATAAATAAAACATTTTCTACTTACCAACTGCAGCACCGGGAGCCCTCCAACAGCGTGCTGGGATGCTCCCCCCAGTGTGTCTCTGTCAGTGTCTCTATCTCTCTGTCTGTCTGTCTGTGTGTGTCTCTCACTCTCTGTCTGTCAGTGTCTGTGTTTCCGACAGCGAGGGGAGGGGGAGGTGAGAGGGTAGGTAGAGGGGGGCAGGGGGAGGGGAGGGAGGGAGGCAGAGGGGAGGGAGGGAAGGGGGAGGGGGAGGGGAGGAGGAGAAGGGGAGAAGGGGGGGAAGAGGAGAAGGGGGGGAGGAGGAGAAGGGGAAGAGGGGGAGGAGGAGAAGGGGAAGGGGGTGAGGAGAAGAAGGGGAAGGGGGGAGGAGGAGAAGGGGAAGGGGGGAGGAGGAGAAGGGGAAGGGGGGAGGAGGAGAAGGGGAAGGGGGGAGGAGGAGAAGGGGAAGGGGGGGAGGAGGAGAAGAGGAAGGGGGGGAGGAGGAGGAGGAGAAGGGGGGAGGAGGAGGAGGGAAGGGGGGGAGGAGGGGAGGGGGGGAGGAGGGGGGAGGAGGAGAAGGGGAAGGGGGGGAGGAGAAGGGGAAGGAGAGGGGGAGGGAAGGAGAGGGGGAGGAAAGGAGAAGGGGGGAAAAGGAGAAGGGGGGGAAAGGAGAAGGGGGGAGGAGAAGGGGGGAAAAGGAGAAGGGGGGAGAAAAGGAGAAGGGGGGGGGGGAAGGGAGGCTGAACGGGCCGGGCCCGGCCGGGCCCAAGACTTAGAGCAGGGCCCGTCCCCAGCACCAGATTTACAGGTAGGTGGCGTTGGGTCGGGTCGGGTCCGGGGTCCGGGGTCGGGAGCGCGGATCGGGTCGGGGGGAGTGCAGGTCGGGTCAGGGGGGTGGAGGGAGGTCGGGTCCGGTCCGGTCCGGGGGGGTGGGGGTGGGAGGTCGGGTTGGTTGGGGTAGGGAGGGAGCACGGGTCGGTTCGAGGGGGGCAGAGGGAGGTCGGGTTGTGTCGGTTTGTGTCGGGGGCGGGGGGAGGGATGTCAGGTTGGGTCGGCTCCGGTCCGGGTGGGTGGGGTCGGGAGCGCGGGTCGGGTCGGGGAGTGGGTGGGAGGGAGGTCGGTTCGGGTCGGGGGGGGGGAGGGAGGGAGGGAGGGAAGGTCGGGTGGGGGGGGGGGGGGGGGAGCACGGGTCGGGTCTAGTCCGGGGGGTCGGGTCGGGTCCGGGAGCGGGGGAAGGGGGGAAGCGGGAGTCGGATCGGTGTCAGGAGGAAGCAGGAGCTGGGCGTGGGAGGCAGCCTTTTGCACGTAGCCCCAGTGAGGCCATTCGGCCAGGGCTAGGGGCTGCGTGCTTCGTGCCCCTCCCACAGTTTTGGGCGCCTGGAGCTACTGCACATGCGCGCCCACTGTAGTGCGCATGTGCAGAGGTCCTGGCACTGTTTTCAACGCAGGGACCTAGCTCCGCCCCCTACAGCTCGTGCTGCGCTGCGCCAGGCTCCAGAGGACCAGCAGGGAGCCGGAGAATCTGTAAGTTTTTTTTAGGCACACTTTGTGGCGCGAAAAACGGGTGTCTAGGTCGGGGCTACGCCGTTCTAAGCGCGACCCAAAACTTGGGCCCATAGAACTTCAATTTATGCATGAAAATCTGGTCTATAACTTCATGTGGCATTTCATACAGTTACTTACTCAAAACCAGGCGAGATTTTCCAACCAATATAAAGGAATTCCACTACATGAAGCCTTTTGCCTCTCCTTTAAAACACCCCTTCAATCTCTCTTCCTTTGGCTTGGCATGCTTTTTCCTCTCACACCTCTGTGAAACACCGCGGGACGTTTAAAAAATTATTCTTTCTTAGGATGGGACGTCGCTGTCACGGCCAGCATTTATTGCCTGTCCCTAATTGCCCTCGAGAAGGTGGTGGTAAGCTGCCTTCTTGAACCGCTGTAGTCCATTTGGTGAAGGTATTCTCAGTGTTGTTAGGAAGCGAGTTCCACAATTTTGACCCAGCGACAATGAAGGAACAGTGATATATTTTAAAGTCAGGATGGTGTGTAACTTGCAGGTGATGGTATTCCCATGCACCTGCTGCCCTTGTTCATCCAGGTGGTAGAGGTCGCGGATTTGGCAGATGCTGTCGAAAAAGCCTTGGTGAGTTGCTGCATTGCATCTTGTAGATGGTACACATGGAGGGAGTAAATGTTTAAGATGATGGATGGGGTGCAGCTCAAGCGAGCTGCTTTGTCCTGGATGGTGTCAAACTTCTTGAGTGTTGTTGGGGCTGCACTCATCCAGGCAAGTGGAGAGTATTACATCACACTCCTGACTTATGCCTCGCAAGTGGTGGGAATGCTTTGGGGAGTCAGGAGATGAGTCACTCGCCGCAGAATACCCACCCCTTGAGCCGCTCTCGTAGCCACAGTATTTGTGTGACTTGTCCAGTTAAGTTGCTGGTCAATGGTGACACCCAAGATGTTGATGGTGGGAATTTGCGATCAAGGGGCAGTGGTTAGACTCTCTCTTGTTGGAGCATAGTCATTGCCTGGCACTTGTGTGATGCGAATGTTATTTGCCACTTATCAGCCCAAGCCTGAATGTTGTCTAGGTCTTGCTGCATGCGGGCATGTGCCGCTCCATGATTTGGAGAGTTGCGAATGGAACTGAACACAGTGCAATCATCAGCGAACATCCCCATTTCTGACCTTATGATGGAGGTAAGGTCATTGATTAAGCAGCTGAAGATAGTTGGGCCTAGGACACTCTCCTGAAGACCCCAGCAGGATGACCTAGGGCTGAGATGATTGACCTTCAACAACCACAATCTTCCTTTGTGCTAGCTATGTTTCCAGCCAGTGCGGTCATCCCCGATTCGCATTGACTTCAATTTTGCTGGGGTTCCTTGATGCCACACTCGGTCAAATGCTGCCTTGATGTCAAGGGCAGTCACTTTCACCTCACATCTGGAATTTACCTCTTTTGTCCATGTTTGGACTAAGGCTGTAATGAAATCTGGAACCAAGTGGTCCTGGCAGAACTGAAACTGAGCATCGGTGAGCAGGTCATTGGTGAGTGAGTACCACTTAAAAGCACTGTTGACGACAACTTCCATCGCTTTGCTGACGATTGCGATCTCCAACAAGAGAGTTTCACCACCTTCCCATGACATTCAATGGCATTACCATCGCCAATACCTCCACTATCAACCAGAACCTTCATGGGACCAGCCACACAAATACTGTGGCTACAAGAGCAGGTCAGAAACTGGGTATTCTGTGGCGATTGTCTCACCTCCTGACTCCGCAAAGCCTTTCCACCATCTACAAGGCACAAATCAGGATTGTGATGGAATACTCTCCACTTGCCTGGGAGTGCAACAACATTCAAGAAGCTCAACACGATCCAGGATAAAGCAGCCCGCTTGATTGACACTACATCCACCACCTTAGACTTTCACCACCATGGCTGCAATGTGTACCATCTACAAGGCTTCTTCAACAGCACCTCCCAAACCCACAACCACTACCACCTAGAAAGGCAGCAGGCGCATGGGAATATCCTCACCTCCAAGTTACATACCATCCTGACTAAGGAGTATATCGGTGTTCCTTCAAAATCCTGCAACCCCCTCCCTAACAGCACTGTAGGAGTACCTTCACCTCACTGACTGCAGCGGTTCAATGGCATCTCGAGGGCAATTACGGATGGGCAATAAATGCTGGTCTTGCTAGTGACGCCCACATCCCATGAATAAATTAAGCCTGGATCATTTTATACATTAAAGGTGCTAAATAAATGCAATGAGCTGTTGCTGAGTGGAAAAGTTGGAATATTTAGTTAACAGCAACGGACAAGGGTGTGAGCATAACGTTATCAATTAAGCCATCTTGGTTCAGTTGGTAACATTCTAGTCTGGAATCAAAGGTTTCAAGCCCCACACCTGAAAGTGGAATCATAGGGCCCAAGTTTCGGCCTCAGTTGCTCCTGATTTTTTGGAGCAACTGGTGTAGAACAGAGTATCTAAGAAATTCAAATTCTCGGCATTTAGTTTGCTCCAGTTCCAGTCAGTTAGAACAGTTTCACTTGGAACAGAATTTTTTTTCAAAAGGGGGCGTATCCGGCCACTTACGCCTGTTTTCAAAGTTTCGGCAGTGAAAACTTACTCCAAACTAACTTAGAATGGAGTAAGTGAAGATTTTTGTACGCTCGAAAAAACCTTGTCTACACTTTAGAAAATCAGGCGTAGGTTACAAATCAGGCGTAGGGAATGGGGGGGGTGGGGGGGTTTAAAGGGAAGTTTACAAACATTAAACACTTCAGTTTTACAAATAAAGAGCCATTATCAATAATAAATGATAAAAACATCAATAAATCAACAATAAAATTTAAAAAAATTACTAAATAAAAATTTTTCTACTAACCGACTGCAGCACCGGGAGCCCTCCAACCGCGTGCTGGGATGCCCCCCCCCCCCTCCCACCCACCCCCAGTGTCTCTCTGTCAGTGTCTCTATCTCTCTGTCTGTCTGTCTGTGTCTCTCACTCTCTGTCTGTCAGTGTCTGTGTTTCTGACAGCGAGGGGTGGAGGGGAGGGGGAGGATGGGGAGGGGAGGGGGAGGAGGGGTGGAGGGGAGGTGGTGGAGTGGGGGAGAGGGGGTGGGGGGAGTGGGTGACAAGGGAGGGAGGGGAGGGGGGTGAGAAGGGAGGGAGGGTGAGAAAGGAGGGAGGGGAGGGGGGAGAGGAGAGGTAGGAGGAGGGAGGGGAGGGGGGGAAGAGAAGAGAGGGAAAGAGAGAGGGGGGTGAGAGAAGGGAGGGAGGGGAAGGGGAGAGAAGGGGGGAAGAGAGAGAGAAGGGAGAGAGAGAGAGAGAGAGAAAGAAAGGAGAGGGAGGCTGAACGGGCCGGGCCCAAGACTTCGAGCTTAGACTTACCGGATTGACAGGTAGGTGGCGTCGGGTCCGGGGTCCGGGGGGGTGGGGGGGGGGGGCGGAGATCGGTCGGGGGGGGGGGGGAGAGGAGATCGGTCGGTGGGGGGGGGGGGAAGGTCGTGAGCAGGGGAAGCGGAGGTCGGGTCAGGGGTGGAAGGGGGGGGGGGCGGTCGGGTATGGGGGGGTGGGAGCGGGAGTCAAGTTGGGTCGGGTCCGGAGGAAGCAGGAGCTGGGCGTGGGAGGAGCCTTATGCACGCAGCCCCAGTGAGGTCATTCAGCCAGGGCTCGGGGCTATGTGCTTCGAGCCCCTCCCACACAGTTTTGGGCGCCTGGAGCTACTGCACATGCGCGCCCACTGTAGCGCGCATGTGCAGAGGTCCCGGCACTGTTTTCAGCGCAGGGACCTAGCTCCGCCCCCCACAGCTCGTGCTGCACCGCGCCGTGGGCCAGAGGACCAGCAAGGAGCCGGAGAATCTGGAAGTTTTTTTTAGGCGCACTTTGTGGCGCGAAAAACGGGCGTCCAGGTCAGGGATGCGCCGTTCTAGGTGCGGCCCGAAACTTGGGCCCATAATCTCGATGGACATCTCAGCACAGTACTGAAGAAACGTTGGAGGTGCTATCATAGGAACAGGAATAGGTCCTCGAGCCTATCCCGCCTTTCAGTTAGATCATGGCTGATCTGTACCTTAACTCCGTCTACTTGCCTTGGTTCTGCAACCCTCAATATCACATAGGATTACATAGGATACATGGCACAAAAACAGGTCATTCGGTCCAACCAATCTATGCCCCACTTGAGCCTTCTCCTGTCTTTCCTCATCTAACTCTATCCGTATAACCCTCTATTCCCTTCTCCCTGATATGCTTGTCCAACCTCTCCTTAAATACATCTATCTATACTATTCGCTTCAACCACTCCCTGTGGTAACGAGTTCCATATTCTCACCACTCTCTGGGTAAAGTCGTTTCTTCTGAATTCCCCATTGGATTTCTTGATGACTATCTTATATTGATGGCCTCTAGTTATGCTCTTCCCCACAAGTGAAAACATTCTCTCTGTATCGACTATCAAAACCTTTCATAATTTTAAAGACCTCGATTAGGTCACCCTTCAGCCTTCTTTTTCCAAGAAAAGAGAGACCCAGCCTGTTCTTCCTTTCCTGATATGTATACCCTCGCATTTCTGGTATCATCCTTGTAAATCTTCTCTGCACCCTGTCCACTGCCTCTATATCCTTTTTATAATATGGCAACTGTTCGATGCAGATTTAGCACAAATTTCCTACTTTTCAATTCTATCCCTCTGGAAATAAACCCTAATGCTTGGTTTGCTTTTTTTATGGCCTTGCTAACCTGTGGCGCAACTTTTAGTGATTGATGTATTTGTACTCCGAGATCCCTTTGTTCCTCTGCCCCACCTAGACTCGCACCTTCCAAGTCATAAATGACCTCCCTATTCTTCCTACCAAAATGTAATATCTCACATTTATCGGTGTTAAACTTCATTTGTTGCTGATGATCCCTTTAAATAATGCTGCTGGAGGCTCGCTCCTACTTGTGAATGCTTGGTCAGCTGGAGAACTGTGCAGTTTTGGTCTCCTTATCTAAGGAAGGATATACTTGCAGTAGAGGCAGTGCACTGAAGGATCACTAGATTGATTCCTGGGATGAGAGGGCTGTCTTGTGATGAGAGATTGTGTAGAATGGGTCTATACTCTCTGGAGTTTAGAAGAATGAGAGGTGATCTCATTGAAACATAGGAGATTCTGAAAGGGATTGACAGGGTAGATGCTGCGAGGTTTTTCCCCTGGCTGGAGTGTCTAGAACTAGGGGGACATAATCTCAGGATAAAGTGTAGACCATTTAAGACAGACGAGGAAGAATTTCTTTACTCAAAGGGTTGTGAATCTTTGGAATTCTCTGCCTCAGAGGACTGTGGATGCTGAGTCTCTGAATATGTTCATGGCTGAGATAGATCGTTTTTGGAGACTAGGGGAATCAAGGGATATGGAGATTGGGCAGGAAAGTGGAGTTGAGGTCGATGATCAGCCATGATCTTATTGAATGGCGGAGCAGGCTCGCAGGGACGTAGGGCCTGCTCCTGCTTCTGCTCTTATTTCTTATGTTCTTAACTTGCACCTGGCATGCTTGTTCTGTTTGACTGGCTCTATGCAACTTTCTGAAACTCCACCTTCATTCTTATTTAAAGGCTTCTGCTCATAACACTTGCTCATAGTCATGGGGGTTCTACTTGCAGTCCCCCTCATGCTGGAGTATCTTCGGGAGAGGGAGCAGAGGCAGCAAAGGAGAGAAGATGCATGCAGACAGAGGAGAAGGGCTAGGAGGGCTCTCAACAGGCGGCCTTACCCACCTAGGGTCTTCAGAGAGCACTTCTCATAGCCACAGGCGAGGAGCAGTATATTAGGAGGCTTTGCTTTAGCAAGGAGGTGGTCACAGAACTCTGCCACCTCCAGAAACCAGACCTGCAGCGATCCCGGCTCTCCCGGTGGCCCTCAATTTCTTCACTAGTGGATGCTTCCAGTCTGCAGCAGGAGACATAGCCAACATCTCACTAGTTTGCCATCCATCTGCATCAGGGACTTCACAGAGGGTCTCTACACCAGGAGAATTGACTGTTATCTTCTCTCTGATTAGAGAGAATCAGGATGTGCATGTGGCTGTCAGGATAGCAGGGTTCCCCATGTTGCAGGGCGCCATCGACTGCACCCACGTGGTTTTGCAGGCGCCGCATAACAATCCTGGGATCTTCTCTAACTGCAAAGGCTACCACTCACTTAATGTGAAATTGTTGTGTGACCATGCCCAGCGCATCCTGATGGTAAATGCCCACTATCCTGACAGCAGTCATGATGTCTTTATCCTGCATCAATCTGGTGCACCAGCAATCTTCCAGCCACCACCTCAAACCTGAGGGTGGCTGCTCGGAGACAAGGGCTATCTGCTCTTCACCTGGCTGATGACTCCTCTCCACAACACTCGTGCCCAGCACTCATATGATGAGAATCATGCTGCTACCAGGAACATCATCAGGCAGACCACCGGGCTGCTGAAGCAATGGTTCTGTTGCCTTGACTGCTCGGGAAGAGCCCTCCACATTTCGTGGTGGTCTGCTGCATGCTTCACAATTTGGCCATTAGGAGGACACAGCCCTTGCCATCACTGATTGTGGGATCACCTCAGGAAGAGGGTGAGGGATGGGAGGAGGAGGAGGAAGAGGAGCAAGTGGAAGAGGAGAATGTGAAGGAAGGGAGGAAACCAGGCAGCAAATCCCCCTTCTGCACAGGCTGGCCATGATTACCTCAACAGACTCCGATTCAAGTGAATGAAATCCCAGAACCCCATCAATCACATTCCCATCATACCATCCCTCTGTCACAGAATATCACAGCATCCTCCTGGGCAAAAAGCTGAAATGAGAGCCACCACAAAACAAGCATTCCAAACAAAAATTAATAAAGGTATAAGTATTCAATTTACATTACAATATGAAGTAATCACCTTTGTGCAATCCCAGTGCCTGTCGTTCAGGTACCCTTGTCCACTCTGGTGCTCTCCCAGATTGAAGTAAAAGAATCCGGGAATTTACAGTGGAAGGCTGCTGAGTTTTCATGGGGAACACTTCAGATGGCCTTGCAGGATGCCCTTGACCAGCTGAGGACCAAGGCGGCCTGGCTGTAGGTGCCATTATCTCATCATGGGCGGCAGAGGTCTGGTTTGGCTGGTTGGCCGACAGGCAGCGACAAGGGCAATTGCGGAGTGGCAGTGCTGGGAGTAGTAATGCTGCCATGCTGAGAGAGGACAGCAGGTTCCTGCTCCAGACCCACTGCCACTCTCCCAGAGCGGCGCCTCAGCATTCCTAGCAATCTGTTGCGACACCCTGCAAGCCCCTTTCAAGACTCATAATGATGGCAGTAGTGTGAGCTCCCACTGCAGCAGTGGTCACTTCTGCCTGTGTTGCAATGGAAGCCGCAACATCGCCCATCACATCGTGGCTAGGTCCACAAAGTCTCTCCTGCAGTTGCCTATGGGCTCCCAAGCTCTGCGCAAAGTCCCGTCCAATGTTGGAGCCAAACTCCTCCACGCTCCTTGACAATGACATGAAGCTCTCTGGCAGGCTTCCTATTATACCTAGGATTTCTGTGTGCTTGCCCATCACCTTCCTTCTGAAGGCCGCCCCATCAAGGTCATCATCTGAATCGTGTGCAGCAGAACCCGTGCGCGCACTCGCCCTCTGGGGAGCAGGCCCCCTGAGCTACCCTTTCCCCCTGGCCTTCGTTCAGCCCACTCGTGCCTGGTGTCTCACCATGTGCAGATCCCGCATCTATACTATCCTCTAAATTCTAGGCTGGTGTCTGAGAGTGTCAGGTGCAGTGACGGTGTGCCGCCTTCTTCATCTCCACTCTCCTCCGTTACTTCGGGGACAGACTGTGCTGGTGGCAGTTCTTGATCATCTGAAAGCAGAAAGGCACAAGAGTCAGGTCATGGTGATGGGTGGGGGGCGGTGGAGAGAGCAAGATAGCCATGCATCTTGCAGCTTCTAAGTGAGAAGAGATTGTGGGATGAGGGGGAAATGGGATGCGAGAAGGATTAGGAATGACCATACCATTATTATCCCAAGGGCTTTAATTTCCCTGTTGCCACAGCCTTGGTGACTTCCCCTCCAATGATGTCGAGCACTGTCTCCACCAGTTGACTCAAGGCCTGTGAAGCATCTTGGCCGCCTCCCATCTGCTGCTGCTTGCAGCCGTTGTGAGCCACCTTGGTCTGCAAGAAAGAATGAAGTGTGTCAGTGAATGTTGTGCAGTGTTTGAATGATGTGCTTGCCATAGTTCAATAGTTGTCAGAGTGTGCAAGGTGTGAGTGTTACAGCAGTGCTAAGGGTGTGAGGGTTAATTGAAGTCATGATTCTGAGGCACGAGTTGTGATGGGGAATGATTGTTGGTAGGTGAGTGATGGGCGTGTGGTGCATTGAGCAATGGGTGAGGCTTGTGGTGCAGAGGATGGGATATGGCATTTGCTGAAGTCTTCACTCACCTAGATCTGCCATGTGAGGTCATTAAACTTCTTGCATCATTGGCTCCATGTCCACGGTATGACACTGTTGACCGTGACACGACACTGGTTGGCCGTAACGTACCCAGCTACCTCTGCCATAGACTTCGAGGTGTGCGGTGATGGCATCCTGCCACCCTGTGGGAACAGGACTCCCTGCCTCCTTTCCACTGCCACTATCAATGCTTCCAGAGCCGCGTTGGAGAACCTTCTGGCTTGTTCTCTTTGCTGCTGCTGAGCTACATCTTCTAACTCCAATGACAGTAAGGTGCCACTGCATCAAAGCACCGCCCTTTAAGTAGTGGAGAAAGACTAGCCAAACATTATTGGCCATTAGAGTGCATCCAATATTGGTCCACCTGTTGAGCAGTAAGCCAACCAATAGCACGTTTAGCACTGAGATCAGCACTCCAATTATGTAAATATGAGTAGGCAGCACAAATTCTACGTGCTTCCTGACAACTTTGAACGGATGCAGCCAAATAGCGTTGGACCATGACACCGCCCATTTTCAGGCCATATCCAATTTCTAGCCTTTATGTGAAGAAGTGCTTCTTTCAAATTAGATGTTAAGTTTAGGCTCTGCATTTCTGTTTGGTGGTTCAGGTGGATATTGAAGCTCCAACAGTACCATTTAAAAAAAAGAAGGGAATTCTCCCAGTGTCCTAGCCAATAATTCTTCTCCAACCAACATCACCAAAGGTATATTAACTGGATATTTATCTGAATGCTGTTTGTGGGTCTTTGCTGTGCACAAAGACCCACAAAGAGGCGGGAATCGAGAGAGGCAGCGGCCTATAAAAGGCTCAGCAGTCCGGGGAGCGTCGAGAGAGGCGGGAGTCGAGAGAGGCAGCGGCCTATAAAAGGCTCAGCAGTCCGGGGAGTGTCGAGAGAGGCGGGAGTCGAGAGAGGCAGCGGCCTATAAAAGGTTCAGCAGTCCGGGGAGCGTCGAGAGAGGCGGGAGTCGAGAGAGGCAGCGGCCTATAAAAGGCTCAGCAGTCCGGGGAGCGTCAAGAGAGGCGGGAGTCGAGAGAGGCAGCGGCCTATAAAAGGCTCAGCAGTCCGGGGAGCGTCGAGAGAGGCGGGAGTCGAGAGAGACAGCGGCCTATAAAAGGCTCAGCAGTCCGGGGAGCGTCGAGAGAGGCGGGAGTCGAGAGAGGCAGCGGCCTATAAAAGGCTCAGCAGTCCGGGGAGCGTCGAGAGAGGCGGGAGTCGAGAGAGATAGCGGCCTATAAAAGGCTCAGCAGTCCGGGGAGCGTCAAGAGAGGCGGGAGTCGAGAGAGGCAGCGGCCTATAAAAGGCTCAGCAGTCCGGGGAGCGTCGAGAGAGGCGGGAGTCGAGAGAGACAGCGGCCTATAAAAGGCTCAGCAGTCCGGGGAGCGTCAAGAGAGGCGGGAGTCGAGAGAGGCAGCGGCCTATAAAAGGCTCAGTAGTCCGGGGAGCGTCGAGAGAGGCGGGAGTCGAGAGAGGCAGCGGCCTATAAAAGGCTCAGTAGTCCGGGGAGCGTCGAGAGAGGCGGGAGTTGAGAGAGACGTACCGGTGCAGCTCCAGCTGGGAGAGAAGGCAAAAAAGAAGTAGAAAGAAATCAAAAGGTGACGTCACAGCCAACGTGGTAAGTGATTGGCTGCTGATTGGTGAGTAGTTTTTCTTTTTCTTTATTAGTCAGTAACTTTTAACATTGTTGTCGCCAATTTAAGTGTATCTAAGGGTTAAGTCATGGCAGGACAGCTCGGTCACATGATATGCTCCTCCTGTACCATGTGGGAACTCGGGGACAACACCAGTGTCCCTGACGACTACATGTGCGGGAAGTGTATCCACCTCCGGCTCCTGACGGTCCGCGTTGCGGAGTTGGAGCTGAGGGTGGATTCACTCTGGAGCATCCACGATGCTGAGAATGACGTGAGTAGCACGTGGAGCGAGTTGGTCTTACCGCAGGAGAAGGGTCCACAGCCAGCGAGGGAATGGAAGACCAGCAGGAAGAGTAGTGCAAGGAAGGTAGTGCAGGGGTCCCCTGTGGTCATCCCACTGCAAAACAGATACACTGCTTTGAGTACTGTTGAGGGGGATGACTCATCAGGAGAGGGCAGCAGCAGCCAAGTTCATGGCACCGTGGCTGGCTCTGTTGCACAGGAGGGCAGGAAAAAGAGTGGGGGAGCGATAGTGATAGGGGATTCAATTGTAAGGGGAATAGATAGGCATTTCTGCGGCCGCAACCGAGACTCCAGGATGGTATGTTGCCTCCCTGGTGCAAGGGTCAAGGATGTCTCGGAGCGGGTGCAGGACATTCTAAAAAGGGAGGGAGAACAGCCAGTTGTCGTGGTGCACGTTGGTACCAACGACATAGGTAAAAAAAGGGATGAGATCCTACGAAATGAATTTAAGGAGCTAGGAGCTAAATTAAAAAGTAGGACCTCAAAAGTAGTAATCTCGGGATTGCTACCAGTGCCACGTGCTAGTCAGAGTAGGAATCGCAGGATAGCGCAGATGAATACGTGGCTTGAGCAATGGTGCAGCAGGGAGGGATTCAAATTCCTGGGGCATTGGAACCGGTTCTGGGGGAGGTGGGACCAGTACAATCCGGACAGTCTGCACCTGGGCAGAATCGGAACCAATGTCCTCGGGGGAGTGTTTGCTAGTGCTGTTGGGGAGGAGTTAAACTAATATGGCAGGGGGATGGGAACCAATGCAGGGAGATAGAGGGAAACAAAAAGGAGGCAAAAGCAAAAGACAGAAAGGAGATGAGGAAAAGTGGAGGGCAGAGAAACCCAAGGCAAAGAACAAAAAGGACCATTGTACAGCAAAATTCTAAAAGGACAGAGGGTGTTAAAAAAACAAGCCTAAAGGCTTTGTGTCTTAATGCAAGGAGTATCCGCAATAAGGTGGATGAATTAACTGTGCAAATAGATGTTAACAAATATGATGTGATTGGGATTACGGAGACGTGGCTCCAGGATGATCAGGGCTGGGAACTTAACATCCAGGGGTATTCAACATTCAGGAAGGATAGAATAAAAGGAAAAGGAGGTGGGGTAGCATTGCTGGTTAAGGAGGAGATTAAGGCAATAGTTAGGAAGGACATTAGCTTGGATGATGTGGAATCTATATGGGTAGAGCTACAGAACACCAAAGGGCAAAAAACGTTAGTGGGAGTTGTGTACAGACCTCCAAACAGTAGTAGTGATGTTCGGGAGGGCATCAAACAGGAAATTAGGGGTGCATGCAATAAAGGTGCAGCAGTTATCATGGGTGACTTTAATATGCACATAGATTGGGCTAACCAAACTGGAAGCAATACGGTGGAGGAGGATTTCCTGGAGTGCATAAGGGATGGTTTTTTAGACCAATATGTCGAGGAACCAACTAGGGGGGAGGCCATCTTAGACTGGGTGTTATGTAATGAGAGAGGATTAATTAGCAATCTCGTTGTGCGAGGCCCCTTGGGGAAGAGTGACCATAATATTGTGGAATTCTGCATTAGGATGGAGAATGAAACCGTTAATTCAGAGACCATGGTCCAGAACTTAAAGAAGGCTAACTTTGAAGGTATGAGGCGTGAATTGGCTGGGATGGATTGGCGAATGATACTTAAGGGGTTGACTGTGGATGGGCAATG
Organism: Pristiophorus japonicus; assembly: GCF_044704955.1. Lineage (NCBI taxonomy): Eukaryota > Metazoa > Chordata > Chondrichthyes > Pristiophoridae > Pristiophorus > Pristiophorus japonicus. The sequence goes on along the minus strand of NC_091983.1, from coordinate 2,143,353 downwards.
GCAGACATTTAGAGTCCGCATGGATGAACTACAACAATTGTACATTCCTGTCTGGCATAAAAATAAAAAAGGGAAGGTGGCTCAACCGTGGCTATCAAGGGAAATCAGGGATAGTATTAAAGCCAAGGAAGTGGCATACAAATTGGCCAGAAATAGCAGCGAACCTGGGGACTGGGAGAAATTTAGAACTCAGCAGAGGAGGACAAAGGGTTTGATTAGGGCAGGGAAAATGGAGTATGAGAAGAAGCTTGCAGGGAACATTAAGACGGATTGCAAAACTTTCTATAGATATGTAAAGAGAAAAAGGTTAGTAAAGACAAACGTAGGTCCCCTGCAGTCAGAATCAGGGGAAGTCATAACGGGGAACAAAGAAATGGCGGACCAATTGAACAAGTACTTTGGTTCGGTATTCACGAAGGAGGACACAAACAACCTTCCGGTTATAAAAGGGGTCGGGGGGTCTAGTAAGGAGGAGGAACTGAGGGAAATCCTTATTAGCCGGGAAATTGTGTTGCGGAAATTGATGGGATTGAAGGCCGATAAATCCCCAGGGCCTGATGGACTGCATCCCAGAGTACTTAAGGAGTTGGCCTTGGAAATAGTGGATGCATTGACAGTCATTTTCCAACATTCCATTGACTCTGGATCAGTTCCTATAGAGTGGAGGGTAGCCAATGTAACCCCACTTTTTAAAAAAGGAGGGAGAGAGAAAGCAGGGAATTATAGACCGGTCAGCCTGACATTGGTAGTGGGTAAAATGATGGAATCAATTATTAAGGATGTCATAGCAGCGCATTTGGAAAGAGGTGACATGATAGGTCCAAGTCAGCATAGATTTGTGAAAGGGAAATCATGCTCGACAAATCTTCTGGAATTTTTTGAGGATGTTTCCAGTAGAATGGACAAGGGAGAACCAGTTGATGTGGTATATTTGGACTTTCAGAAGGCGTTCGACAAGGTCCCACACAAGAGATTGATGTGCAAAGTTAGAGCACATGGGATTGGGGGTAGTGTGCTGACATGGATTGAGAACTGGTTGTCAGACAGGAAGCAAAGAGTAGGAGTAAATGGGTACTTTTCAGAATGGCAGGCAGTGACTAGTGGGGTACCGCAAGGTTCTGTGCTGGGGCCCCAGCTGTTTACACTGTACATTAATGATTTAGACGAGGGGATTAAATGTAGTATCTCCAAATTTGCGGATGACACTAAGTTGGGTGGCAGTGTGAGCTGCGAGGAGGATGCTGTGAGGCTGCAGAGCGACTTGGATAGGTTAGGTGAGTGGGCAAATGCATGGCAGATGAAGTATAATGTGGATAAATGTGAGGTTATCCACTTTGGTGGTAAAAACAGAGAGACAGACTATTATCTGAATGGTGACAGATTAGGAAAAGGGGAGGTGCAAAGAGACCTGGGTGTCATGGTATATCAGTCATTGAAGGTTGGCATGCAGGTGCAGCAGGCGGTTAAGAAAGCAAATGGCATGTTGGCCTTCATAGCAAGGGGATTTGAGTACAGGGGCAGGGAGGTGTTGCTACAGTTGTACAGGGCATTGGTGAGGCCACACCTGGAGTATTGTGTTCAGTTTTGGTCTCCTAACCTGAGGAAGGACATTCTTGCTATTGAGGGAGTGCAGCGAAGGTTCACCAGACTGATTCCCGGGATGGCGGGACTGACCTATCAAGAAAGACTGGATCAACTGGGCTTGTATTCACTGGAGTTCAGAAGAATGAGAGGGGACCTCATAGAAACATTTAAAATTCTGACGGGGTTAGACAGGTTAGATGCAGGAAGAATGTTCCCAATGTTGGGGAAGTCCAGAACCAGAGGTCACAGTCTAAGGATAAGGGGTAAGCCATTTAGGACCGAGATGCGGAGGAACTTCTTCACCCAGAGAGTGGTGAACCTGTGGAATTCTCTACCACAGAAAGTTGTTGAGGCCAATTCACTAAATATATTCAAAAAGGAGTTAGATGAGGTCCTTACTACTCGGGGGATCAAGGGATATGGCGAGAAAGCAGGAATGGGGTACTGAAGTTGAATGTTCAGCCATGAACTCATTGAATGGCGGTGCAGGCTAGAAGGGCCGAATGGCCTACTCCTGCACCTATTTTCTATGTTTCTATGTTTCTAAACCGGTTGCCATATATACCTATATATAAAATAGCAAATCAAAATAATTCTTTGTATGGGAATCATGATAAGACTACATATAGGTTTATGTTCAAACCACCTGTTGTGTTAGAAGGCCATGTCAAGTAACATCTAAATATTCTTTTACCTCTTTATATCTTCAGGAAGCTCTGCATTGAAGAGGATTTTATTTCGTAATGGCAGAACATCCTCCAATGTCTTATTCAGATCTTGTAATTCATTAGCTGATACAGTTGATAAGAAAGGAAGTTCACAATCATATGACTGCATTAGTCTGTTTTCTTCTTCTATTTCTATACTCAGCTGGTAGTCTTTAGCTTCCAACACTCCCAGTCGTTCCTTAAGATCAGTGATTTCTTTCTGTTTTTGTAATAAAATAGATTATTTAATTGGATAGTAGTAAGTCAAATACAAACCTCATTCCAAGCTGCTTCCTTCACTGTATGGCAGAAATGTAATAGATACATTAGACAGCCTGACAATTAGAACTCAATTTGTTCACAGTTATTTTACTCTGTTTTTTTTCATGTGTTTTATATTTATCATTCTCATTGGTACATTTTTATTGTGTAAATGATTGCTGGTAGGAGACTCCAGGATGGTATGTTGCCTCCCTGGTGCAAGGGTCAAGGATGTCTCGGAGCGGGTGCAGGACATTCTGAAATGGGAGGGAGAACAGCCAGTTGTCGTGGTGCACATTGGTACCAACGACATAGGCAAAAAAAGGGATGAGGTCCTACGAAACGAATTTAAGCAGCTAGGAGCTAAATTAAAAAGTAGGACCTCAAAAGTAGTAATCTCGGGATTGCTACCAGTGCCACGTGATAGTCAGAGTAGGAATCGCAGGATAGCGCAGATGAATACGTGGCTTGAGCAGTGGTGCAGCAGGGAGGGATTCAAATTCCTGGGGCATTGGGACCGGTTCTGGGGGAGGTGGGACCAGTACAAACCGGACGGTCTGCACCTGGGCAGGACTGGAACCAATGTCCTAGGGGGAGTGTTTGCTAGTGCTGTTGGGGAGGATTTAAACTAATATGGCAGGGGGATGGGAACCAATGCAGGGAGACAGAGGGAAACAAAAAGGAGCCAAAAGCAAAAGACAGAAAGGAGATGAGGAAAAGTGGAGGGCAGAGAAACCCAAGGCAAAGAACAAAAAGGGCCACTGTACAGCAAAATTCTAAAAGGACAAAGGGTGTTAATAAAACAAGCCTGAAGGCTTTGTGTCTTAATGCAAGGAGTATCCGCAATAAGGTGGATGAATTAATTGTGCAAATAGATGTTAACAAATATGATGTGATTGGGATTACGGAGACGTGGCTCCAGGATGATCAGGGCTGGGAACTCAACATTCAGGGGTATTCAACATTCAGGAAGGATAGAATAAAAGGAAAAGGAGGTGGGGTAGCATTGCTGGTTAAAGAGGAGATTAATGCAATAGTTAGGAAAGACATTAGCTTGGATGATGTGGAATCTATATGGGTAGAGCTGCAGAACACCAAAGGGCAAAAAACGTTAGTAGGAGTTGTGTACAGACCTCCAAACAGTAATAGGGATGTTGGGGAGGGCATCAAACAGGAAATTAGGGGTGCATGCAATAAAGGTGCAGCAGTTATAATGGGTGACTTTAATATGCACATAGATTGGGCTAGCCAAACTGGAAGCAATACGGTGGAGGAGGATTTCCTGGAGTGCATAAGGGATGGTTTTCTAGACCAATATGTTGAGGAACCAACTAGGGGGGAGGCCATCTTAGACTGGGTGTTGTGTAATGAGAGAGGATTAATTAGCAATCTCATTGTGCGAGGCCCCTTGGGGAAGAGTGACCATAATATGGTGGAATTCTGCATTAGGATGGAGAATGAAACAGTAATTTCAGAGACCATGGTCCAGAACTTAAAGAAGGGTAACTTTGAAGGTATGAGGCGTGAATTGGCTAGGATAGATTGGCGAATGATACTTAGGGGGTTGACTGTGGATGGGCAATGGCAGACATTTAGAGACCGCATGGATGAAGTACAACAATTGTACATTCCTGTCTGGCGTAAAAATAAAAAGGGGAAGGTGGCTCAACCGTGGCTATCTAGGGAAATCAGGGATAGTATTAAAGCCAAGGAAGTGGCATACAAATTGGCCAGAAATAGCAGCGAACCTGGGGACTGGGAGAAATGTAGAACTCAGCAGAGGAGGACAAAGGGTTTGATTAGGACAGGGAAAATGGAGTACGAGAAGAAGCTTGCAGGGAACATTAAGGCGGATTGCAAAAGTTTCTATAGGTATGTAAAGAGAAAAAGGTTGGTGAAGACAAACGTAGGTCCCCTGCAGTCAGAATCAGGGGAAGTCATAACGGGGAGCAAAGAAATGGCGGATCAATTGAACAAGTACTTTGGTTCGGTATTCACTAAGGAGGATACAAACAACCTTCCGGATATAAAAGGGGTCAGAGGGTCTAGTAAGGAAGAGGAACTGAGGGAAATCTTTATTAGTCGGGAAATTGTGTTGGGGAAATTGATGGGATTGAAGGCCGATAAATCCCCAGGGCCTGATGGACTGCATCCTAGAGTACTTAAGGAGGTGGCCTTGGAAATAGCGGATGCATTGACAGTCATTTTCCAACATTCCATTGACTCTGGATCAGTTCCTATGGAGTGGAGGGTAGCCAATGTAACCCCACTTTTTAAAAAAGGAGGGAGAGAGAAAACAGGGAATTATAGACCGGTCAGCCTGACCTCAGTAGTGGGTAAAGTGATGGAATCAATTATTAAGGATGTCATAGCAGTGCATCTGGAAAATGGTGACATGATAGGTCCAAGTCAGCATGGATTTGTGAAAGGGAAATCATGCTTGACAAATCTTCTGGAATTTTTTGAGGATGTTTCCAGTAAAGTGGACAAGGGAGAACCAGTTGATGTGGTATATTTGGACTTTCAGAAGGCTTTCGACAAGGTCCCACACAAGAGATTAATGTGCAAAGTTAAAGCACATGGGATTGGGGGTAGTGTGCTGACGTGGATTGAGAACTGGTTGTCAGACAGGAAGCAAAGAGTAGGAGTAAACGGGTACTTTTCAGAATGGCAGGCAGTGACTAGTGGAGTGCCGCAAGGTTCTGTGCTGGGGCCCCAGCTGTTTACATTGTACATTAATGATTTAGACGAGGGGATTAAATGCAGTATCTCCAAATTTGCGGATGATACTAAGTTGGGTGGCAGTGTGAGCTGCGAGGAGGATGCTATTAGGCTGCAGAGTGACTTGGATAGGTTAGGTGAGTGGGCAAATGCATGGCAGATGAAGTATAATGTGGATAAATGTGAGGTTATCCACTTTGGTGGTAAAAACAGAGAGACAGACTATTATCTGAATGGTGACAGATTAGGAAAAGGGAAGGTGCAACGAGACCTGGGTGTCATGGTACATCAGTCATTGAAGGTTGGCATGCAGGTACAGCAGGCGGTTAAGAAAGCAAATGGCATGTTGGCCTTCATAGCGAGGGGATTTGAATACAGGGGCAGGGAGGTGTTGCTACAGTTGTACAGGGCCTTGGTGAGGCCACACCTGGAGTATTGTGTACAGTTTTGGTCTCCTAACTTGAGGAAGGACATTCTTGCTATTGAGGGAGTGCAGCGAAGGTTCACCAGACTGATTCCCGGGATGGCGGGACTGACCTATCAAGAAAGATTGGATCAATTGGGATTGTATTCACTGGAGTTCAGAAGAATGAGAGGGGACCTCATAGAAACGTTTAAAATTCTGACGGGTTTAGACAGGTTAGATGCAGAAAGAATGTTCCCAATGTTGGGGAAGTCCAGAACCAGGGGTCACAGTCTGAGGATAAGGGGTAAGCCATTTAGGACCGAGATGAGGAGAAACTTCTTCACCCAGAGAGTGGTGAACCTGTGGAATTCTCTACCACAGAAAGTAGTTGAGGCCAATTCACTAAATATATTCAAAAGGGAGTTAGATGAAGTCCTTACTACTCGGGGGATCAAGGGGTATGGCGTGAAAGCAGGAAGGGGGTACTGAAGTTTCATGTTCAGCCATGAACTCATTGAATGGCGGTGCAGGCTAGAAGGGCTGAATGGCCTGCTCCTGCACCTATTTTCTATGTTTCTATGTTTACTACAGTTGTCCCCAGCACTCTGGGGCACTACTAGAACCTTCAGGAGAGGAAGGGAGGAAAAAGCAAAGCATATTGATTGCTGACATATCAACTTGATTAGTGGAGTAACTATTATGTTGAGTTAAGCTGAACTAGGTTAAAAAAAAAGGTCTAACAACTTAACAAGAAATTATTCAGTAATAAAAGGCAAAATAATGCAGATGCTGGAATCTGGAAAAAAACAGAAAATGATGGAAATGTCAGTAGGTCAGGCAGCATCTGTGGAGAGGAAGCAGAGTTAACGTTTTTTGGGTCTGTGACCCTTCATCATCGACCCGAAATGTTAACTCTGCTTCCTCTTCACAGATGCTGCTTGACCTGACATTTCCAAGAAATTATTCAGGATGTATATTAACATTGATGCAAAGGCAAAATGATTTTGCACAGACACAAACTGTGTATCATAACTGTTCTTTAAATGTACATCCTGATAGGATTATAGCCCAGTTATACTGTAAAGTTTTGTAAAGCAGTCACGTGGCCTCACTATTCCGATGGTGTCAATCACAGAAAAGGCCATCTTTGATCACTTCCTTGTGTCCTTCGCCGCTCATTTTTCCCTTCCCACTTCCTTCTGTGACCACCCTGGAAAAAACACTTCCCCAAGTTACTTACAACTGCACTTTCAAGTTCCCAACTTTACAGCCTTTGGACCTCCATTCACCACAATATTTCTGCAGCTACCGATCTGCTCACACACCCTCGCCGCTACCTTTGATGCCCTAATCCCCATTAAAACCATTACTCTCTCTCACCCTGGTTGATCTCCCTGGTAGGGCCCTCATCTCTGCTCCTTTAAGTCCAAGGGATGCAGACTGGAATGTTTGTGATGGACAACTGGTTTAGCCATTCATTGCCAGAGTTGCCTGGAACACATAAAGCACTATCAGGTTCTGCTCCTCTGCCAAAACTGCTCACTGTTCCAGGATTACCCTGCAATGCAAAGATAATCCCAAGCTTCACTTCTCCATACAAACCACCTTGTTAAACCGTTGTCCCCTGCCTTCTCCATCCTCACCCCCAACAAGTGTGCAGAGCTCATGGACTTTTGTTACGAAGATTGAGCTCAGTTGCCTTTGACGCTTCCCTCCCTTCCCCTAGCACACCGGGCTAACTGCCTAAGATTTCCCCTATGCCCTAGCCTTGGATCTTTCTCTAGTTTCTCTCTTATTTTCCCTCATGCCCTCTCCAAGCTCATCTTGTCCATGAGACCCACCTCCTACTCCCTCGACCCTAATCCCACCAATTTCCTTGGGACAGTAAAGGTGCTATATAAATACTATAAGTAGTTGTTGTTCTCTTCCTGGCCCCCATGCTAGCTGATATTGTTCACCCATCACTCCTGTGCTCGTTGACCTACATTGGTGCCTGGTCCAGCAATACCTCAACTTTAAAATTCTCATCCTGGTTTTTAAATCTCTCCATAGTCTCGCTCCTCCTTATTTCTGTAACCTCCTCCAACCTGACAACCCTCCGAGGTCTCTCTGTCTTTCTCCAATTCTGGCCTCTTGCACATCCGCTTTTAATCGTTCCACCATTGGCGGCCGTGCTTTCAGCTGCCTAGGCCCTAACTTCTAGAATTCCATCCCTAAACCTATCGCCTCCCTTTCCTCCTTTAAGACGGTCCTTAACTACCTCTTTGATCAAGCTTTTGGTCATCTGCCCTAAAATCTCATGTGCCTCGCGTCAAATTTTGTTTGGTAATGCTCCTGTGAAGCGTTTTAGGATGATTTACTATGTTTAAAGGTGCTATATAAATGCAAGTTTTGATTTGATTTCATATAGACACAAACTTTGCAGTGGAATTCAGATGTGAAATCACTTAAAGCATACTTAGGCAAGAGATGCAAGACCATGTTGAGGAAGTTGGCACTTAACCACACACACGCACAGTTCCACTTTCTTTGGGCACTGAGGTGATGCAGAACTGACTGTACTTCACTTACACCACTTTTATTGTTTATTTATAATTACAATACATGTCTATTATGTACTGCGTAATATTGCAATTTATACTTTCAAAAATATGTATACAGTACAACCATTTCATAAATATAAATTTCAAAGATGTTACCATAAAAACAGACAGTAAGAGTTCTACAGGTATATAAAAAGGAAACGAGTAGCTAAAGTAAACGTTGGTCCCTTAGAGGATGAGACTGGAGAATTAATAATGGGAAATAGGGAAATGGCAGAGACTTTGAACAAATATTTTGTAGTCGGTCTTCATGGTAGAAGACACTAAAAGCATCCCAATAATAATAGATAATCAAAGGGCTATTGCGGGGTGGGGGGAAACTTAATACAATCACTATCACTAGAGATAAAGTACTAGGCAAACTAATGGGACTAAAGGTGGACAAGTCCCCTGGACCTGATGGCATGCATCCTAGGGTCCTAAGAAGTGGCTGCAGAGATAGTGGATGCATTGGTTGTAATCTAACAAAATTCCCTGGATTCTGGAGAGGTCCAAGCGAATTGAAAAACCGCAAATGTAATGCCCCTATTTAAGAAAGGAGGGAGACAGAAAGCAGGAAACTATAGATCAGTTAGCTTAATATCAGTCATTGGGAAAATGCTGGAGTCCATCATTAAGGAAATAGTAGTAGGACATTTAGAAAATCATAATGCAGTCAAGCAGAGTCAGCATGGTTTTAGGAAAGGGAAATCATGTTTGACAAATTTGCTGGAGTTCTTTGAGGATACCTCAGAGAGCTGTAGAAGCTGAGACATTAAATAAATTTAAGACAGAAATAGACAGTTTCTTAAACGATAAGGGGATAAGGGGTTATGGGGAGCGGGCAGGGAAGTGGAGCTGAGTCCATGATCAGATCAGTCATGATCTTATTGAATGGCGGAGCAGGCTCGAAGGCCCGTATGGCCTACTCCTGCTCCTATTTCTTATGTTCTTATCTTCTTATGTAATGAGCAGGGTGGATAAAGGAGAACCAGTTGATGTTGTATATTTGGATTTCCAGAAAGCATTGGATAGGGTACCATACAAAAGGTTACTGCACAAGATAAGAGCTCACAGGATTGGGGGTAATATATTAGCGTGGATAGAGGATTGGCTAACTAACAGAAAACAGAAAGTCGGGATAAATGGTTCATTTTCAGGTTGGCAAACTAACTAGTGAGGTGCCACAGGGATCAGTGCTGGGCCTCAATTATTTACAATCTATAGTAATCACTTGGATGAAGGGACTGAGTGTAACATAGCCACATTTTCTGATGATACAAAAATAGGTGGGAAAGCAAGTTGTGAGGAGGACGCATAGAATCTACAAAGGGATATAGATAGGCTCAGTGAGTGGGCAAAAATTTGGCAGATGGACTATAATGTTATCCACTTTGGTAGGAAAAATTAAAAAGCTAATTATTATTTAAATGGGGAGTGATTACAAAATGCTGTAGTACAGAGGGATCTGGGGGTTCTTGTACATGAAATGCAAAACGTTAGCATGCAGGTACAGCAAATAATCAGAAAGGCAAATGGAATGCTGGCCTTTATTGCAAGGGGCATGGAGTATAAAAGTAGGGAAGTCCTTCTCCAACTGTACAGGACATTGGTGAGACCACACCTGGAGTACAGTTTTGGTCTCCTTATTTAAGGGAGGATATACTTGCATTGGAGGCAGTTCAGAGGTTGATTCCGGAGATGAAGGGGTTGTCATATGGAGAAAGGTTGAGCAGGTTGGGCCTATAATCTTGGAGTTTAGAAGAATGAGAGCTGATCTTATTGAAACATGTAAGATTCTGATGGGGCTTGACAGGGTAGATGCAGAGAGGATGTTTCCCCTCATGGGGGAATCTAGAACTAGGGGGCATAGTTTGCTTATGTAAAAACAATGAATTAATTATATAATTTACTTTAGTGGTAATATTCAAATAAAAAGACATTAACTATGTTAGTATATACAATTCATCACATACCTGTAACTGTTGTCTATCTTGAATAAGCCGGCTTCTCCTTGACCAGGACATCTGTAGGTTATCAGGATTTGAATCTGAGTATTTATCTTCAGCACTTTTCAGTAAGAAACGACCTGCATTGCTAAACATACATTTGCGAAATGTCAAACTATTTAAAAAATACATTCTTTAAATGCATAGGATTTGCACATGAAACACAAGCATACCCAAAATCCTAAAGTTATTATGTTAGAAAATGGCAGAGAGCCAATGTTTAAATGTCAGCTATTGATTGACTGCTTAAGTTTATGCCTCTCAGACAGTTTCACCAGATTACTATTCCAACGCACTCCTGGCTGACCTCCCACATTCGACCCTACGTAAACTTGAGGTCATCCAAAACTCAGCTGCCTGTGTCCTAACTCGCACCAAGTCCCGCTCACCTATCACCCCTGTGCTCGCTGACCTACACTAGCTCCCAGTTCAGCAACGACTCGATTTCAAAATTCTCATCCTTGTTTTCAAACCCTTCCATGGCCTCATCCCGCTCTATCTCTGTAATCTCCAGCTCCAGAACCCTGCTCGCTCCCCAAGATATCTGCGCTGCTTTAATTCTGCCCTCTTGAGCATCCCAGATCATCATCATCATAGGCGGTTCCTCGGAATCGAGGAAGACTTGCTTCCACTCTAAAAATGAGTTCTCAGGTGACTGAACTGTCCAATACGAGAACCGCAGTCTCTGTCACAGGTGGGACAGACAGTCGTTGAAGGAAAGGGTTGGTTGGACTAGTTTGTGGCACACTTCTTCCACTGCCTGCGCTTGGTCTCGGCGACGCCCTCGAGGTGCTCAACGCCCTCCCGGGTGCTCTTCCTCCACTTAGGGCGGTCTTTGGCCAGGGACTCCCAGGTGTTGGTGGGGATGTTGCATTTTATCAAGGAGGCTTTGAGAGTGTCCTTGAAACGTTTCCCCTGCCCACCTTGGGCTCGCTTGCCGTGTAGGAGTTTCGAGTAGAGTGCTTGCTTTGGGAGTCTTGTGTCAGGCATGCGAACAATGTGGCCTGCCCAGCAGAGCTGGTCGAGTGTGGTCAGTGCTTCAATGCTGGGGATGCTGGCCTGGTCGAGGACACTAACATTGGTGCGTCTGTCCTCCCAGGGGATTTGCAGGATCTTGCGGAGACATCGTTGGTGGTATTTCTCCAGCTATTTGAGATGTCTACTGTACATGGTCCATGTCTCTGAGCCATACAGGAGGGCAGGTATCACTATAACCCTGTAGACCATGAGCTTGGTGGCAGATTTGAGGGCCTGATCTTCAAACACTCTTTTCCAAAGCCGACCAAAGGCTGCACTGGAGGTGGTGCTGAATCCCGTCGTCAATGTCTGCTCTTGTTGATAAGAGGCTCCCGAGGTATGGGAAGTGGTCCACATTGTCCAGGGCCATGCCGTGGATCTTGATGACTGGGGGGGTAATCATGTGTGGCGTGGATGGGCTGGTGGAGGACCTTTGTCTTCCGGATGTTTAGTGTAAGGCCCATACTTTCATACGCCTCAGTGAAGACGTTGACTATGACTTGGAGTCAAGACGGCCCAAACACCCAAGGCCCCACCCCACTGCTGCCCAAGAACGGGGAGACACTCATCAAGGACACCGAGGCAGTCAGGGCCCGCGGGAAGGAGCACTTTGACGATCTCCTCAATCGAGACTCTGCCTTTGACTCAAGCGTCCTCGACTTCATCCCGCAGCATGCTACCCGCCACCACCTCAGCAAAACCCCAGCCCTGCATGGGTAGAAAAAGTCGTCAGCCAGCTATGGGAATGGATGGAATCCCCGTTGAGGTGCTAAAATATGGCGGAGAGGCACTATTGGCACGAATGCATGACCTCATCTCTCTCGTCTGCAAGGAGGAGAGCATGCCGGGAGATCTCATATGCAGTAATCGTGACCATCTTTAAAAAAGGGGATAAGTCCGACTGTGGCAACTATAGAGGAATCTCCCTGTTATCAACCACTGGGGAAGTCATCGCTAGAATCCTCCTCAACCCATATTATAATCGCTCAGCCATTGGTGGCCGTGCCTTCTGTTGCCTAGGTCCAAAGCTATGGAATTCCCTGCCTAAACCTCTCTACCTTTCTTTCCTCCTTTATGATGCACCTTAAAACCTACCTCTTTGACCAAGCTTTTGCTCACCTGTCCTAATTTTCCTTATGTGGCTCGGTATTAAATTTTTGACTTATAATACTCCTGTGAAGCACCTTGGGACGTTTTACTATGTTAAATGCTCTATATAAATACAAGTTTTGTTGTTGATTTCACCCAAGAAGCTGGACAAAACATTGGAAACACTTCAACAGGGTACGGGCAAGTTAAACTAGAGCAGGAGTGTCCATGTTTTTTGTCTTCATGTCAGTCTAGGTGTTCAACTAGGATCCTGTGGATCACATATAAAGTTTAAATTAATGTTCCCATTAACTTACTTATATCTCAAACTACTGTTACCAACAGATCTTGTTAATTAAAGATTTTATCCATTAATGAGGCAGCAGCTTTAAGAATATTCCTTTACAAACATCCAGATTCATAAAATTCAAACAGGGCAAACCAGGGAGTAAGAAACTTAAGTAAAAATAAGAGAGAGTTGCCAAGACTTCATCGGCTTGATTGATCTGACTTACAGGTTAGTCAAGAAGAACAGAATTTGAAGTGCAGGGAAACTACTAATATCTAAAAGAACAATTTTCACACTCATGCAGCTCAGGTTATACCAAGGCACATATACATTGCAATTTTTTTTAAAGCTCAAGTGATTTTAATGAATATACCCTCTCAGGTGAATGTAAAAGATCCCATGGCCTTATTTCAAAGAAAAGCAACGAGTTCTCACAGGTGTTCTGGCCAATATTTATCCCTCAACCAACACCTAAAAAATGATCATTTGGTAATTATCACAGTGCTTATTGTGGGACCTTGCTGTACACAAATTGGACTGCTGCATTTCCTACATTATAACAGTGACTACACTTCAAAAGTACATAATTGGCTGTGTAGCTCTTTGGAATGTCCCGATGTTGTGAAAGGCGTGATATAAATACAATTTTTGACCGGGACACACGCGCTCTCTCTCCCTCTCTCAGAACCTAGTGATCTTCAACTAAACTAGGCGTCTCTAAGCTTTTTGTCTTTATGGGTTGCATAAGGTGCATACTAAAGAGCCTTGAGGATCACACAAAATTTAAACCTATGTGTTGTGTATGGAGAAAGAGTCAGACTGAACACTGTGAGCTCAAAGTAAAGTGTGACCTTAGTCTTTTATTACAAGTCTCCAGAGTGCTGCTCCAACCTGTGAAGCCTTCTTAGATACCTGTGCTCCCAAGGGATTATGGGATCCCTTGGGACTCCGGGGAATGAGCCCTCTGGTGGCTGTACAGAGTAAATACAAGTCCACATATATAACACTACGTGCCCATTAATGTGCATATACAGTCCCCATTGCTTACAGTATGTGTGTTGGTGCTAAGACGATTTGTGTTAGAGCTCTGTAACCTCAGGATATGGAAGGACATGTGTACTATGTTCTAGGCCCTAGCTACTAGTCTGGAATGGCAAGGGTCAGCGTGCTCTGCTTGCAATGGAGCTGCTCTGGGATTCAGAGAGCCTCCTTATAATTAGTGTCATCAGAGAAACCCAACAGAGAGGGAGAGCCTACCCATGGGTTCCAATGGTAGCAATAAAATATATATCTAAAAAAAAGACATTTCTGGTATAATTAATTTATTCTATAAAAAGCACTCCCCTCAGAATTTCCTTCTCCCTTTATATACACTGACTTTTATTTCCAGTTTTGCTTTGCATTCAGATAATAGAGTAATGTACATACTTATTTAAGATACAAAAATTCTGGTGCTCAGCAACTTGTGCTTGAAGTTCAACTTTTTGTAGAAATCTTGCAATACAAGGATGGTAGGAAGGCAGCTGGAACTTTAAGGAACTCTTCTCCCTTTTCAACTCTGCTAACTTCTTGTTGAACTTGTCAGCTATCGCAAAATCAAATTATAATTTTAAAGCTATTGAGACAAATGATATTCTTTGTAAATTAAAACAAGTCTCTTTACAATAATAAAAATGAGACTGCAAATTAAGATTTAACACTGATCTGCTCCACAGTTGTTTATGTCAGTGTGCAAATTATCAAAAGCAAATCAGACATAACTGCACAGCACAGTTCCACAAAGCAATTATAGTTTAAGCTAAAGAAATAGTTAACTAAATATATTCCACTACTAGAATAGCGAACTTAGCTTCTAAAGCTATGTGTAGATAACTCAGCAGTATTGGCGAGGCAAGACTCCAGTGCCATAATCAACAGCAGTCCAGATGTCTAGAACCAAGAATTATAGAAGTCTCAAAACAAAATAAAACCAAAGTAGAATGGAGCCCTGCAGGGGTGGCTGCCACAGCAGGTCAGATTAATGATTGCCCTATGTGCATTTTGTGTGCCCTTTGTTGCTAAGTTTCATCAGTTTACATTATATGATCTCAGCATTTGTAGTTCAGTGTGATATCTGCACAACTGCATAAGTCACCAGTACGAACCAGTGAGAATGTGAATGATCTAGGATGTGTCCACTAAGAAGCATCGATTTTAACTTGGGACAGGTTTGCACTGTGCGGGCGACAAATCTCCATGACAGCATCATTGTGAGGCTTAGGCAATTTTAACTCTTGAGCGTCACTTAAATGTGGGAATGCTGACTTCTGGCTGATTCCAACAGGAATGTGAAGACTGGCGGGTGGGAAGAGGCAGAGTCTGGGGACCCAAGGGAAAAGTCCCAGCACATAAATTAAGTGCCTTTAATCAATAATTAGGAACATTAGAAATAAAGGGGTCAAGTTTCAGCCTGAGTTGCTCCTATTTTTTTGGAGCAACTAGTTTAGAATGGAGTATCTTAGAAATTGCAATTCTTGGCATTTAGTTTGCTCCAGTTCTAGTGAGTTAGAACAGTTTAATTTTAAAACTATTTTTTTTTTCCCAGAAGGGGGCGTGTCCGGCCACTTACACCTGTTTTGCCAGGAGGAAGGAAGGTGGGAGGGTGGGAGAGAGGAGGGGGAGGGAGGAGAGGAGGGGGAGGGAGGAGAGGAGAGGAGAGGGGAGGGAGGAGAGGAGAGGGGGGGGAGGGAGGAGAGGAGAGGGAGAGGAGGGAGGAGGGGGAGGGAGGGAGGAGAGGGGGAGGGAGGGAGGAGAGGGGGAGGGAGGGAGGAGAGGGGGAGGGAGGGAGGAGAGGGGGAGGGAGGGAGGAGAGGGGGAGGGAGGGAGGAGAGGGGGAGGGAGGGAGGAGAGGGGGAGGGAGGAGAGGGGGAGGAAAGGGAGGGAGGGAGGGGGGGGGAAGAGGAAAGGGAGGGAGGGAGGGGGGGGAAGAGGAAAGGGAGGGAGGGAGGGAGGGAGGAGAGAAGAGGGAGGGAGGGAGGGAGGAGAGGGAGGGAGGGAGGAGAGGGAGGGAGGGAGGGAGGAGAGGGAGGGAGGAGAGGGAGGGAGGAGAGGGAGGGAGGGAGGGAGGGAGGAGAGGGAGGGAGGGGGGAGGAGAGGGAGGGAGGGGGGAGGAGAGGGAGGGAGGGGGGAGGAGAGGGAGGGAGGGAGGGAGGGAGGAGAGGGAGGGAGGGAGGGAGGGGGAGAGGAGAGGGAGGGAGGAGAGGGAGGGAGGGAGGGGGGAGGAGAGGGAGGGAGGGAGGAGAGGGAGGGAGGGAGGGAGGGGAGGGAGGGAGGGAGGGAGGGAGGGAGGAGAGGGAGGGAGGAGAGGGAGGGAGGGAGGGAGGGGGGAGGAGAGGGAGGGAGGGAGAGGAGAGGGAGGGGGGAGCTGAACGAGCCGGGCCGAAGACTTCGGGTGGGGCTTGCCCCGCCGAAGATGTGGGGGGGGGTGTGGGGAAGAGAGGAGCGGACCGGACCTGAAGGGGGGTGGGGGAGGAGCCGGAGCGGAGCGGGAGCTGGGGGGGGGAAGCGCCGGACCGGGAGCGGGAGCGGGAGCTGAACGGGGGTTGGTGGGAGCCGGAGCAGGAGCTGAAGAAGAGGGAGGTCCAGTCAGATCTTCGCCGTCCCGGTGAGCCCATTGGGCCAGGGCTAGAGGCGGCTTTCTTCGGGCCCCTCCCACACAGTTTCGGGCGCCTGGAGCTGCTGCACCTGCGCGCCACTGTCGCGCGCATGTGCAGAGGTCCCGGCACTGTTTTCAGCGCCGAGACCTGGCTCCGCCCCCATAGCTTGTGCTGCGCAGAGGGCCTAGAATGTTCCAGCAGTGGGGAGAATACCAAGGTAAGTTTTAGGCGCGGTTTTGAGCGCGGAAATCAGGCGTGGCTCGCGGGGCTGCGCTGTTCTAGCCGCGGCCCGAAACTTGACCCCAAAATGTTGAAACTGGAAGCAACAGTGACTATCTAAACATGGCTTAACGCAGAAGATGGGAGTGAAGAATATTTAGCAATATAGGTTGTTCAGAAAGATACAAATGATGAGAAAGGAGAACAATGTGCAAGATAATCGGGATATAAAGGAAACTGAAAATATTTTAGAGGAAGGGAAACAAATTAAATAGTTTGGTTGCGAAAAAAAATTGTTAGAGGACTAAGTTAACAATTGGGGATTGCTACAGGCATCCAGGACAAGTGAAGCAAGGCAACATTATTTTCTAGCTCACAGGAGAATGTACAACTAATAAATTTGTAATAATAGGTGACTTCAACCAATCCAATATTAACTGGAATAGCCAAATGGAATTGTGGTGACAGAATCTAAATGTGCCACAAGACTCTTCCAGATGCAGTGTAATACTCATCTGGGAATATTCACATCTAGAATAGATTCAATCAGGAAGGTAGACACAATTTAGATATAACAGAATCGTGAAAGATGGGTAATCATAATATAATTAAATTTGAGATTTGACAATCAGAGGCAGTAAAGGCCAGGACAGAAGTATATGATTTCAAGAAAGCAAACAATAGAATGAGGGAGAAACTAAAATAAATCGAGTGGGATATACTGCTGAGTTGGGAACAGTCATAGCAAAACAGAAACCCCCAACTTCCTCTCATTAGAGGTGAATCAAAATCAGCAGTTTGCCTTATGGAGCATCATAGGCATGTATCCCATCTCAACATTATATTCATGACTCATTTATGCATCAGCACAATAGGACACTGAACTTTCCAGTCCTAATCATTGAGGGAATTCAGCTCATGTTCTCAAAAAGGACACAATTCAGAGCAACATTTTAGAATAATGCAATTATCAATTACGAGAAAATCCAACAAGAGCTCACCTTTCTCATAATCATCTTCCTGTACAGCCTTCTTCTGAAGTTTCTGTAGCTTTAGGATCAAAGACTGAAGCTACAGATGATTAAAACAGAAAAAGTCATAAGGTAAAAGCTAGAACAGAAGCAACGGAGCATATTTGAACGTTTCAAAGATGAATTCTTTGGGAATAGTGAAGTTTACCATATACAAACTTCAACATGCATGCATCTCTAGATCTTTTATGATGAAAAGGAAAGATCTGAAACTAGATATGCGTGAGATACATATATAAAATACACATAGATAAATATGCACCAAGTATAACAAAATCCTAAACATATGTATTATTTCTGACACATTGCAGAGATAAAATCTCCCTTTAGTGGCAGGTGCTAGATGTTCACGATACCAGCTAGTCACATTGTACAACTTGATTTTGCTCCTGAGCCCCCAGAAGATGTTGTGCAGAAAGCTCTAAGATTTCTATGGCACAAGTGTCAGATCTGCTTATGGATGAAGTATGGCAGTAGTCAATTCAGAGAGTTTGGTTCTGCACAAATTTAACCCAATGTGACCCATCGGGCTTCAAGTACACAAAGTGCCTCCAAGAAATTGGACAGCCTCATTGTCTCAATGATATTCGAGGCAGCACAAAGCACTGTTCAGCCACTACTTCATTACTGGAGCATTCCTGGCATATCTCAGTGTTAATGTTTAATTTTCTGTCTGACTTGAAGCTGGTTTGTGGAACAATCAAAATTAGATATAATTGTAGTTGGAATATGATTCTAGCAATGAGGCAATTTTATTTACTCTTTTTAAAAAGAACAGAAGACAGTGTAAACAGGTATCAGTTACTGGGAAGGATGTTTAATTTTTATTGGGCCGAAAATTCCGGCCTTGCCGGGTGGGTACGAAGTGCGCCATTCCCGGCAAGGCCTCGCAAAAGCTGGTTTTCAGGGCGCAATGCGCATGCGCTGAAAACCGGTTTTCCGATCTTGACAGATCCTCCGCTTCCCCGGGAGAAAGAAATCCATGCGGGAGAGATTGGGCTATTTGCCTAACTCATGCCCTTCGAATGTCCTTCAAATTTTTACACCTGGTTAAAAGCAGGTGCATAGCTTACCTTTTACCAGCATAAGAGTTTTAAAACAGATAAAAATTAAATTTAAACACTCATTTTTATATTAAAAACCCTGTCCATTAAGGTAAGTTTATTTTTACTACTACTAAAATATGTTAAAAAATATTCCAAAAAATATTTTTTTTCTAAAACATTTAATTTCAATTAATTTTAAACATGTCAGGTATTTTATTTATTTATTATGCTGTGGTTTAGTGTTTTATCTCATTGATAGTAATGGGTGTCTGTACAAACAGAGCTCCCATTTTTAGCAATAAGAATACTGTATAGTGATTGGTGGTCCAGGCCCACGTGACAGCGTGCAGCGTCGAGAATCCGGAGTTCTGGAGTCCGTAATATTACATAATCCGGACACCGGACCGATTGGTGACAGGTTCGTCCAGAATCGAGACTCCAGGATGGTATGTTGCCTTCCTGGTGCAAGGGTCAAGGATGTCTCGGGGCAGTTGCAGGACATTTTGGAGGGGGACAGTGAACAGCGAGTTGTCGTGGTACATAGAGGTACCAACGAAATAGGTAAAAAATGGGATGAGGTCCTAAAGCTGACTTTAGAGAGCTAGGAGTTAAATTAAAAAGTAGGACCTCAAAAGGTAGTAATCTCAGGATTGCTACCAGTGCCACGAGCTAGTCAGAGTAGGAATCGCAGGATAGCTCAGATGAATACGTGGCTTGAGGCGGGGTGCAGAAGGGAGGGATTCAAATTCCTAGGGCATTGGAACCGGTTCTGGGGTAGGTGGGACCAGTACAAACCGGACGGTCTGCACCTGGGCAGGACCGGAATCAATGTCCCAGGGGGGAGTGTTTGCTAGTGCTTTGGGGAGGAGTTAAACTAA
The DNA here is from genome assembly GCF_044704955.1 of Pristiophorus japonicus. Taxonomy (NCBI): domain Eukaryota; kingdom Metazoa; phylum Chordata; class Chondrichthyes; family Pristiophoridae; genus Pristiophorus; species Pristiophorus japonicus. The sequence goes on along the minus strand of NC_091983.1, from coordinate 2,123,879 downwards.
TATTACAGGGGGATGGGAATCCATGCAGGGACACAGAGGGAAGTAGAATGGGGGCAGAAGCAAAAGATAGAAAGAAGAAAAGTAAAAGTGGAGGGCAGAAAAACCCAAGGCAAAAATCAAAAGGGCCACATTACAGCAAAATTCCAAAAGGACAAAGTGTGTTAAAAAGACAAGCCTGAAGGCTCTGTGTCTCAATGCGAGGAGTATTCATAATAAGGTGGACGAATTAACTGCACAGGCAGCAATTAATGAATATGATATAATTGGCATCACGGAGACATGGCTCCAAGGTGACCAAGGCTGGGAACTCAACATCCAGGGGTATTCAACATTCAGGAAGGATAGACAGAAAGGAAAAGGAGGTGGGGTAATGTTGCTGGTTAAAGAGGAAATTAACGCAATAGTAAGGAAGGACATTAGCTTGGATGATGTGGAATCCGTATGGGTGGAGCTCCGGAATACCAAAGGACAGAAAACGATAGTGGGAGTTGTGTACAGACCACCAAACAGTAGTAGTGAGGTTGGAGACAGCATCAAACAAGAAATTAGGGATGCGTGCAATAAAGGAACAGTAGTTATCATGGGTGACTTTAATCTACATATAGATTGGGCTAACCAAACTGGTAGCAACACGGTGGAGGAGGATTTCCTGGAGTGTTTCTAGGAACCAACTAGAGGGCTGGCCATCCTAGACTGGGTGATGTGCAATAAAAAAGTACTAATTAGCAATCTTGTTGTGCGAGGCCCCTTGGGGAAGAGTGACCATAATATGGTAGAATTCTTTATTAAGATGGAGAGTGACACAGTTAATTCAGAGACTAGAGTCCTGAACTTAAGGAAAGGTAACTTCGATGGTATGAGATGTGAATTGGCTAGAATAGACTGGCAAATGATACTTACAGAGTTGACGGTGGATAGGCAATGGCAAACATTTAAAGATCACATGGATGAACTTTAACAATTGTACATCCCTGTCTGGAGTAAGAATAAAACGGGGAAGGTGGTTAACAAGGGAATTTAAGGATAGTGTTAAATCCAAGGAAGAGGCATATAAATTGGCCAGAAAAAGCAGCAAACCTGAGAACTGGGAGAAATTTAGAATTCAGCAGAGGAGGACAAAGGGTTTAATAAGGAGGGGGAAAATAGAGTATAACAGGAAGCTTGCAGGGAACATAAAAACTGACTGCAAAAGCTTCTATAGATATGTGAAGAGAAAAAGATTAGTGAAGACAAACGTAGGTCCCCTGCAGTCAGATTCAGGTGAATTTTTCATGGGGAACACAGAAATGGCAGACCAGTTGAACAAATACTTTGGTTCTGTCTTCACGAAGGAAGACACAAATAACCTTCTGGAAGCACTAGGGGACCGAGGGTCTAGTGAGGAGGAGGAACTGAAGGGAATCCTTATTAGTCAGGAAATTGTGTTAGGGAAATTGATGGGATTGAAGACCGACAAATCCCCAGGGCCCGATAGTCTTCATCCCAGAGTACTCAAGGAAGTGGCCCTCGAAATAGTGGATGCATTGGTGATCATTTTCCAACAGTCTATCGACTCTGGATCAGTTCCTATGGACTGGAGGGTAGCTAATGTAACACCACCTTTTAAAAAAGGAGTGAGAGAAAAAACGGATAATTATAGACCAGTTAGCTTAACATCAGTAGTGGGGAAAATGTTGGAATCAATCATTAAGGATGAAATAGCAGCGCATTTGGAAAGCAGTGACAGGATCAGTCCAAGTCAGCGTGGGTTTATGAAAGGGAAATCATGCTTGACAAATCTTCTGGAATTTTTTGAGATGTAACTAGTAGAGTGGACAAGGGAGAACCAGTGGATGTGGTGTATTTGGACTTTCAAAAGGCTTTTGACAAGGCCGCACGCAAGAGATTGGTGTGCAAAATTAAAGCACATGGTATTGGGGGTAACATACAGACGTGGATAGAGAACTAAGTTGGCAGACAGGAAGCACAGAGTCGGGATAAACGGGTCCTTTTCAGAATGGTAGGCAGTGACTAGTGGGGTGCCGCAGGGCTCAGTGCTGGGACCCCAGCTACTTACAATATATATCAATGATTTAGATGAAGGAATTGAGTGTAATATCTCCAAGTTTGCAGAGGACACTAAGCTGGGTGGCAGTTTGAGCTGTGAGGAGTACGCTAAGAGGCTGCAGGGTGACTTGGGCAGGTTAGGTGAGTGGGCAAATGCATGGAAGATGCAGTATAATGTGGATAAATGTGAGGTTATCCACTTTGGGGGCAAAAACATGAAGACAGAATATTATCTGAATGGCGACAGATTAGGAAAAGGGGAGGTGCAAGAGACCTGGGTGTCATGGTTAATCAGTCATTGAAAGTTGGCATGCAGGTACAGCAGGCGGTGAAGGCGGCAAATGGTATGTTGGCCTTCATATTTGAGTATAGGAGCAGGAAGATCTTACTGCGTTGTACAGGGCCTTGGTGAGGGCTCACCTGGAATATCGTGTTCAGTTTTGGTCTCCTAATTTGAGGAAGGACGTTCTTGCTATTGAGGGAGTGCAGTGAAGGTTCACCAGACTGATTCCCGGGATGGCAGGACTGACATATAAGGAGAGACTGGATCGACTGGGCCTGTATTCACTGGAGTTTAGAAGGATGAGAGGAGATCTCCATAGAAACATATAAAATTCTGATGGGACTGGACAGGTTAGATGTAGGAAGAATGTTTCCGATTTTGGGGCAGTCCAGAACCAGGGGACAGAGTCTAAGGATAAGGGGCAAGCCATTTAGGACTGAGATGTGGAGAAACCTCTTCACTCAGAGAGTTGTTAACCTGTGGAATTCCCTACCGCAGAGAGTTGCTGATGCCAGTTCATTGGATCTATTCAAGAGGGAGTTAGATATGGTCTTTACGGCCATAGGGATCAAGGGGTATGGATAGAAAGCAGAAAAGGGGTACTGAGGAGAATGATCAGCCATGATCTTATTGAATGGTAGTGCAGGCTCGAAGGGCCGAATGGCCTACTCCCGCACCTATTTTCTATGTTTCTATGTTAATCCGTAAAATGTTCCGGAATCCAGACCCGAGAACCCTGCCAACCTCGCCCCCGCCGCTGCCCGACCTCGGGGCCTCCTCGCCGGCCCAACCGACGACCTCCTTGGCGGGGCCCACCTGAACACCTTGGCAGGGCCGGCCCGCCCGAACACGTCCTCCGGGGGCCCCGCCCAACAACAACCTCGGTAGAGCCCGCCGCCCGACAACAACCTCGGCGGGGCCGGCCCGCCTGACAACATCTTTGGCGGGGTCCGCCGCACGACAACATCCTCAACGGGGGTCCGCCCGACAACCTTCCTCGACGGGACCTGCCTAACGACATTTTCCTCGGTGTGGCCCAATGGTCCGCCAACCTGCTTGGCGGGGTCTGCCTGACGACATCTTACTTGGCGCGGCCTACCCGTGACAACCTCCTTGGCAGGGCCGGATGGCCCGAACAGCTCTTCGGCGGGAATCGCTCCCCGCCACCCTTTCTAACGTTCCGAAATCCAGAAATACCCGAACTTCGGCTCGGGTGTTTCCGGATTCGTGATGTTAGAAAACAAATCGAAAGTCCGGAAAAGCCCAGAATCCAGAATGGCCTCGGTCCCGAGGGTTCCGATTTTAGGCGCTGCACCGTATACGTACCTGAAAGACATCTCCCCATGTGCTGCGCGGCGAATCTAGGCCTCCGACTGGAATCTCTACATTCCTTTGGGACCACCAGGTACTCTCGTAGATTTTTTGGGGGGTCGGAGGCGTTCGTACGAAGGAAGCCTCCGACCGCAATTTTCCCCCCCAAATATGTATTTAGGAATGGGGAGCTGGCATTGACTACAGGCTGAAGATGAGTCAACTGAAACCAAAATGTCTGCCCACTAACTGTGCTTTTGTAGGTCGATACTAAGATGTGCCCATTATCTTCCAGGATAAAACTCTTATTGCAGACCAATCAAAAACAACACTATCAAATATAGGGGGAGGGGGACTATTCATGATTTTGCTTGAAAATGAACTACACAGTTATGAAACCAACAACAAATAGCAAAGGAAATATTTCTTTCTGGCATGGATAGAAATGTAAAGACTAATTGATCACAAGTGGGGGGAAAGAAAAACTATGGGTGCAGTTCAGAACTGGGTCTTGCATGTACCAGAGTAAAGGGCCTCACACAATCAGGCCTTGTATGTAATCAGCTAGGATATACTAGACAATGGTGTCCCCACATACAATGTTACAAATCATTTCAAAACATGAGGCAGAGAATTATTTTCAGGTAAACTATAAGTAATTCTTGAAAATGTTGACTGCTCACAAGACCTCCATAAAACCTAATAATTTTACTTTTCCTATAACAAACTAGTAAGTTCTTTCGAAATTGCCACTGAGACTAATTCTACACAAACATAAGTCACTGAAGTTTAATTTATGTATAGATAATTACAATTCACTCTATGGAAGTTTGAAGAGAAAGCAGTTAGCTGCTGTTTCTATCACTCTTCCAACCATGATAACTCAAGAATTATTTAGCCTTCTGTCAAACAAAATTCTCCTGAAATCACCATTCTTGGTCATTTGTTCAATGCTTTACAGGAAGGACATTGGTGAATTCATACAACAGTCTCTACACAATTTGTTTTAGAACTTACCACTGCATTTATAACATAATGGTGCACGCAACATTGAACATTAACAATTTAGAGTATTCTGATAATACTAGCCTTTAACTTCATTCTGTTTTCAAGCAGGCAATCTTGAAGAATCGGTTCATACTTCCTCAGTAAGGAATTACATTTCTGGTCAAAGGCAGTGATGCTGCTTTCATACCCTGAAGTTACAGATGAGCCAACAGAAGAGCCATCAGAAGAATCAGCCGAACACAGAAATGGAATGTCTATATCAAGTGAGAGCAAGTCCTTTGATTCTGTGTTCATGCCACATTTAATGTCAACACTTTGGCTCACATGCAAACAAGGAGTCTCAACATCTTCCCATAAAGGTTTGGGGCAGAACTGATTTCTTGCTAATGTACTGACATCATACTGTCTCACCTGTGGCTCAGCTTTGGGAAACTGTAAAGTTGAAACAAATACATTCTGCTGCCGTTCATCTTGACTATCAACACCAGTACTGCTACAATTTAATGACATTTGTATGAAACTGAAGCTTGAAATGAAGGCATTAGCTGAATCTATGTCTTCATCTATGTCCCAAGGCTGCAGTCTTTGCAAATTTTCACCATCCACTTGTTTATTTGGACTAGTAACAGCTTGTGGCTTGCTTACATCAATACCCTTTTCCTTTTTACATTGTGTAAGGCAAGCATCCTTCTTCTGTAGACAGCCTGTTGGCAAATGCTTGGAGTAAGTATTAATTCCAGTGTAACAGGAGCCATCACGACTGTCAGTCCACTGACAGTTAGAATCAGAAGAACACCGAATGCTTTCCAACGTGATCATATTTGGCCTGAAAGCTGCAACTACAGCACTTTCGGCAGGTAAGTGATTTGAAACTGTATTTTGATGTTCTGCAATTTTGTTTTCCCTTAGGTGCTTATTATTTAAGCAGTGTCCCTCCAATGTATTAATATTAAAAGACAAGTCTGTACAAGTCTTTCTTTCATTTTCGACATGTTGTGATACCAAGTGGACACCAACAAGAGTAGGGTGATTTAACCTTTGTTCAACATATTTCCTCATATACCCTGGTCTCTTTGAAAGTTTCTTTTTGCATGAATTGACTCCAGTCACTATTGAAATACAATGATCTGAAAAAAAGAAAAACATTAAAAAAAAGAAAATCAGATACATTGTTGAATAATTGCTCTCAAATTCAACTCTTCAATTAATATTGTTAAGTATTGAGCACAAACAAGGAGATAAGATCATCTCTACAATAAAAGCTATACTTCAGTTACTTTAAAAAAAACATTAAAAACTGAAACTGTGGCTCACTTTAATTAGTAAGAAAATGTTCCAATAATATTTACATACACAAGTACTTGTGAATTACAGAAATTAAACCATGTGCCACAAGACTATGTAAATCACAAGCATTACTGATATAATTTATGTTGGTCACGCATGGCTTATTTCTGTCAATCACCATTAGTTTTAATTTTCTTGGGTTTTATAGTTCCTCTCTCAAGAAAGCGACCTCCATGTGCCAGTCTTCCTCTTTTAAACTTCATGCCAGTCTTCGTAGGTATGTTGGGCTCTACTGTGCAAATCAGATGTCAAGAGTTCACATGTGGAAGACTGACTACTCATAATTCGCTGCTTCAGGATGGCTCCTGGGCTGGCAACTCCCTAGGGAGCTCCTTTGCTGTACAACTCTATCCTTGCCCATCCGTTGCCATCCTTTGCCTTTTCCCCTCAATCTGTTTAAGTTACCCTGGCACCAATAATGGGTGCATTTTAGCCCTAAATACAACTTCAAGCTGCAAGTTTAAAAGTTACCTGGTCCCACCTAACTGTTTTTGTTTTCATCAGTGAGCAGTGGATCTTTGCTCAAATTTGGCTTTCAAGTTCCTGGACTTCTCTGGACATCAAGACTACAGTTTTCCATTGGGCTACACTGCAAGGTTCAGCTGCTGTGAATCTGATTTTCTATTCAGTTGCTTAAGTTTTAAGGTAACTTTTCCTAGCCTATAGCCTATTACCCACTGCTGCTGTTAACTGCTGAGCTTATGACTGTCCTACTGGTTTTTCAGCTTTTATTTTGCTGCAGTGTGCTTTCTGGCCAGAAATTCACTCTTCTGAACTGAAGTCCACTTCTCCATCGCTTCTGAATCTTAGTGATCTCTAACTTTGTCACCATTTTTCTGCCCCATGATCAATTCTGCACACCTCATGGTTCTTCAATCCCATGAAAATACATACAGCAGTAAGTCCTCCGATACTCTATCCTTCAAATAGCTTCTGGACTCACGCGCCCTCCACGTCTGCTTCCAAACCTGACATCAGTTCATTGATACTCCAAACTGACTCTATCCTACCTACGTCAACTTTATCCCACTGCAGCACCTCTGACTTTAACTTTGGACTCCATCCTATTGTCTCTTCTCTATTTCCCATTTATAACCATGACATGTCTAACCTACTCTTGCTATATAACCACATCGAGGTAACTTGAGTTTCCGTCTGCATTCATGTGTACGTTTTGGCTGCCATTCTGGACCTGAGCTGATCACTTGTATTTCCACTTTGTCCACCTCCATTGCCTTTTTGCTTCTCTTCTCTTTACACCCCTCTGCTGTTTACATGCCTCCTTTCATTTCTCCCCTCTTGGGTATTCTGCTCCCACAAATCCTTATCCCAACCCTTCAGCACTTCTCAACCTTCCTACACTCCTGCTACTGTCCCAGGTTTGACCCCCCCTTAGATAGCTTGCAACTTCCATCTGTGCCTCTCTCGGCATCCTCCAAAGGGTCCATCGGGGAACTCTATGCTGCTTCCTTGCAAGCAGAAACTCCATCTGACCCTACCTACTCTCTCGACGATCTGCCCGCCCAGTGCACCCGCTGGGGGCTAATCATGCCAATGAACTTCCCGTCTCACTTAACCTCTCCTAGCGTTGACCCCTGTGCACTCTACCAGCTGATCCACTATCACCTCCCCTCTCCGCATCTCTCCAGAATGTTCGTTCATTTGTGAAAAAGGCTCTGGTTATCCAGGAGCTTATTGCGGATCAGAGCATCGACATCATGACCTTGAAGGAAGCTTTGCTGACCAGTGATGACACCTTTCCCCTTAATGAAGCCTTCCTGGTTATACCTTCCACCACTTTCCCTGCCCAAACTGTTGCGGTGGCCGTGTGGCCCTTATCACTAAATCATACCTTGATCTGTCCCCCTACTCCTCCTTTGAGCATCTCACTTTGTTCCACCTCATTCACCTCTCCAGTAAAATCCTCTTTCTCTTCTGCCCACCCAAGTACCACATCAAGTTTCTCACTGATGTACCTTCACTGTTTTTCTCCCTCAATCTCTGCAACAAGCAACTTCTCATCTTCGGTGATTTCAACCTCCACCTCAACTCATCATGCCCGCTCTCCTGAGTTCACTGCCCTCCTAACCCCCCTTAATCTCTCCGTCCATATAAGTTTCCCCACTCATATTCACGGCCACCCCCTCGACCTTGCCATCTCATATCGCCCCTCTACTCCTATTGTGTTAATTACAGATAAGTCTGTCTCTGAGCACTACCTTGTATCCCTCTCCACTCGCACCCCCCTTCCCCCGCCCAACCCACTTGCTTCCATGTCCGCCCCTAGAAAAAGCTCTTCCCCAAGTGATTTACAACTAATGTTCCCCATTAGTTGCATGGCTGTGCAATTCTCTGCAGGTCCTGCGCAGCCGGTGAGTTGGCTTTTGTATAGAAAAACCGTGCATGCGCAGAATCTTGAATGACCTTCGCAGCCCCATAAAGGGGCCACGCAGGCCAAAAAAATTAGAGGGAACATTACTTACAACTGCACTTCCGAACTGTCTAGCGTCGGCCCTCCATTCACCATGACATTTCTGTAGCTATCAATCTGCAAAATCACACTCTCACCTCCACTTTTGATACCCTTGTCCCCACTAAAACAGATATTCCTTCTTACGCTGGTCCCCACCCGCTGGTACAGCCCTCATCTCCTCTCCGTTAAATCCAAGGGACGCAGACTTGAACACATATGGTGGACAACTGGTTCAGCCATTCATCGTCAGAGCTGGCTAGAACACAAAGCACTATAGGTTGTCCTCTGCCAAAATTGCTCACTATCCTGGAATGCAAAGATTACTCCTGGCTTCTCTTCTCCACTGAAAACCATCTTCAACTTCTCTGCCCTACCTCCTCCAGCCTCACTAACAAGTGCAAGGAGCTCATGAACTTTTGTCACTCAAGTGCAGTCCACCAGTTTAGCTGCCTCGCTACTTCCCTCCCTTCTCCTAGACCACCAAGCCAAACTTCCTTTGCCCTATCCTTGAACTTGCATCATTCTCTCCTATCTCCCCATATGCCTTCCCGAAGCTCATGAGTCATCACGAGACCCACCACCAGCTCCTTCGACTTTACTCCCACCAAACTGCTGATCACCCAACTTTCCTTCCTGGCCCACATGTTAGCTGATATTAATAGCAGTTCCCTCTCCTCAGGTACTGTCCTACTCCCATTCAAATCAGCTGCATCATCCCTCTCCTCAAAAAATCCACCCTTGACCCCTCTGTCCCTTCCAAACTACCACCCAATCTCCAATCTCCCTTTTATCTCCAAAGTTCTTGAATGTGCAGTCCCCACCAAAATCTGTACATTCCTTTCCTGCAACTCCATGTTTGAACCTCTCCATCAGGTTTCCGTCCCTGCCACAGTACTGAAACTTCCCTTATTAAAGTTGGAAATGACACCCTATGGCCGCGACTTTGCCTACTGAAGAGAGCTCAGTGCGGCCGAGGTAGGTGGCGGGTTACAACCCCACTCCCAGCTCCATCCCGCTCTGTGAGAAGAATTTTCCATTGATGGGACTTGTTAAGCTCGCCCTGCGAGGTTCCCAGCCAATTAAAGGGAAGCGGGTCTGATGATGTAATTTGATGACGCATCATCAGCCAGTTTCCTTAAAGAGACCATGTCCACATTCATTTTGACAGTTGTGTTGTCAGTCTTCTACATCACTGAGATGCTTCAAACACCGACAAGCACTGCACACTCTCCCATGACTCCCTCCATATACTTATAGAGTCACAGCATGCAGGGAGGTTCTCTTCCCTTCCAATGGGTGAAAGAGACCTCCCCAGGACACCAGCGCAGCCTGGTTGCGCATTGCACAGGAGGACACAAGCAGGGATGCCGTCAAGAGGACCTGGCTGCAGTGGCGCAAACCTTTCAATGATCTCAGATCATGAAACGTTACTGCAAAGCCACACTCAACCTCATCCTGCTGTGCCATTTATCACATCTCCATCATTCTGCCTTCCCTACTCTACTCCTGCACATCCTTACTGACACCAACTTACCTTGCAACTCCACCCATTCCTCTCTCTATCTACATTATCACATCCCCATCTCACTAGCCTCCCCTCGCACTCGCCCTCATACTAGTGCAATCATACCAACTAACAACACACACAAGGGTGTTTTCGCCAATGTTCATGAAAAGTTTCTGCTGATGTGTTGCCAAATCTTTATTTTCAACACTTTGCCTTCTTGGACAGATTTGTGTGCACCTTTGGAAGTGGCTTAGTGAGTTGCAGTGAATAGTGAGACAAAACGGTAACCACCGCCCCCATCCCCCCACCCTCGCCAACCCCTGCAATGGTGATTAGTGAGAAAGGAATGGCTTGGGCATCGCAGGGATGCTTTATGGTGCTGGTGTTGGGTGGTGCCAGCCTGGCACATCATGTGGCAGCTAGGGTGTAGAGTGTCAAGTAAAGTAAATCTGGCCATGGTGAGACCATCCCTGGCCTCCCAGGAAGCAATGTGGTCCGGGGGGGGGGGGGCGATGCCCTGTGTCCTGTGCAGCATCAGGTGATTGTGGAGCAGGTTGGTGCTGTTGTTGGTGATGCTGGTGATGGGGCTGATCGTGGTGGAATTCTGAGGACCAAGGTGAGAGAGGTTGCTCCAAGAAGGTGACAGTGGGTAGAACCTGCATACAGCTGAAAAGTATATTCCAAATCTTGAAGGCTCCAGCTTCTAACATTGGAAAGGGAACAGCTATGAAATGGTAGCTATTCAATCACCTACTTACCTGATGTGATCCCCGAGCGCCGTGAAACTCGTCAAAAAACTGGAAAAATGTTAAGTAGATGGTAAAATGCTGTTTAAGTACCTTTTATCAAGGATTAACTATATCAATTGGTGACAAGTCTGTAAAGCACAGACAGACCCGGCACTTGGGAAACTGACATGGAGGTGGGTTGTCAGTGGGATCCTGACCTGCTGTCAATCTTTCATATTTTGACAGCAGACCTGCTTCCGAACCCGCCCTCTGAGCGCCGGCAAAATTCAAGCCTATATGACAATGACCGTAGTAAACTATCCCTCCTCATCTTTCTTGACCTAACAGCAGCCTACGATATGGCTGACCATACCACCTCCTCCGACGCCTCTTCTCCGTTGTCCAGCTGGTAGGACTGTCCTTGCCTGGTTCCATTAGTAATTATCCAGTCCTGGCCAGAGAAACACCTGCAGTGGCTTCTCTACCTACACTCCCACGGTTACTTCTGGAGACCCCAAGGATCTATCCTTGGCCCCCTCCTATTTCTCATCTACAGCTCAGCTGCTCCTCGGCGACATCATCCAAAATCATAACATTAGGTTCCACATGTACACTGGCAACAAACAGGTCTCCTCATCTCCACCATCTCCAATTTCATAGAATCATAGACTACTATAGCACAGGATGAGGAGACTTGGTGTAGGAGGAAGGGCTTTAAATTCCTGGCATTGGGACCGCTTCTGGGGGAGATGGGTTGCACCTCAGCAACGTCGGGACCAATATTCTTGCTAGTGCTGTTGGGGAAGATTTTAACTAGCTTGACAGGGGGATGGGAACCCGTGAACAAATTCAATAGGGAAGGAAGTAAAGCTGAAATTGGATGGCAAGAATTTAGAAAGCGAATCTGTAAGACAGAGGAAACAAGGGTTAGTAAGTAGTAATCAAGGAGGTCTTCCTATGCTAAATGGTATATACTTCAATGCAAGGAGTACAGCGAATAAGGCGGATGAGCTAAGAGCACAGGTAGACACTTGGGAGTACGACATTATAGCCATTACAAAGACATGGCTGAAAGGGCAGATTTGGCAGATCAATATTCCTGGTTACAAGATTTTTAGACAAGAGAGGAGGTAAAAAGGGGGTGGGGGGGGGGGGGAAATGGCAGTTTTGATTAAAGAACATAAATAGGAGCAGGAGTAGGCCATTCGGAGGAGGAATGATATGTTAGAGGAATCATCAAATGAGACCATATGGGTCAAATTGAAAAATAAAAAAGGGGCGATTACACTGCTGGGCGTGTATTTTAGACCCCCTGCAAAACAGTGGAAGGGAGATAGAGGGGCAAATATGTAGGCAAATTGCTGTGAAGTCCAAAAATCATAGAGCAGTAATAGTAGGGGATCTTAACTATCTGAATATTGATTGGGACAAATATAGTGTGATGGGTATAGAGGGTGCGGAATTCTGAAAATGCATTCAAGAGAACTTTTTAAGTCAGTATGTAACAAGCCCAACACGAGAGGGGACGGTTTTGGATTTCGTTTTCGGGTATGAAGCTGGGCAGGTGAAAGCGTTATTAGTGGGAGAGCACTTGGGTGCCAGTGACCATAATTCAGTCAGATTCAAGGTAGTTATAGATAAGGACAAGGACAGATCAGGAATAAAAGTCCCAAATTGGGGAAAAGCTAACTTTGCTAAGTTGAGAAGTGATTTGGCTACAGTGGACTGGAAACAGCTATTTGTAGGTAAATCAGTGTCTGATCAGTGGGAGGCAAGGAGGAGATCCAGAGCTCAGGCCAAATATGTGCCCCGAAAGAAAAAGGGTGGGAATAACAATTCTAGAGCCCCCTGGATATCTAGGGACTTACAAGGGAGGATAAGGAAAAAAAGGGAAGCTTATGTCATATACCAATGGCTAAATACTGTGGAATCTTTGGTGGAACATAGAAAGTTAAGAGGTAAAATTAAAAAGGATATTAGGAATGCTAAGAGAGGACATGAACAATTCTTGGCTAGTAAAATTAAGGAACACCCAAAGATGTTCTTTAAATATATTAAGAGCAAGAGGTTAACTAAAGAAAGGGTAGGGCCTATTAGAGACCATGAGGGTAATCTTTGTGTGAAGGCTGAAGATGTTGGTATGGTTCTTAATAAATACTTTGCGCATGTTTTCACAAAGGAAAGGGGCAATGCAGATACTGCTATTGAGGAGGAGTGTGAAACACTGGATGAAATAAATATAGTGAGAGAGGAGGTATTAAGGGGTTTAGCAGCTTTGAAAGTAGATAAGTCCCCAGGCCCGGATGAAATGCATCCCAGGCAGTTGAGCGAAGTAAAAGAGTAAACAGCAGAGGCCTTGACCATCATTTTCCAGTCCTCTTTGGATTTGGGCATGGTGCCAGAGGATTGGAGGACTGCTAATACCCTTGTTTAAGAAGTGAGAAAGAGATAACCCGAGTAATTACAGGTCTGTCAGCCTAACCTCAGTGGTGGGAAAATTATGGAAAAAATCCTAAAAGACAGGATAAATCTACATTTGGAAAGGCAAGGATTAATTAGGGACAGTCAGCACGGATTTGTTACGGGGAGATCGTGTTTGACTAACCTGATTGAAGTTTTTGAGGAGGTAGCCAGGAGGGTCGATGAGGATAGTGCATACGATGTAGTGTATGCATGGTCACAAAGGGACTTATCTACTTTCAAAGCTGCTAAACTCCTTAATACCGCCCCTCTCTCACTATATTTATTTCATCCAGTGTTTCACACTCCTCCTCAATAGCAGTTTCTGCATTGCCCCCTTCCTTTGTGAAAACAGACGCAAAGTATTTATTAAGAACCATACCAACATCTTCCACCTCCACACAAAGATTACCCTCATGGTCTCTAATAGGCCCTACCCTTTCTTTAGTTAACCTCTTGTTCTTAATATATTTAAAGAACATCTTTGGGTGTTCCTTAATTTTACTAGCCAAGAATTGTTCATGCCCTCTCTTAGCATTCCTAATATCCTTTTTAATTTTACCTCTTAACTTTCTATGTTCCTCCAAAGATTCTACAGTATTTAGCCATTGGTATATGACATAAGCTTCCCTTTTTTTTCCCCTTATCCTCCCTTGTAAGTCCCTAAAGTCCATGGGATCCAGGGCAAAGTGGCAAGTTGGATCCAAAATTGGCTAAGAGGTAGGAAACAAAGGGTAATGGTTGATGGATGGCTTTGTGACTGGAAGGATGTTTCCAGTGGGGTTCCGCAGTGTTCAGTACTAGGTCCCTTGCTTTTTGTGGTATACATCAATGATCTAGATTTGAATATAGGGAGTATGATAAAGAAGTTTGCAGATGACACTAAAATTGGCTGCGTGGTTGATAATGAAGAGGAAAGTCATGGACTGCAGGAGGATATCAATCTACTGGTCAGGTGGGCAGAACAGTGGCAAATGGAATTTAATTCGGAGAAGCGTGATAATGATGCAGTTTGGGAGGGCTAATAAGGAAAAGGTATACACATTAAGTGGTAGGCCACTTAAAAGTGTAGATGAACAAAGAAAACTTAGATTGCTTGTCCACAGATCCCTGAAAGTAGAAGGCCAGGTGGATAAGGCGGTTAACAAGGCATATGGAATGCTTGTCTTTATTGGTCGAGGCATAGAATACAAGAGCAAGGAGGTTTATGCTTAAATTGTATAATACTCTGGTTAGGCCACAGCTGGAGTACTACGTGCAGTTCTGGTCGCCGTATTATAGGAAGGACGTGAGGGTGCAGAGGAGATTTACTAGGATGCTGCCTGGAATGGAGAATCTTGGGTATGAGGACAGATTGGATAGGCTGGGTTTGTTCTCATTGGAACAGAGGAGGCTGAGAGGAAACCTCATTGGAGGTGTACAAGATTTTTGAGGGGCCTGGATATAATGGATAGCAGGAGCCTATTTCACTTGGTGAAGGGGTCTATTACGAGGGGGCATAGTTTTAAGGTGGTTGGTGGAAGGTTCAGAGGGGATTTGGGGGGGGGGGGGGGGCTTCTTCACGCAGAGGGTTGTGGGGGTCTGGAACTCACTGCCTGGAAGGGTGGTGGATGCAGAAACCCTCACCACAAAAGGTGCTTGGATGGGCACTTGAAGTGCCTGAACCTGCAGGGTTACGGACCTAGAGCTGATAAGTGGGATTAGACTGAATAACCTCTTGTTGGCTGGCGCAGATACGATGGCAAGTACTGCAGGGAATCGAATACAGCCAGGGTGATCTCCTGGACTAGTTTCGATCGCCTGGATGGGTCGGAGAGGAATTTTCCCAGATTTTTTTCCCCTCAATTGGCCTGGGTTTTAATCCGGTTTTTGCCTCTCCGAGGAGATCACATGGCTCCGGTTGGGGTGGAGTGTAGAATGTTTCGGTGCAAAGGGGTGTCGCAGTTGTGTGGGGCGGACTGGTTGGGCGGGGTGCTCTTTACCTGTCCACCATTGTTCATAGGTTTATATGTAACCTTCAGGGCTGCTGATCGAGGGCCATATGGCTCTTTGTTGGCCAAAATTACCTCCTTCTGCACTGTTGATTTTTCTGTTTCTACTTGGCCCATCGAGTTTGTACCAGCTCTTTCAAAAGACTATTCTAGTTCATCATCATCATCATCATCATCATAGGCATTCCCTTGAAATCGAGGAAGACTTGCTTCCACTCCCAAAGTGAGTTCTTTGATGGCTGAACAGTTCGATACGAGAGACACAGACCCTGTTAGAGGTGGGACAGACATTTGTCGAGGGAAGGGGTCGGTGGGGCTGGTTTGCCACGTGCTCCTTCCGCTGCCTGCGCTTGGCCTCGTCACGCTCTTTGCATTGAGACTTGAAGAGCTCAACACCCTCCCCGATGCACTTTCTCCACCTCGGGCGGTCTTCGGTCAGGGTCTCCCAGGTGTCAGTGGTGATGTCACACTTTACCAGGGAGGCTTTGAGGGTGTCCTTATAACGTTTCTGCTGTCCTCCTTTGGCTTGTTTACCATGAAGGAGCTCCACATAAAGCATTTGCTTAGGGAGTCTCGTATCTGGCATGCGAACTATGTGGCCTGCCCAACGAAGCTGATCGAGTGTGGTCAGTGCTTCAATACTGGGGATATTAGCCTGGTCGAGGACACTGATATTGGTGCGCCTGTCCTCCCAGGAGATTTGCAGGATCTTGCGGAGACATCTTTGGTGATATATATCCAGCAACAGCCACAATATGCGAGGATTCTTCACTGCAGTCAAGGCCACCTAAGGTCCAAACTCCCAAGACCCCACTCCATTCCTGGCCAAGAACGGGGAAACACTCATCAAGGACACCGAGGCTGTGATAGCCCGATGGAAGGAGCACTTTGAAGATCTCCTCAATCGAGACTCTGCCTTTGACTCGAGTGTTCTGAACTCCATTCTAGTTAGTCCTGCTCTTTCCCCACATCCTTGCATTTTTTTCTCCTTCAAGTATTTATCCAATTCCCTTTGAGATCTACTATTGAATCTGTTTTCACCACCTTATCAGGCTATGCATTCTAAATCCTTACCACTTGTTCCATAAAAAAACATTTCCTCATGTCACCTCTGGTTCTTTTGCCAATCGTCTTAAATCTCTGCCCTCTGATAATTGACCCATCAGCCATTGAAAACAATTTCTCTTTATTTACTGAATCTAAAAGCTGCATTTAAACACCTCTATCTAATCTCCTCTTACGCTTCTCTGCTCTAAGTAGACCAACCCCAGCGTTTCTAGTTTATCCATGTAACTGTAATCCCTCAAAGTAGTTAAATGGCTGTAAAATGCTTTGGGACATCTATATATAAATCCAAATCCTTTCCTTTCCTTCTCTCATGCATCAACAATATTTGCACTTAAAGCCCTGTGATACCAATAACAACCTGTAGCTTGTTAACTTTTAATTAAAAGTAAATGTGAAGGATCTTGCAAAGGTAAAGAATGACAGCTAAAAATGTAAACATGATTATGCAGTTTTAATTGAAATCTTAACCTTGATGTGATCAATTAATTAATTAATTAGAATGCCAGTGACAATACTTTCATTGGCATAAATTATGGTAGTTAAATTTATGGATTACGCTTCAAAACTATGAGCGATATAAAGGTAAATTTCATGAGGCTCCATGCAAGGTTAGGAGCCTCACAAAATATATTTTATAGTTTACAAGAAACAGTAAAAGTGGTAGAAAAAATGATGAAGAAGGGTCTATTCCTGCTCCTATTTCTTATGTTCTTATGTTGATAATCCTGGCATATGTAGAAATAATGAAATAAAAGTTATTAGTATTACCTTAAATTGTTTCCTATTTAGTCCTCAATATTTCAGAGATAAGGTAAGAGTTAAATAATCTTTTAATTGTATGTAATAAACATTTTGCAGATGCCGGGGTTACATGTTTAATTTAAAATCATGACTCAACCAGGCATATGCTCCATAATCAGATAGTTATGGCTGGGCTGTGACTACTCTTTTTAACTGCATCAGTTGCAGTCAACAAAAGAAAATAAAGAACTTGCACCTTTCATGACCTCAAAATGTCCCATAGCACTTCACAGTCAATGAAGCAGAGAATTACAGAACCAAATTAGGCATCACAAAACAATTTAAGACATTAAATTCTGCAGTCAGTTTCTCCACCCAAGTTCTCGGCGGCGGCCCAGCATTTCCTGGGGGCGGGCCTTGCCCGAAGTCCTCAGAGTCCTGGTCGGCGGCGGGGCCCGCCCGAAGTCCTGGTCGGCGGCAGGGCCCGCCCGACCGGCATCTCTGGGGGGCCCCGTCCCAGCAAGCTGTTGCAGGGCTCCCGGTGCTGCAGTAGGTGAGTAGAAACTTTTAATTTTTTATTTATTGATTGATTTTTAATTATATTTTTAATTTTTTTTAAATTGATTTATTTGGTTGATTAATTGATTTATTTATCATTTATTATTGATGATGACTCTTTATTTGTAAAAGTGAAGTGTTTAATTTCCCTCCCCGCCCCATCTCTCGCTCCCTGCGCCTGATTTATAAAGTGTAGGCAAGGTTTTTCTGAGTGTACAAAAATCTACACTTACTCCATTCTAAATTAGTTTCGAGTAAGTTTTCGCTGCCTAAACTTGCAAAACAGGCGTAAGTGGCTGGTAACGCCCCCTTTTGAAAAAAAAACTTCGAAAACGAAACTACTCTAACTCACTAGAATTGGAGCAAACTAAATGTCGAGAACTGCAATTTCTAAGATATTCCAATCTAAAACTAGTTGCTCCAAAAAAATAGGAGCAACTCGAGCCGAAACTTGAGCCCTATATAGGAGGAGGCCATTTCGGCCCATCGTGTCCACACCGGCCGACCAAGAGCTATCCAGCCTAATCCCACTTTCCAGCTCTTGGTCCGTAGCACTGTAGGTTACGGCAATTTAACTGCACATCCAAGTATCTTTTAAATGTGATGAGGGTTCTTGCCTCTACCATCCTTCCAGGCAGTGAGTTCCAGACCCCCACCACCCTCTGAGGTAAGAAATTCCCCCTCATAACTCCTCTAAGCCTCCCCTCAATTACTTTAAATCTATGCCCCCTGGTTGTTGACCCCTCTGCCAAGAGAAACAGATCCTTCCTATCCACTCTATCCAGGCCCTTTAGAATTTTATACACCTCAATCAGGTCTCCCTTAAGCCTCCTCTGTTCCAAAGAAAACAGACCCAGCATCTCCAATCTTTCCACATAGCCAAAATTCTCCAGTCCAGGCAACATTCTTGTAAATCTCCTCTGCACCCTTTCCAGTGCAATCACATCTTTCCTGTAATGTGGTGACCAGAACTGCACTCAGTACTCCAGCTGCGGGCTAACCAATGTTTTATACAGTGCAAACATAACCTCCTTGCTCTTGTATTCCATGCCTCGACGAATAAAGGCAAGTATTCCGTATTCCTTCTTAACCATCTTATCTACCTGTCCTGCTACCTTCAGGGATCTGTGGACCTGCACTCCAAGGTCCCTTTGGTCCTCTATACTTTTCAGTGGCATACCATTTGATGTATATTCCCGTGCCTTGTTAGACCTCCTCAAATGCATTACTTCTTATCCGGATTGAATTCCATTTGCCACTGTTCTGCCCACCTGACCAGTACATCTTCCTGCAGTCCACAGCTTTCTTCTTCATTATCAACCACACAGCCTATTTTAGTGTCATCTACAATTCACTAAATATATTCAAAAAGGAGCTAGATGAGGTCCTTACTACTAGGGGGATCAAGGGGTATGGCGAGAAAGCAGGAATGGGGTACTGAAGTTGAATGTTCAGCCATGAACTCATTGAATGGCCTACTCCTGCACCTATTTTCTATGTTTCTATGTTTCTATCTTAATCATACCCCCAACATTCAAGTCCAAGTCACTGATATATATATCACAAAAAGCGAGGGACCCAGCACTGAGCCCTGCGGAACCCCATTGGAAATTGAGGCCAATTCACTAAATATATTCAAAAAGGAGTTAGATGTAGTCCTTACTACTAGGGGGATCAAGGGATATGGCGAGAAAGCAGGAACCAGTTTGCCATGTGGGTTATAAAAATGGAATCAATAAAAAAGGCAGAAACCCTCACTACATTTAAAAGATACTTGGATGTGCACTTAAACTGCCGCAATCTAGAGGGCTACGGACCAAGAACTGGAAAGTGGGATTAGGCTGGATAGCTCTTGGTCGGCCGGCACAGACACAATGGGCCGAAATGGCCTCCTTCCGTGCTGTAAATTTCTATGATTCTATGTGGGACCTTATCAAAAGATTTGCTACAATCCGTAACACTGCCCTCATCGACCCACCTGGTTACCTCCTCAAACAATTCAATCAAGTTAGTCAGACACGACCTTCCCTTGATAAATCCATGCTGACTGAAGTCCAGAAAGAAATAACGAATGAACAAACTTGCATTTAATATATTATATATAGAGCCTTTCGCGTCATTGAGACATCACAAAGTGGTTGTGAACCACTGGATATTTTACTTCCACCAACAGTCCGAAAGCAACAGCAGTTTGTCCGTTACTGTAATAAAACTCATTTATTCAAGCAATATGGAACACAAGGTAAAAGTTAAGCATTTGGGTTAGCGTGATTCGGTGATATTGAAAGAAACAGGCCTCATACATATATTCTAATGCTATTTATCTACCACTTAACAAATCTTGCTTAAGATATGAATAACATTGCTTTCTCCCTCAAATCTTTTATTCGTGATTGTGTACATGTACAATATACTAAACGTTTTGCATATAATGCCCACTTTGAGCATTTCACACTTTACTGTGTCACCACTTGTGTAATATTACTTGTACTCCCTGTGTCATGCTTTAAATCACTTCCTTTGAATATTTGTTGCTAAACAATCTTTTTCAGATGGTTACTTCTCATTAGCTTATTCTTCCAATGTGACCAAAAGCCCCTCCTTGGTCATCCTAACAGTTCGAGTCCAACACCAAAAATGGTTTGCAACATACTACTTTTATTGTATCCAACCAAGTCCAGACATACACAATGTCTTTAATCAGTAGACACACGGAGAAATAAATTATATTTATTATATTATGTGTAATGAGAGAGGATTAATTAGCAATCTAGTTGTGCGAGGCCCCTTGGGGAAGAGTGACCATAATATGGTGGCATTCTACATTCGGATGTAGAATGAAACAGTTAATTCGGAGACCATGGTCCAGAACTTAAAGAAGGGTAACTTTGAAGGTATTGGTTAGGATAGATTGGCGAATGATACTTAAGGGGTTGACAGTGGATGAGCAATGGCAGACATTTAGAGACCGCATGGATGAACTACAACAATTGTACATCCCTGTCTGACGTAAAAATAAAAAAGGGAAGGTGGCTCAACCGTGACTATCAAGGGAAATCAGGAAAAGTCTTAAAATCAAGGAAGTGGCTTACAAAGTGGCCAGAAATAGCAGCGAACCCAGGGACTGGAAGAAATTTAGAACTCAGCGGAGGAGGACAAAGGGTTTGATTAAGGCTGGGAAAATAGAGTACGAGAGGAAGCTTGCAGGAAACATTAAAATGGACTGCAAAAGCTTCTATAGATATGTAAAGAGAAAAAAGGTTAGTAAAGACAAACGTAGGTCCCCTGCAGTCAGAATCAGGAGAAGTCATAACTGGGAACAAAGAAATGGCAGATCAATTGAACAAGTACTTTGGTTCGGTATTCATTAAGGAGGACATAAACAACCTTCCGGATATAAAAGGGGGCAGAGGGTCTAGTAAGAAGGAGGAACTGAGGGAAATCCTTATTAGTCGGGAAATTGTGTTGGGGAAATTGATGGGATTGAAGGCCGATAAATCCCCAGGGCCTGATGGACTGCATCCCAGAGTACTTAAGGAGGTGGCCTTGGAAATAGCAGATGCATTGACAGTCATTTTCCAACATTCCATAGACTCTGGATCAGTTCCTATGGAGTGGAGGGTAGCCAATGTAACCCCATTTTTTAAAAAAGGAGGGAGAGAGAAAACAGGGAATTATAGACCGGTCAGCCTGACATCGCTAGTGGGTAAAATGATGGAATCAATTATTAAGGATGTCATAGCAGCGCATTTGGAAAGAGGTGACATGATAGGTCCAAGTCAGCATGGATTTATGAAAGGGAAATCATGCTTGACAAATCTTCTGGAATTTTTTGAGGATGTTTCCAGTAGAGTGGACAAGGGAGAACCAGTTGATGTGGTATATTTGGACTTTCAGAAGGCTTTCAACTAGGTCGCACACAAGAGATTAATGTGCAAAGTTAAAGCACATGGGATTGGGATAGTGTGCTGACGTGGATTGAGAACTGGTTGACAGACAGGAAGCAAAGAGTCGGAATAAATGGGTACTTTTCAGAATGGCAGGCAGTGACTGGAGGGGTACCGCAAGGTTCTGTGCTGGGGCCCCAGCTGTTTACATTGTACATTAATGATTTAGACAAGGGGATTAAATGTAGTATCTCCAAATTTGCGGCTGACACTAAGTTGAGTGGCAGTGTGAGCTGCGAGGAGGATGCTATGAGGCTGCAGAGTGACTTGGATAGGTTAGGTGAGTGGGCAAATGCATGGCAGATGAAGTATAATGTGGATAAATGTGAGGTTATCCACTTTGATGGTAAAAACAGAGAGTAGGATTATTATCTGAATGGTGACAGATTAGGAAAAGGGGAGGTTCAACGAGACCTGGGTGTCATGGTACATCAGTCATTGAAGGTTGGCATGCAGGTACAGCAGGCAGTTAAGAAAGCAAATGGCATGTTGGCATTCATAGCGAGGGGATTCGAGTACAGGGGCAGGGAAGTGTTAATACAGTTGTACAGGGCCTTGGTGAGGCCACACCTGGAGTATTGTGTACAGTTTTGGTCTCCTAACTTGAGGAAGGACATTCTTGCTATTGAGGGAGTGCAGCGAAGGTTCACCAGACTGATTCGCGGGATGGCGGGACTGACATATCAAGAAAGACTGGATCAACTGGGCTTGTATTCACTGGAGTTCAGAAAAATGAGAGGGGACCTCATAGAAACGTTGAAAATTGTGATGGGTTTAGACAGGTTAGATGCAGGACGATTGTTCCCAATGTTGGGGAAATCCAGAACCAGGGGTCACAGTCTAGGAATAAGGGGTAAGCCATTTAGGACCGAGATGAGGAGAAACCTCTTCACCCAGAGAGTGGTGAACCTGTGGAATTCTCTACCACAGAATGTTGTTGAGGCCAATTCACTAAATATATTCAAAAAGGAGTTAGATGTAGTCCTTACTACTAAGGGGATCAAGGGGTATGGCAAGAAAGCAGGAATGGGGTACTGAAGTTGCATGTTCAGCCATGAACTCATTGAATGGCAGTGCAGGCTCGAAGGGCCAAATGGCCTACTCCTGCACCTATTTTCTATATTACCGCATTTACCCAGGTAGAGATGTAACCTGCATTGATCCTTTCATAAGAACATAAACATAAGAAATAGTAACAGGAGTAGGCTATACGGCCCCTCGAGCCTGCTCCGCCATACAATAAGATCATGGCTGATATGATCATGGACTCAGCTCCACTTCCCCGTCCGCTCCCCATAACCCCTTATCGTTTAAGAAACTGTCTATTTCTGTCAAATTTATTCAATGTCCCAGCTTCCACAGCTCTCTGAGGCAGCGAATTCCACAGATTTACAACCCTCAGAAGAAATTTCTCCTCAGCTCAGTTTTAAATGGGCGGCCCCTTATTCTAAGATCATGCCCTCTAGTTCTAATCTCACCCATCAGTGGAAACATCCTCTCTGCATCCACCTCGTCAAGCCGCCTCATAATCTTATACGTTTCGATAAGATCACCTCTCATTCTTCTGAATTCTCATGAGTAGAAGCCCAACCTACTCAACCTTTCCTCCTAAGTCAACCCCCTCATCTCCTGAATCAACCGAGTGAACCTTCTCAGAACTGCCTCCAAAGCAAGTATATCCTTTCGGAAATATGGAAACCAAAACTGCATGCAGTATTCCAGGTGTGGCCTCACCAATACCTTATATAGCTGCAGTAAGACTTCCCTGCTTTTATACTCCATCCCCGTTGCAATAAAGGCCAAGACACCATTGACCTTTCTGATCACTTGCTGTACCTGCATACTATCCTTTTGTGTTTCATGCACAAGTACCCCTAGGTCCCGCGGCACTTTGCAATCTTTCTCCATTTAAATAATAACTTGCTCTTTGATTTTTTTTCTGCCAAAGTACATGACCTCATACTTTCCAACATTATACTCCATCTGCCAAATCCAAACTCTCTCTACAAATTGTTAAGAAAAGCTTAAAATCTTTATAGACCGTCTCTCTGAACACGGTCATTGCGCTTTCATTGTAGCATGACAAGTTATTGTGACCAAGACCCCCAGAAATGAGATATTTCCTTCAAAAATACCAGATGCTAACTTGTTTACCATCCTGTCCTATTGTCTCACTTCTTTCTCATCTATATCAATGACTTAGATGAAGGGACCGAGTGTAATGTATCAAGGTTTGCTGACTATACGAAGCTCGGTGGGAAAGTAAGCTGTGAGGAGGACGCAAAGAAGCTGCAAAGGGATATAGACAGGTTAAGCGAGTGGGAAAGGACATGGAATACAATGTGGAGGTTTGTGAGATTATCCACTTTGGTCAGAAAAATAGAAAAGCAGAATATTTTTTAAATGTTGAGGGACTGTTGGTATTTAGAAGGGCCTGTACACAAATCACAAAAAGTTAACATGCAGGTACAGCGAGCAATTAGGAAAGAAAATTGTATGTTAGTCTTTATTACAAAGGGATTGGAGTATAACAATAAGGAAGTCTTACTACAATTATATAGGGCCTTGGTGAGACCACACCTGGGGTACTGTTTACAGTTACAGTCTCCTTACCTAAGGAAGGATATACTTGCCTTAGAGGGAGTGCAATAAAGGTTCACTGGGTCGATTCCTGGGAGGGGGGGTTTGTCCCATGAGGAAAGATTGAGTAGACTAGGCCTATATTCCCTAGAGTTTAGAAGAATGAGAGATGATCTCATTGAAATACATAAAATTCTTAAGGGCTTGACAGGGTAGATGCTGGGAGGATGTACTCCCCCTGGCTGGGGAGCCTAGAACCAGGGGGGTCACAGTCTCAGAGTATGGAGTCGGCCATTTAGGACTGAGAGGAGGAGACATTTATTCACTAAAAGGTTTGTGAATCTTTGGAATTCTCTGCCCCATAGAACTATGGATGCTCAGTTATTGAGTATATTCAAGACACAGATCGCTAGATTTTTGGTTACTAAGGGAATCAAGGGATATGGGGATAGCACGGGAAGGTGGAGTTGTAAAGACCAGCCATGATCTTATTGAATAGCGGAGAAGGCTCGAAGGGCCAAATGGTCTATTGCTGCTCTTATTTCTTATGATCCCATCTCAAGACTGCCTTCTCTATCTCATTTCACAATGTGGTCACAAAAGTGAGTCAACAGACACAAATCACACATCCTGTAGTTTCAGCAAAAAAAGCAGTCAGCTAAATTGGACCCTGACATACTAAACTGTAAAGCATCCTGGGAATGAATAGCTTTAACCATTTCATTATTTCTAGCTACTATAAAAATCTACGGGCTATAAGTAAAAGAAACCAAAAATGTTGAGATTAAACCAATCTTAACCCTATGTATATGCAACTAGGTATCTTACATAATGTAAATCTTAACCCCATGTATATGCAACTAGGTTATCTTGCATAACTACTTCCCAACTCCACTCAGCTATTTGACACTACCAAGTCAAAAATGAAGGTATTTTCTAGGATATCCTTCCAGTCCTTTATTATAAATGTTAATCACTTTTGTGTTCCTATTTTCTCCACTTCCACTCCAGACCAGTCAAGCACCTTGGGATGTTTTACTATGTGAAAGGCATCATATAAATGCAAGTTGTTGTTATCAAGAAAGCTGCTTTTATTTAATTAGTTTGTAATTTGTTAGAAACCTGCACCATTGCCCAGTTTTCTGTAAAAAAAAATTCCAAGCAATTTGCTATTGTTTTAATACAAATTATTGAATACATTTATTTAATAAATTTATTGACTAACTTAATACATGCCGCTCCCTGCCTGAACTGATAAGAAAATCAGAAACCAGAGTTTATTCAATCAGGTTAGGAGGCACAGTAAGTTATGTACATGGAAAGTTAAGTTACAAAGGGCCATAGACTAATTGAGTGGGCAACTATGGCAAATGGAGTTCAATATTGGGAAATGTGAGGTCATCCACATTAGATCCGAGAAAAACAATTCAGAATATGTTATAATGGTGAGAGACTAGGAGCTATGAAGGAGCAAAAATGTGTGTGTGCACAGATCACTAAAAGCTAGTGCATAGGTACAAAAAGTCATGAAAAGGCTAATGAAATGTTGACCTTTATCTCAAGAGAGTTGGAATATAAAAGTGAGGAATGATGCTTCAGTTGTACAGAGCCTTGGTCAGACCCCATATGGAGTGCTGTGTTCAGTTGTGAGTACCGAACCTCAGGAAAGATATATTGGTCTTTGAGAGGGTACAGTGCAGATTAAAAAGCAGAAAGATTTGTATTTATATAGTGCCTTTCAGAACCACAGAACATCCCTAAGCAGTTTACAGTCAATTAAGTACTTTTTGAAGTGTAGTCATTGTTGTAATGTAGGCAACGCGGCAGCTAATTTGCATACAGCAAGCTCCCACAGCAATGTGACACTGACCAGATAATCTGTTTTTGTTATGTTGATTGAGGGATAAATATTGGCCAGGATTCTAAATAGTGCCATAGGATCTTTTCCATCCACCTTACAGGGCAGATGAGGCCTCGGTTTAAATGTCTCATCCAAAAGGCGACACCTCCAACAGTGCAGAACTCCCTCAGTACCGCACTGCAATGTCAGCCTAGATTTTTGTGCTCAAGTTTCTGGAGTAGGACTTGAACTCTCAACCTTCTGACTCAGAGGTGAGTGCTACCCACTGAGCCACAGCTGACAATTATGAGGACAGTTTGCATCAGCTTGGTTTGTATTCCCTTGAGTTTAGAAAGTCTGAGGGTTATCTAATCAAGGTCTTTAAAATTATAAAGGTATTCGATTGGGTAGATAAAGAAACAATTTCCCTCTGATGGGGGAAACTAGAACAAGGGGGACATAATCATAAAATTAGAGCTAAACCATTTAGGAGTGAAATCAAGAAGCACTTCTTCACATAAAGGGTAGTGGAAATCTGGAATTCTCTCCCACAAGTTTGGGTCAAATGAAAATTTCAAAACCAAGATTGATAAAGTTTTGTTAGATAAGGGTATCAAAGGATATGGAACCAAGGCAGGTAAATGGAATTGAGGTAATTGATCTAATTGAATGGCAGAACAGGCTTGACTAGCTGACTGGCTTACTCCTCTTCCTATGCACGTTGCCTATTCTTCACCTGATTTTTTTCTTCTCTAAAGCTGCTTATAATTATTTACTGAAGTCTGCATTCATTTACTTGATCTATTGCAGAATTCACCAAAAGTCTGTTCATCTAATTTATTTGACCATTACGGACCTCAATTTTCTCTATTTGAAAATAGCTTTTAATTACTGAAGCCTGTTTAATTAATTTATTAACAAATTCAGTACATTCCACTCCAGATTTAAAGCCTGGCTTTAATTATATTGTCTATTCCCAACCTGATTTTAGTCTTCCCAAGACCCACTTTTAATTAACTACTTAAGCCCACAATTATTTCATTAATTTATTGCTAAGTTAAGTACAACCCAACCCAGACCCGACAAGGAGGCCTGTAGCTAAGAGTTTATTTAATTAATTTGGCCTAATTCCTCATCACTCTGAAGCTGCACTTATTTTATTAACTACTTTGTTTATTGCCAGGTTTACTTAATTTACTATTCAATTCTGGTTGGCATTTTACATTTCTCCTTTATCTCCATGTTGTCTTGCCAGAGATGCCAGCATATTTCAATAAATGAATTAATTGCTACTGACAGGTGGATTAGATGTGCGTTTGACTCAGAAGATCATGGGTTCAAGTTCAGGACTTGAACACATAACAGGGCTAACACTTCAGAGCTGCATTGTTAGATGCACCATCTTTTGAATGTGACATTAAACTGAGGTGAACATGAAAGGTCCCATAGCACTTTTCAAAAAAGAGCAGGGGAGTTTTCCGGTATCCTGGCCAAAAATTCTCTCTTAAACAATACTACTAAAACAGATTAACTGTTCATTTATCCCAATGTGGGTTTGCTGTGCCTGCATAATAGTGATTAGACTTGAAAAGTAATTTATTAGCTGGGAAGTGCTTTGTGATAGCCCAAGAACATTAACACCATATAACCTCAAGGTCTTCCTTAGGAACACTTTTTTGCAAAATATTTTTTTTAGAAAACAGACTGAGTGAATTTCTTGCTGTTCCCTCTTTGTTTGACTGCCTCCAGATTAGACAGCATCTTATTTAATTGGAACTTTTAAAAAGTCTCGTATCATATAGTACATTTTGCATCAATATAAAATAGTATACCCTTGGGCGCACCATGAATAATGTCACAGGTGAAACATGAAATGATGGATTTTTTTATTTCTCAGGCCATGGGGCATTTATTGGCCATCACTAGTTGGCACGAGAAATTGGTAGTAGTGGACCTTTTCCTTAAACCGCTGCATTCTTTATAATGATAACACTTGCACAATTGTGCTGAGTAGGGAATTCAAATGCTTTGACTTAGCAATGGTGAAGGAACAGCAACAGTATATTTCCAAGTCAGGATGGTGTGCGACTTAGAGGGAATTTGGAGCTGATATGTTCTCATAACAATGCTGCTGGTCCTTCTCAGTGGTAGAGGTTGCAAGGGAGGAAACTGCTGTGTCAAAGTAACCTTGGTGAATTTCTGCAGTGTATCCTATAGGTAGTATATAATGTAGTCACAGTGCACCAGTGATGGAATAGATGGATGTGCAGTCCAGTGGCAGGATCGTGGACTGAGCAAATTTCTCTGGTGCCGAGCTTCTTGAATGCACCCATCCAGGTAAGTATTTCATCACTCTTCTGATTTGAATCTTGTGGATGGTGAAGAGACTTTCAGAGGTCAGGAGGTGAGCCACTCATTGTACCCAACCACTGCTCTTCTGTTGTAGCCAGTGTTGATATGGCTGGTCTAGCAAAGTTTCAGATAATGGCGATTCCAGTGGGATTTGGCAATGGTGGTGCCATTGAAAGTCAGGGGGAGGTGGCTGGGCTTTCTCTTGTTGTAGATGGTCATTACCTGGCACAGGAGTAGGCCATTTTGCCCCTCAAGCCTGTTCTGCCATTCAATTAGATCATAGCTGATCTGTGATCTAACTCCATATACCCACTATTGCCCCATATACCTTAATACCTTTACCCCATATCCCTTAATACCTTTGGTTAACAAAACCCTATCAGTTCCCCTTAATATCTTGAAAACATAGATCAAATCATCTCTTAACCTTGTGAAAATCCTGGTACAATCCTGATTTGTGTAATCTCTACTTGTAATTTAACCCTTGGAGTCCAGGTATCATTCTGGTAAATCTAAGTTGCACTCCCTCCAAGGCCAATATATCTTTCCTAAGGTGTGGTGCCCAGAACTGTTCACAGTGCTCCAGGTGTGGTCTAGCTAGGGCTCTGTAAAGCTGCAGCATAACTTCTATTCCCTTATATTACAAAGTATTTACAGCACAGAATCAGGCCATTCAGCCCAACAGTTCCATACCTGTGTGTTTATGCTCCACACAAGCCTCCTCCCACCCATCTTCAACTAACCCCATCAACATAATCTTCTATTCCTTTCTCCTTCATGTGCTTATCTAGCTTCCCTTGAATGCATCGATGATATTTGCCTCAACTACTCCCTGTGGTAGAAAATTCCACATTCTAACCGCTCTCTGGGTAAAGAAATTTCTCCTGAATTCCCAATTAGATTTATTATTGACTATCTTATTTATGTGTGTTTATTTAGTTAACAAACACCTACCACCATTCAGTAATCAAGGAAGCAAAGCACTCACAATAATCAAAAAATACTTGCATGCTCTGCTTTTCGTATTACCATTTTACAAATACACAAAAAGGTTAAAGTACACATGGATACATTGTGAAAATATGAATGTTAAAATGACATGTCGTACAGCAGTGTCTATTCCTCATTTTTTATTTACTAATCAGAAATGTAATTAGCCACATCTGGAGTCCCAATTAGCCACATGTGGCTAATATATTGGATAACACTGGTTTATTCTACCTACCTCAAAACCATCTTCCTTTGTGTGTTATTTACGTAATCATAAAATATATTTCTTACCCTCTCCCTCACTTTCCCAAATAGATTTGTATTGTAGCACTGCTCCATGGCAGGGATGGAGCTGTTCTCACTGACTAGCCAAGGTCAGCATGAAAGAACCTTGAACATCCTACTCTGGTTCCAGCACAAATATCAGACACCTCAATGACACAAAATAAACCTCATCCCAAACAAGGTCTTTAGCTCAGAGTTTTTATTTAATGATTAAAACTGTATAAAACATTGAAAAAATAAAATCTTTTCATTTATGATGCTTATGTTGGCACTCACGCCTCAATTATTTGTAAATTTTCTGCCAGGTTGTTAAAGTTCTCTCTTGAGAATTGTTGTTCCATAGGACAGTGAAAACCACAATATAATGATGCATCTCTTCAATCTACAATGACATTATTTGGAAAAAGATGAGAATATTTTAATAATCTGAAGATGAATGGACTTGCCCAGATATTAACTATCCTGGTCAAAAATTGATACATTCTAAGCAAAAATAATCTACATACTGTATTTACAAATGTGTTTACTAATTTTTAAGTGGCAAAGCAGCACTTAATTGTGAAAACACTAATTTTATACAATGTATAACTCTTCATGATTTTCTGTAGAAGAGAGCACAGAATACTTCTCTTACATTTTTTTAAAGAAAAAGATTTAACTCGCTCATAATTTATGTGCTCCAACTGGGTCAAAAGCAACAGGTAATTTCAAATTCCAATTTTCAAGAGCAACACTGTATCACTATCAAAGTAAGTGCCCTAAACTCTCAATATGGTTTCAAATTTCAAACAGTAATTCTAATCTTGAACTACAATGCATAATTTAGTATCCACTGACCATTCATTCCAAATAAGGCTGCTGTTGTCAAGCATATCTGAAAGGATATCATATCTGTTACTTTCAACTTATGGGAAAACCAGTTCCCTTTTACTGGCCCAATCACTGGAATATACTTTACATTCTGAAATTTGACAGGCTCTGATTACATTTAAAATTAACAAAAGCAAAAGTATCACTAATCCATTGATAATCTTGCATATTTACATGGAAATAGGCGGTTTTAGTTATGTCGTAGATTTGTGGCTGGAAGCCATTTCAGGGTCAAATATGACACCTAAGTTGCAAACAGTCTGGTTCAGCCTCAGACAGATGCTAGGGAGAGGGATAGAGTCGGTGGCTAGGGAACGCAGTTTGTGGCAGGCATCTCCACCCCTGCCTCAGCTCATCTGCTGCTGAAACCCTCATCCATGCCTTTGTTACCTCTAGACTTGACGACTCCAACGCACTCCTGGCCAGCCTCCCACATTCTACCCTATGTAAACTTGAGGTCATCCAAAACTCGGCAGCCTGTGTCCTAACTCGTACCAAGTCCCGCTCACCCATCACCCCTGTGCTCGCTGACCTACATTGACTTTCGGTTAAGCAACACCTCAATTTTGAAATTCACATCCTTGTTTACAAATCCCTCCATTGCCTTGCCCCTCTCTATCTCTGTAATCTCCTTCAGCCGTACAACAGCCCCCCCCCTCCCCCCCCCCCCCCCCTGAGATGTCAGCACTCCTCTAATTCTGTCCTCTTGAGCACCCCTGATTTTAACTGCTAAACCATTTGTGGCCGTGCCTTCTGTTGCCTGGGCCCTAAGCTCTGGAACTCCCTCCCTAAACCTCTCCGCACTACCTCTTTTTCCTCCTTTAAGTCACTCCTTAAAACCTACCTCTTTGACCAAGCTTTGGTCATCTGCCGTAATTTCTTCTGATGTGGCTCAGTGTCAGATTTATTTGTTTTCTCTTATAACACAGCTGTGAAGCGTCTTGGGATGTTTTACTACGTTAAGGACGCTATATAAATACAAGTTGTTGTTATCTCGTGCATCTCCTAGCATTTAGTGTTAAAGGAACAATGGCAGAGGCCTGTGAATCGGGCAACAGCTTATCCTCTCGAGTGGGATAGTATTATCACTGGACAACCAAGAAGTGGTAGTGTATGAAAAAACCTTTGAGGTCTTACCCTGACAAAAAAATCTAATTGCATGAGCAAATACTATTTGTATTGTAGATTAATGACATTTGCATTTTGAATAATGAAAATGTATTTATGTGACCTAAAACCTTAGTCTATGCTTTCATCACTTCAAGATCCATGTTCTCCTCACCAGGCTCCTCGCCTTCAGCTAAACCCGAGCTGTGCTCCTCAAGTTCTTACCTGCACCACCATCACTGCTATCCTTGCCAAGCTTCACTGGCTCCCTGTGCCTCAACCACTCAATTTTGAGATCCTCATTCTTATTTTCAGAGTTCCCAAGACCTCCATACAACCTACCCGAGTGACCTTATCTAGCTTTTATATATATATATCGGGGCGCAGGAGCGTTGAGATATCGTGGAGAAATCTGATTGGGCAGGAGAGATGTGAGTTTGGGGCCCAGAAGAGCCAAGGGCCATGAGGCAGCACGGGCCAGCCCACACTGCGATATGTGTGCGCACTAGGGCTGTGCAGCAGAGCAGGTCTCCAGTCATCCTGGTTAACCCTTGCCACTGAACCAAGACCTCGCTCTGTCAAGCCCGTGTGGTGGCTGGTGTGCAACGGCCACCACACGTTAAAAAAATCCACGCACAGGCATCTTCCAACCTTTAAGGTGTGGTTTGCGTTCTGGAATATCAGGTCTTTCATTGGAACACCTGTGAACTCATCCATTTTTGGCGTGGAAGCAAGTCATCCTCGTTTTGAGGGACTGCCTAAGATGATGAGATATTTACATGGGTGTTTATATTTATGTGGGAGTTTAGGCTATACTTTGTGCTTTAATCATCTTAGGTGCTTTGTTGATGCACAAGATTTTCAATAATCTTTTATGCTCTTGTATTTTTTTGGTATTTTTCTGAGTCATTTTCCCTTGGAGAAGAAAACCACCCCCCACCCCCCGCCACTCCCAGTGCTACATTGGCAGGTTCAGCAAGAATCACATATCCATTTGGGGAAGTAAGAGAGAGGAAGAAATGTCTTTTATGATTTGTATTAACACAAAGGAATTGTAATGCTCTTTAGAAGTTATTAGATTTTTTTTTGTTGCAATTTTGATCTTTTAAAAACTGATATTTATCAACAGTAGCTGAGAATACAGCCCACAACTATCTCAGATTCAAAACAGAGTCTGCACTGCTTGAGCTAATCTCAGCCAGAGTACTGATAAAAACACTGCAAATGGTTCCCTTGCAAGTAAGAGCAGACAGAGTTCCTGTCCCTGATCATTATCCAGCAAGCCCTGTTGGAAATGCGAGGCCCCACAATAAAACCTCCTGCTGCCACTGTCTGAGTTCAGGTTGACATATGAATGAATGGCAGCTACTTGAGCAAAGAACCCAAAGGACAACCAGCACTTATGGAACAATTATCACAGCAGGAAGAGATGGGGAAAGGGGAAAATGGGTGACAAAAATTGGCAAAAATCATAGAAGCTTACAGCACATTTGGAGGACAGTCAGCACGTCGTGTCTGTGATGACTCTTTGAAGGAGCTGCCCAATTTAGTCCTGTTAACTTTTATGCAAACCATTCCCTCCTGACCTGTGTCCAGTTTATTTTAACATTTATTAGAAATTTTAGAGATTTTTTCAGGGGATGAAATAAATCACAGTTTTCTCATCATGTATTAACTTCAGCTGACCTGTTCCCAAAACCCCATTCAACACCACTCTGTGCTTTAAGGTGCACAGGAACAACCAGGACACAACCTTTCCTTTTATTTTCTCTCCTTGCCTGCATCATCAGGAATTCACTGAAGTAAAGGAAATAAAACACAGATTCCATCACCCAATGGGACAAGTATTTTCTATTTTTTTTAAGTAAGCTTTCACTAACTATATGTTGTATAAATGGAATTCACATTACAGAGTGATGCTTGATAGAAAATAAGCTATTATAAGTTACTGGGCTTGCAACACTTGTATATTATACAGCCATGTTTTTGTTATATATAACTTTTCTATTTTAAATATTACCCTTCTTTCATTTCCCGTATCCATGATTAAATTCACAAAAAAGCAGGCCTAGACCTGAATCAAAACTAGATTCAGCTATTAAAGCTACTTCCTGTCATCAGGGATGGCATCCACAGTTTTAGCTCCAGTGATTTCTTCGAGAAAGTGGTAAAAGTTGGCAGTTGTTTCAAAAAAGACTTGGATTTATATCGTGCCTTTCACGAGCACCAGACATCTCAAAGCGCTTTACAGCCAATTAAGTACTTTTTTGAAGTGTAGTCACTTGTAATGTGGGAAATGTGGCAGCCAATTTGTGCACAGCAAGCTCCCACAAACAGCAATGTGATAATGACCAGATAATCTGGGTTTTTTTGTTCAAGGATGGGAATTTGCCAACATTGCATCACGCTAAAATAATGGGCCCAAGTTTCCACAAGAAAAAAAACGGGCGCCCCTCTGAGCTGGGCGCCCGTTTTTCGTGCCTATAAAAATCCTCGGTAGTCTGCACCTACTTACAGGTCCTCTGGCCCTTGGCGCAGTCAGCACGAGCTGTGGGGGGGCGGAGCCAGGTCCCGGCGCTGAAAACAGTGCCGGCGCTGAAAACAGTGCCGGGACCTCTGCACATGCATGCTACAGCAAGTGCAGTAGCTCCAGGTGCCGAAATGTGTGGGAGGGGCCCGAAGCACGCAGCCCCTAGCCCTGGCCCAATGGCCTCACTGGGGCTCCTCCCACGGCCAGCTCCTGCTCCCCGCCTGACCAGACCCGACACTCGCTCCCGCCGACCAGACCCGACCCGACACCACCCCCCTCCCCGACCCAAGACCCGCTTCCCCCCCCCGCCCCGAGACCTGACACCCGCTCCCCCCCCCGCACCGACCCGAGACCCGACACCCGCCCCCCCCACCGCGCTTCTGTTCCCCGACCCGACGTCCCCCCCCCCCCCCCCTCCTCCCTCCCTCCCTCTCTCCCCCCTCCCCCCTCCTCCCTCCCTCCCTCCCTCTCTCCCCTCTCTCCTCTCTCTCTCTCTCTCTCTCTCTCTCTCTCTCTCTCTCTCTCTCTCTCTCTCTCTCTCTCTCTCTCTCTCTCTCTCTCTCTCTCTCTCTCTCTCTCTCCCCCCCCTCTCTCTCTCCCCCCCTCTCTCTCCCCCCCCTCTCTCTCTCTCCCTCCCGCTCAGCAGCACGAACGGCTGCAGAATTCTCCCTGGCTGAAGCACTTTCACACAGGTAGGAAGATGGTTTATTTAATCTTTTCGTGGCTTATAAATGTTTATTCAGGTTGGATTTATTTGTATAATATTTGTAGAAGTATAAATAAGGATTTATTGTCGAATTTAATGAGTTCCCTTCCCCTCCCCTCCCCCCCACCTCGTTCTGAACGCCTAATTTGTAACCTGCGCCTGATTTTTTAATGTGTAGAACAGGTTTTTTCAGTTCTACAAAAATCTTCACTGGCTCCATTCTACTTTAGTTTGGAGTACATTTTCACTGTGGAAACTTTCAAATCAGGCGTCAGTGGCCGGACACGCCCCCTTTTGAAGAAAAAATTCTGTTCTAAACTAGAACTGTTCTACCTGACTAGAACTGCAGAAAAAAAAATGTGGAGAATTGCGATTTCTAAAATAGTCCGTTCTCCACCAGTTGCTCCTAAAAATCAGGCGCGAATCATGTGGAAACTTGGGCCCATTAAGTGGATATTTAATCATAAAGGGCTACATGGAGAACTAATCAGTGAAAAGACCACAGTTTCAAGAAGCAGATTCTTATATGAACTCCAGTAGTTATCATAGTCCGCTTCCTGCACAGCAATTCATATTAAACAAGAATGGGAGCATTCAATGGAAGGCAAACCTCAACAAAAGTGCAATTTTGGTTATCAAGTCAATCATTGTACCAAGTTGCTGTGGAAATGAGGCTATGTGGCAGGTGCAGGAGACAATGGCGGTTATAATTCTATGCTCACATAGCTGATTAAATTACTTAATCCATTAATTTTAAAACACAAATAACAGATGGTTGAATTATTATGTTGAACACAAAACTGCATGGCCTATGATGTGCTGTCATGCAGTATTTTTGGAACTGTGGCAACTTAATGTCGACAATATGATCTATTTAGTGCAGTTTACTTTAAAATAGGTTCTGTAATGAGTATCATAATGCATGTAATTGCATAGTAATTACAATGAAATATTATTTTATCTCAACTACAATGAAATTATTACTGAAAATGAACATGAACAAAATCTGCAAAAATATTAACACCCATATAACCATCCAGTTCCACAAATATTGCTACCAGCTACTGTACTAGTCTGGTCTAGTATGTTATACTACCAATTACATAATACAAAAAAGTTAAGGAAATGATACAATTCTATTATTTAAAATGAATGAAATATAGGTATACACAGAAGTGACAAGAGTGTAAAAGGAAAATCGGAATCAATAATAGCAAAAGTCAGATAATACAGCTCCAACTACAATCGTACTTACATAGAGAAAAGGAGATAAAAAAAATTAAATCCTAATCCCCGGCTGAAATACAGCCTATCTCGACTCTATTTTTTCTCGCCTTGTCCAGTCTCTTCCCACCTACATCCGCGACTCCTCCGATGCCCTCCGTCACTCACAGTTTCCAGTTTCCTGGCCCCAACCGTCTCCTTTTCACTATGGACGTCCAATCCCTCTACACGTCCATCTCCCACCAAGATGGCCTGAGGGGGCTCCGCTTCTTCCTTGGGGATGACTGCGGAATGGACCAACATGTCACGGAGGGAGTGGTCCCTTCGGAATGCTGAGAGGGGAGGGGTAGATGTGATTGGTGGTGGGATCCCGCTGGAGGTGATGGAAATGGCGGAGGGTGATCCGTTGAAATTGGAGGATGGTGGGGTGAAGGTAATGAGGACAAAGGGAACCTGTTGTGTTCCTGACAGAGATGAGACTGCACACAGGGAGGTTAAAGTAACAGTGACCTCAGTCTTTATTAAGACACTCCGAGTGAGGAATAGGCCTTAGGGGCCGGCTTATATACAGTGCTCCCAAGGGATGCTGGGATCCCTTGGGACTTCAGGGGATGCGCTCCCTGGTGGCGGAACATGGGAGTGCATGCTTTACAGATACACAACATCACTCCCCGCCAAAGTCAAAGTGAAAATTATTTACAAGGTGAGGCGGTTGGGAGCCTTTCTTTCCCTGGAGGACCGCCTCGGATCAAATGTCTGTTCTGGTGTGTTGGCTGTGCCCTCGCTGGGCTGGCATGTTGTTGGCCCTGCAGGGCTGCTGGGTGAGCCTGGCCTTGCTGGGCTGTTGGGCATGATGGGTTGAATTTCCTGGTCCAGGATGGTGTCGTTGATCCTTTGGGTGTGTGTTGTGGGCTCGAAAAAGGTCATGTCTGCTGTGGGTTGTTCAGGGCAGTCTGTGAACCGCAGCCTCGTTTGGTTCAGGTGCTTTCTGCAAATTTGTCCATCGTCTAGTTTGACTACAAACACTCTGCTCCCTTCTGTAGCTATCACCATGCCCGCGATCCACTTGGGACCATGTCCATAGTTTAGCACATACACAGGGTCATTCAGATCAATTTCCCGTGACACAGTGGCGTGACCATCGTTTACATTTTGTTGCTGCCACCTGCTCTCTACCTGATCATGCAGGTTGGTGTGAACCAGCGAGAGTCCGGTTTTAAGTGTCCTTTTCATGAGTAGCTCAGCCGGGGGCATCCCTGTGAGCGAGTGGGGTCTCGTGCGGTAGCTGAGCAGTACTCGGGACAGGCGGGTTTGGAGTGAGCCTTCTGTGACTCGTTTAAGGCTCTGTTTGATTGTTTGTACTGCCCGCTCTGCCTGCCCATTGGAGGCTGGATTAAACGGGGCCGAGGTGACATGTTTGACCCCATTGCGGGTCATGAATTCTTTAAATTCGGCACTGGTGAAACATGGCCCGTTGTCACTGACCAGTATGTCAGGCAGGCCGTGGGTGGCAGACATGGCCCTCAGGCTTTCAATAGTGGCGGTGGCGGTGCTTCCCGACATTATTTCACATTCAATCCATTGTGAAAAAGCATCCACCACCACCACCAGGAACATTTTACCAAGAAACAGGCCCGTATGGTCGACATGGATCCTTGACCATGGTCTGGAGGGACAGGACCACAAACTTAGTGGTGCCTCTCTGGGCATGTTGCTCAACTGAGCACATACGCGGCAATGCCATACACAGGACTCTAAGTCAAGTCGATACCGTGCCAACACACGCGGGATCTGGCTATCGCTTTCATCATTACTATACCCGGGTGTGTGCTGTGGAGATCTGAGATGAACGTCTCCCTTTTTGGGTAGCACTACGCACAACAGGCCTGAATGGAACGGCTTGATTAGCTCTTGCATTTCAACGGGGATGCTGGCCCAGCTCCCATGCAGTACACAGTTTTTTTTACGAGGGACAGCAGAGGATCTTGGCTAGTCCAAGTCCGATTCTGGCGGGCCATGACAGGTGATTTAGCATTTTCAAATGCTTCCATGACCATCAACAAGTCTGCGGGCTGCGCCACCATCAACAAGTGTGCAGGCTGCGCCATTTCCATCCCCGTGGTGGGCATCCGCACAGTTCTCGGTGCCTGGCCTGTGGCGGATGGTATAGTTATACGCTGATAGCGCGAGTGCTCACCTTTGTATGCGGGCTGAGGCGTTAGTATTTATCCTCTTGTTTTCAGCGAACAGGGATATGAGGGGCTTGTGATCGGTTTCCAGCTCAAATTTGAGGCCAAAGAGGTACCGATGCATTTTCTTTAACCCGTACACACATGTTAATGCCTCTTTCTCAATCATGCTGTCGGCCCTCTCGGCCTGAGACAAGCTCTTGGAGGCAAAGGCGACAGGTTGCAACTTCCCCGCAATGTTAGCTTGTTGTAATACACATCCGACTCTGTACAACGACGCATCACATGCTAGCACAAGTCTTTTACACGGGTTATAGAATACAAGCACCTTGTTGGATCATAAAATGTTTCTGGCTTTCTCAAAAGCAATTACTTGTTTTTCTCCCCATACCCAGTTCTCACCTTTACGCAATAACAAATGTAGGGGTTCTAAGAGGGTGCTTAACCCCGGTAGGAAGTTACCAAAATAGTTGAGGAGTCCCAGGAACGACCACAGCTCCGTGACGTTCTGTGGCCTGGGCACATTCCTGATAGCCTCTGTGAGCCGAATGCAGTCCGCCGCGATCTTTCTCCCCAAAAACTCCACTTCTGTTGCCATAAAGACGCATTTCGACCTCTTCAGCGCAGCCCCACGCAAGCCAGTCGCTGGAGGACCTCCTCCAGGTTTTGTAGGTGCTCGACGGTGTCCCAACCCGTGACTAATATGTCGTCCTGAAAAACCACCGTGCATGGTACCGACTTGAGTAGGCTCTCCATGTTTCTCTGGAAGATCGCTGCAGCCGACCGAATTCCAAACGGGCATCTGTTGTAGATAAACAGTCCCTTGTGCGTGTTGATGCAGGTGAGGCCCTTCGAAGACCCCTCCAGCTCCTGCGTCATGTAGGCCAAAGTCAGGTCGTGCTTGGTGAATGTCTTGCCTCCTGCCAGCGTCGCAAATAGGTCATCTGCCTAAAGTATACTGGAAACACAGACTAAACGGTGGCACAACTGAGGAACAGTGGAGGACTTTTAAGGAGCTCTTTCATAGTGCTCAACAAAAATATATTCCAGTGAAAAAAGGCGGTAAGAGAAGGGATAACCAGCCGTGGATAACCAAGGAAATAAAGGAGTATCAAATTAAAAACCGATGCGTATAAGGTGGCCAAGGTTAGTGGGAAACTAGAAGATTGGGAAAATTTTAAACGACAGCAAAGAATGACTAAGAAAGCAATAAAGAAAGGAAAGATAGATTACGAAAGTAAACTTGCGCAAAACATAAAAACAGATAGTAAAAGCTTTTACCGATATATAAAATGGAAAAGAGTGACGAAAGTAAATGTTGGTCCCTTAGAAGATGAGAAGGGGGATTTAATAATGGGAAATGTGGAAATGGCTGAGGCCTTAAACAATTATTTTGCTTCTGTCTTCACAGTGGAAGACACAAAAACAATGCCAAAAATTGCTGGTCACGGGAATGTGGGAAGGGAGGAGCTTGAGATAATCACTATCACTAGGGGGTAGTGCTGGACAGCCTAATGGGACTCAAGGTAGACAAGTCCCCTGGTCCTGATGAAATGCATCCCAGGGTATTAAAAGAGATGGCGGAGGTTATAGCAGATGCATTCGTTATAATCTACCAAAATTCCCTGGACTCTGGGGATGTACCAGCGGATTGGAAAGCAGCTAATGTAACGCCTCTGTTTAAAAAAGGGGGCAGACAAAAGGCAGGTAACTATAGGCCGGTTAGTTTAACATCTGTAGTGGGGAAAATGCTTGAAGCTATCATTAAGGAAGAAATAGCAGGACATCTAGATAGGAAT
Organism: Pristiophorus japonicus; assembly: GCF_044704955.1. Taxonomy (NCBI): domain Eukaryota; kingdom Metazoa; phylum Chordata; class Chondrichthyes; family Pristiophoridae; genus Pristiophorus; species Pristiophorus japonicus. Next base: position 2,083,939 of record NC_091983.1, on the reverse strand, counting down.
AGTGCAATCAAGCAGACGCAGCATGGATTCATGAAGGGGAAATCATGTTTAACTAATTTACTGGCATTCTTTGAGGATATAACGAACATGTTGGAGAGAGGTGTACCGATGGATGTGGTGTTGTGGATATGTGAAAATGTATAAGCAATAAAGACAGTGAAGTGAACTGGATATGTGAAAATGTATAAGCAATGGAAAATAACTAAAAGAATGTCAGACTGCAAATATTACAACATCAGCACAATTAACAGACTTGCAAGGTCTAAGTTACTAGTCACGCCAGTAAAATTGTAACATTTAGAAGCAATGCCTGAGAAAGTTCTTTGAGCAAAGTGTGAGAAAGTTCTTTGAGCAAAGTGTGAGAAAGTTCTTTGGGAAAAACAGCTCATATAGATGTCGGCTCATGAGTGGACAAAGGGAAGGAGGGATCAAAAGGGATAGGCTGAACTAGGATGTCACTCTAATTGTATCTTGTTATCTTGTACCGAAAATGTATAACCGTTGTGCCTTTACAATGTAATTTCACTTTGTCCGTAGGAAGTGGGTGCGCTCTATCAAGAGAGCATTCCTTCTGTCTGATAAAGTCCCGGCCAGTAAATCTTTATACTAAAGACTGCTTTGTTATAAGCTTCTTTGGCGTTCGCCTCAGTGTATTCGCTGAAACAGATTGAGGGAAATGAATCCAGAAATCAAGTGTATTTAGATTTCCAAAAGGCTTTCGATAAGGTGCCACACAAAAGGTTACTGCAGAAGATAAAGGTACACGGAGTCAGAGGAAATGTATTAGCATGGATCGAAAATTGGCTGGCTAACAGAAAGCAGAGAGTCGGGATAAATGGGTTGGAAATTGGTGGTTAGTGGTGTGCCACAGGGATCGGTGCTGGGACCACAACTGTTTACAATATACATAGATGACCGGGAAGAGGGGACAGAGTGTAGTGTAACAAAATTTGTAGATGACACAAAGATTAGTGGGAAAGCGGGTTGTGTAGAGGACACAGAGAGGCTGCAAAGGGATTTAGATAGGTTAAACGAATGGGCTAAGGTTTGGCAGATGGAATACAATGTCGGAAAGTGTGAGGTCATCCACCTTGGGAAAAACAGTAAAAGGGAATATTATTTGAATGGGGAGAAATTATAACATGCTGCGGTGCAGAGGGACCTGGGGGTCCTTGTGCATGAATTCCAAAAAGTTAGTTTGCAGGTGCAGCAGGTAATCAGGAAGGCGAATGGAATGTTGGCCTTCATTGCGAGAGGGATGGAGTACAAAAGCAGGGAGGTCCTTCTGCAACTGTACAGGGTATTGGTGAGGCTGCACCTGGAGTACTGCATGCAGTTTTGGTCACCTTACTTAAGGAAGGATATACTGGCTTTGGAGGGGTTACAGAGACGATTCACTAGGCTGATTCCGGAGATGAGAGGGTTACCTTATGATGATAGATTGAGTAGACTGGGTATTTACTCGTTGGAGTTCAGAAGGATGAGGGGTGATCTTATAGAAACATTTAAAATCATGAAAGGGATAGACAAGATAGAGGCAGAGAGGTTGTTTCCACTGGTCGAGGAGACTAGAACTAGGGGGCACAGCCTCAAAATACACGGGAGCCAATTTAAAACCGAGTTGAGAAGGAATTTCTTCTCTCAGAGGGTTGTGAATCTGTGGAATTCTCTGCCCAAGGAAGCAGTTGAGGCTAGCTCATTGAATGTATTCAAATCACAGATAGATAGATTTTTAACCAATAAGGGAATTAAGGGTTACGGGGAGCGGGCGGGTAAGTGGAGCTGAGTCCACGGCCAGATCAGCCATGATCTTGTTGAATGGCGGAGCAGGCTCGAGGAGCTAGATGGCCTACTCCTGTTCCTAATTCTTATGTTCTTATGTTCTTATAGGTCCTGTAGCGATAAACGATTAATAGTTACTTTATAATCGCCGCAAATCCTGACCGTGCCATCACTTTTGAGTTCTGGAACAATAGGGCTGGCCCACTCACTGAATTCCACTGGGGAGATGATGCCCTCATGCTGCAGCCTGTCCAACTCGATTTCCACTCTCTCCCTCAGCATGTGAGGTACCGCTCACACCTTGTGGTGAATGGGTCGTGCCTCTGGGACTAAGTGGATCCGCACCTTCGCCCCGGAAAAGTTTCCAATGCCTGGCTCAAAAAGGGAAGAAAATTTGTTCAGAACCTGGGTACATGAGGCCTCATCGACATGTGATAGCGCTCGGATATCATCCCAGTTCCAGCAGATTTTGCCCAGCCAGCTCCTTCCAAGCAGCCCGGGACAATCCAGAGTGGCAGTTCGTGCACCGTGTCCTCGTAGGTGACCTTGGCCATGGCGCTCTCCAGGACAGTGATAAGTTCTTTGGTGTCCGTTCTCAGTTTCGTGTGGATGGGGCTCAGGGCTGGTCTGAGTGCTTTGTTGCACCACAGTCTCTCAAACATCTTTTTACTCATGATGGATTTGCTAGCGCCAGTGTCCAGTTCCATGGCTACGGGTAAGCCATTCAATTTTACATTTAGCATTATAGGTGGACATTTTGTCAAAAATGTGTGCACCCAATGTACTTCAGCATCTGCCTCCTCTCTCTGAGGCTCGAAATTGCTTTGATCCACCATGGACCTATCTTCCTCTGCCATGTGGTGGTTAGCAGGTTTTGCAGAGCTTGCAGCTCGTCTGCAAGCCCGTTGGAGGTGCCCCATTTTTCCACAGCTCTTGCAAACATATCCTTTGAAGCGGCATGAATAGGCTGAATGGAAGCCTCCACAACGCCAACAAGGTGTGAATTGCCTTGCATTCATCCTTTGTTGCGGACTCAGTCATCGAAGTCATCTGAGTCCTGCTGGCAGTTGCACACTCGTGGTTTCTGCCCTGTACAGTTCTGCTCACAAACACAGTTCCAGTTAATTTATGAATATTGCTAGCACTTGTGTGCTGAGAGATTTGTTTGGTGTTATTACTGGTGGACATAAACGCCTGTGCTATCGCAATGGCCTTACTGAGGGTCGGTGTCTCTACAGTCAAAAGTTTTCATAGGATGGTCTCGTGGCCAATGCCCAGTACAAAAAAGTCTCTGAGCATTTGCTCCAGGTAGCCATCAAACTCACATTGTCCTGCAAGTCGCCTTAGTTCGACAACGTAGCTCACCACTTCCTGACCTTCAGATAGCTGGTACGGATAGAACCGATACCTCGCCATCAGCACGCTCTCCCTTGGGTTAAGATGCTCCCAAAACAGTGTACACAGCTCCTCATACGACTTATCTGTGAGTTTCACCGGAGCGAGAAGATTCTTCATGAGGATGTAGATCGGTGCCCCGCAGACCGTGAGGAGGACCGCTCTCCTTTTTGCAGCGCTTCCTTCTCCGTCCAACTCGTTGGCTGCAAAGTACTGGTCTAGCCGTTCGACATAGGCTTCCCAGTCCTCACCCTCCAAGAACTTCTGCAGGATGCCCACAGTTTGCTGCATCTTTGAATTAGATTCGTATACTCGTCGCCAGTTGTTGTATTCCTGACACAGATGAGACTGCACACAGGGAGGTTAAAGTAACAGTGACTTCAGTCTTTATTAAGACACTCCAGAGTGAGGTACAAGCCTTAAGGGCCGGCTTATATACAGTGCTCCCAATGGATGCTGGGATGCCTTGGGACTTCAGGGGATGCACTCCCTGGTGGCGGAACATGGGAGTGCATGCTTTACAGATACACAACAAAACCCTGTCGTAGTTCTGAGAGGGAGGGGAAGGGGTGAGAGAAATGCGGGAAATAGAACAGACAGGGTCGAGGGCATGTTAACCACGGCGGAGGGCAATCTTCGGTTGAGGAAAAAGGAAGACCTATCAGAGGCACTAGTGTGGAAGATGGCGTCTTCAGAACAGATGTGACAGAAACTGTTATATATGTAAACATGTATATACCTTGTATAGCCACCAAAGGGCTCATCCTCTGGAGTCCCAAGGGATCCCACAGTCCCTTGGGAGCACAGGTACTTAAGGAGGCCTCATAGGCTGGAGAGGCACTCTGGAGACCTGCAATAAAAGACTACGGTCACAATTTACTTTGAGCTCACAGTATCTAGTCAGACTCTTTATTCATACATAACATAAACAGAGAAACTGGGAGAATGGAATGGAGTCCTTACAGGATGCAGGGTGGGAGGAAATGTCATCCAGGTAGCTGTGGGAGTCAGTGGGCTTGTAGTGAATGTTTGCCAATAGTCTATCCCCAGAAATGGAGTCAGAGAATTCGAGGAAGAGAAGAATCGGAGATGGACCATATGAAGGTGAGGGAAGGATAGAAATTGGATGCAAAGTGAATGAAATTTTCTAGTTCAGGGTAAGAGCAGGAAACAGTACCAATACAGTTAGCAATATACCAGAAAAAGAGGTAAGGGAGAGGACTCGAGAAGGACTGGAATAAAGAATGTTCCACATATCCCACAAAAAGGCAGGTATAGCTAGGACCCATGCGGATTCCCATAGCAACACCTTTAATTTGGAGGAAGTGAGTGGAGTCAAAGGAGAAGTTGTTCCAATGTGAGAACAAGTGGTGTTGGATGGGGACTGATTGGTTCCCTTCCCACAGCACCTTCCCATGCAAGATCAGGAAATGCAACACCTGTCCTTTTACCTCCTCCCTTCCCACTGTCCAGGGCCCCAATCCAGGTGAAACAGTGATTTACTTGTACTTCTTTCAATTTAGTATACTGTAGTCACTGCTCACGATGTGGTCCCCTCTACATTGGAGAGGCCAAAAGCAGAGTGGGTGACTGCTTTTCAGAGCACTTCCCTTCAGTCCGTAAGTGTGAACCCCGAGCTTCTAGTTGCCCGTAACTTTAATTCCCCGCTCCACTCCCACTCTGACCTCCCTGTCCTCAGCCTCCTACACTATTCCAATGAAGCTCATCGCAAGCTCGACAGACAGCACCTCATCTTTCGTTTAGGCACTTTACAGCCTTCTGGACTCAACATCAAATTCAACAATTTCAGACCATAACCTCTGCCCATATTCTGTTCTTTAAAACAACCCCATTCTTTTTATTTTTTTCTTATGGCAGCTGGTAACTATTCTGCCATTCACACCCTGCGGCAGTCAGGAGCGGGAGATTGAGGATCGAGGCCTATAAAAGGCCAGGAGCAGCAGCAGTCAGGAGCGGGAGGCCGAGGGTCGAGGCCTATAAAAGGCAAGGAGCAGCGGCAGTCGGGAGCGGGAGGTCGAGGGTCGAGGCCTATAAAAGGCCAGGAGCAGCGACAGTCGGGAGGTCGAGGGTCGAGGCCTATAAAAGGCCAGGTGCAGCAGCATTCGAGAGCGGCAGTCGAGAGCGGGAGGTCGAGGGTCGAGGCCTATAAAAGGCCAGGAGCAGCGGCAGTCGGGAGATGGAGGTCGAGGATCAAGCCTATAAAAGGCCAGGAGCAGCGGCAGTCGGGAGATGGAGGTCGAGGATCGAGCCTATAAAAGGCCAGGAGCAGCGGCAGTCGGGAGGTCGAAGATCGAGGCCTATAAAAGGCCAGGAGCAGCTAGCTGGTGCAGGGACAAAAGTAAACAAAGAAATAATAAGAAATCGAAGTGTGACGTCACAGCCAACCAGATAAGTGATTGGCTGGTGGATTGGTGAGTATTTAATCTTTTTTGTTTTCTTTTTCTTTTCTTATCAGTAGGTAACCTTTGACATTGTTGCCAAATTAAATTAACTTAAGGGTTAAGTCATGGCAGGAGAGCCCAGACCCGTGTCATGCTCCTCCTGTGCTATGTGGGAAGTCAGGGATGCTTCCAGTGGCACTGGAGCTGCGCATGGATTCACTCTGGAGCATCCGGGGTCCCCTGCGGTCATCTCCCTCCAAAACAGATAGACCGTTTTGTAAAGAGAAAAAGGTTAGTAAAGACAAACGTAGGTCCCCTGCAGTCAGAATCAGGGGAAGTCATAACGGGGAACAAAGAAATGGCGGACCAATTGAACAAGTACTTTGGTTCGGTATTCACGAAGGAGGACACAAACAACCTTCCGGTTATAAAAGGGGTCGGGGGGTCTAGTAAGGAGGAGGAACTGAGAGAAATCCTTATTAGCCGGGAAATTGTGTTGGGGAAATTGATGGGATTGAAGGCCGATAAATCCCCAGGGCCTGATGGACTGCATCCCAGAGTACTTAAGGAGGTGGCCTTGGAAATAGTGGATGCGTTGACAGTCATTTTCCAACATTCCATTGACTCTGGATCAGTTCCTATGGAGTGGAGGGTAGCCAATGTAACCCCACTTTTTAAAAAAGGAGGGAGAGAGAAAACAGGGAATTATAGACCGGTCAGCCTGACATCGGTAGTGGCTAAAATGATGGAATCAATTATTAAGGATGTCATAGCAGTGCATTTGGAAAGAGGTGACATGATAGGTCCAAGTCAGCATGGATTTGTGAAAGGGAAATCATGCTTGACAAATCTTCTGGAATTTTTTGAGGATGTTTCCAGTAGAGTGGACAAGGGAGAACCAGTTGATGTGGTATATTTGGACTTTCAGAAGGCGTTCGACAAGGTCCCACACAAGAGATTGATGTGCAAAGTTAGAGCACATGGGATTGGGGGTAGTGTACTGACATGGATTGAGAACTGGTTGTCAGACAGGAAGCAAAGAGTAGGAGTAAATGGGTACTTTTCAGAATGGCAGGCAGTGACTAGTGGGGTACCGCAAGGTTCTGTGCTGGGGCCCCAGCTGTTTACACTGTACATTAATGAGTTAGATGAGGGGATTAAATGTAGTATCTCCAAATTTGCAGATGACACTAAGTTGGGTGGCAGTGTGAGCTGCGAGGAGGATGCTGTGAGGCTGCAGAGCGACTTGGATAGGTTAGGTGAGTGGGCAAATGCATGGCAGATGAAGTATAATGTGGATAAATGTGAGGTTATCCACTTTGGTGGTAAAAACAGAGAGACAGACTATTATCTGAATGGTGACAGATTAGGAAAAGGGGAGGTGCAAAGAGACCTGGGTGTCATGGTACATCAGTCATTGAAGGTTGGCATGCAGGTGCAGCAGGCGGTTAAGAAAGCAAATGGCATGTTGGCCTTCATAGCGAGGGGATTTGAGTACAGGGGCAGGGAGGTGTTGCTACAGTTGTACAGGGCATTGGTGAGGCCACACCTGGAGTATTGTGTACAGTTTTGGTCTCCTAACCTGAGGAAGGACATTCTTGCTATTGAGGGAGTGCAGCGAAGGTTCACCAGACTGATTCCCGGGATGGCGGGACTGACCTATCAAGAAAGACTGGATCAACTGGGCTTGTATTCACTGGAGTTCAGAAGAATGAGAGGGGACCTCATAGAAACATTTAAAATTCTGACGGGGTTAGACAGGTTAGATGCAGGAAGAATGTTCCCAATGTTGGGGAAGTCCAGAACCAGAGGTCACAGTCTAAGGATAAGGGGTAAGCCATTTAGGACCGAGATGCGGAGGAACTTCTTCACCCAGAGAGTGGTGAACCTGTGGAATTCTCTACCACAGAAAGTTGTTGAGGCCAATTCACTAAATATATTCAAAAAGGAGTTAGATGAGGTCCTTACTACTAGGGGATCAAGGGGTATGGCGAGAAAGCAGGAATGGGGTACTGAAGTTGAATGTTCAGCCATGAACTCATTGAATGGCGGTGCAGGCTAGAAGGGCCGAATGGCCTACTCCTGCACCAATTTTCTATGTTTCTATGTTTCTACTGTTGGGGGAAATGACTCATCAGGAGAAGGCAGCGCAGCCAAGTTCATGGCACCATGGGTGGCTCTGCTGCACAGGAGGGCAGGAAAAAGAGTGGGAGAGCTATAGTGGTAGGGGATTCTATTGTAAGGAGAATAGATAGGCGTTTCTACGGCCGCAATTGAGACTCCAGGATGGTATGTTGCCTCCCTGGTGCAAGGGTCAAGGATGTCTCGGAGCGGCTGCAGGGCATTCTGTAAGGGGAGGGTGAACAGTCAGTTGTCGTGGTGCATATAGGGACCAACGATATAGGTAAAAAACAGAATGAGCTCCTACAAGCTGAATTTAGGGTGCTAGGAGTTAAATTAAAAAGTAGGACCTCAAAAGTTAGGAAGTTCAAGATTGCTACCAGTGCTACGTGCTAGTCAGAATAGAAATAGCAGGATAGTTAAGATGAATACGTGTCTTGAGGAATGGTGCAGGAGGGAGGGATTCAAATTCCTGGGACATTGGAACCGGTTCTAGGGGAGGTGGGACCTGTACAAACCGGACGGCAGGACCAGAACCAATGTCCGAGGGGGAGTGTTTGCTAGTGCTGTTGGGGAGGGTTTAAACTAATATGGCAGGGGGGATGGGAATCTATGCAGGGAGACAGGGGGAAGTAAAATGGGGACAGAAGCAAAAGGCAAAATTCAAAAAGGGCCACATTACAACATAATTCTAAAAGGACAAAGAGTGTTAAAAAAACAAGCCTGAAGGCTCTGTGTCTCAATGCGAGAAGCATTCGTAATAAGGTGGAAGAATTAACTGCACAGATATGATGTAATAGGGATTACGGACACATGGCTCCAGAGTGACCAAGGCTGGGAACTCAACATCCAGGGGTATTCAATATTCAGGAAGGATAGACAGAAAGGAAAAGGAGGTGGGGTAGCGTTACTGGTTAAATAGGAGATTAACGCAATAGTAAGGAAGGACATTAGTTTGGATAATGTGGAATCTGTATGGGTAGAACTGCGGAACACCAAAGGGCAGAAAACGCTAGTGGGAGCTGTGTACAGATCACCATACAGTAATAGTGAGGTTGGGGATGGCATCAACAGGAAATTAGGTATGCGTGCAATACAGGTTATCATGGGCGACTTTAATCTATATAGTGATTGGGCTAGCCAAACTGGTAGCAATACAGTGGAGGAGGATTTCCCTGGAGTGTATAAGGGATGGTTTTCTAGACCAATACGTCAAGGAACCAACTATAGAGCTGGCCATCCTAGACTGGGTCTTGTGTAATGAAAGAGGATTAATTAGCAATCTGGTTGTGCGAGGCCCCTTTGGGAAGAGTGAGTATAATATGGTAGAATTCTTCATTAAGATGGAGAGTGACACAGTTAATTCAGAGACTAGGGTCCTGAACTTAAAGAAAGGTAACTTTGATGGTATGAGACGTGAATTGGCTAGGATAGACTGGCAAATGATACTTAAAGGGTTGACGGTGGATAGGCAATGGCAGACATTTAAAGATCATATGGATGAAATAAAACGGGGAAGGTGGCTTAACTCCAAGGAAGAGGCATATAAATTGGCCAGAAAAAGCAGCAAACCTGAGGACTGGGAGAAATTTAGAATTCAGCAGAGGAGGACAAAGGGTTTAATTAGGAAGGGGGAAAATAGAGTATATTAGTAAGTATGCAGGGAACATAAAAATTGACTGCAAAAGATTCTGTAGATATGTGAAGAGAAAAAGATTAGTGAAGATGTAGGACCCTTGCAGTCATAATCAGGTGAATTTATAATGGAGAACAAAGAAATGGCAGACCAAATGAACAAATACTTCACTAAGGAAGACACAAATAACCTTCTGGAATTATTAGGGGACCAAAGGTCTAGCGAGAAGGGGGAACTGAAGGAAATCTTTATTAGTCAGGAAATTGTGTTAGGGAAATTGATAGGACTGAAGGCCGATAAATCCCCAGGGCCTGATAGGCTGCATCCCAGAGTACTCAAGGAAGTGGCCCTAGAAATAGTAGATGCATTGGTGGTCATTTTCCAACAGTCTATCGACTTTGGATCAGTTCCTATAGATTGGAGGATAGCTAATGTAACACCACTTTTTTAAAAAGGAGAGAGAAAACAGGAAATTATAGACCGGTTAGTCTGACATCGGTAGTGGGGAAAATGTTGGAATCAATCATTAAAGATGTAATAGCAGCGCATTTGGAAAGCAGTGACAGGATCGGTCCAAGTCAGCATGGATTTATGAAAGGGAAATCATGCTCGACAAATCTTCTAGAATTTTTTGAAGATGTAACTAGTAGAGTGGAGAAGGGAGAACCAGTGGATGTGGTGTATTTGGACTTCCAAAAGGCTTTTGACAAGGTCCCACACAAGAGATTAGTGTGCAAAATAGCTGGGACCCCAGCTATTTACAATATACATTAATGATTTAGACGAAGGTATTGAATGTAATATCTCCAAGTTTGTGACAAGGCAGGAGAGCAGGCCTTCAACAGCAGGCAGTGGCATCAGAAGCCATCAAGGGCCAAATGAACGGACGTTCACACCTCATCAACTCACAATGCGAGCAATCAACTACAGACTGAGAGAAGCTCAAGAGAGATCAGACAGATGCAGCTCATCCTTCGGAAACAATGGAAGCGGTCTGTGCTGGAGATGTGGGGGAAGGCACTCAACAAGGGGGTGTCCATTTCAGCATGCTGTTTGCAGAAACTGCAACTATACAGGGAATCTGGCTCGCATGTGCAGAAAAACATCACCTCGGCTGATATATGAATCGGAAGGGTCGGAAAGCGGACCAGAAGACGGTGGGGACAGTGCTCGGGATGCCTGGGTACAGCGGGTCAACATGATCAATGTCCACTATTCTTACAACAAGACGCCTCCAATAATGATGAGGGTCCTACTCAGCGGGATACCTGTCAATATGGAACGGGACACAGGAGCTAGTCAATCTCTCATGAGATTTGAGTCCAACAATTTGAACAGCTGTGGCAGCACAAAAGCAACAGACCAAAACTCACAAGGATCAACACCAAACTAAGGACCTATACCAAAGAAATCGTCCCAGTCCTTGGCAGCGCCATGCTCTCAGTCACATACAAAGGGACGGTGAACCGACTTCCCTTGTGGATTGTCCCCGGTGATCTCCCAGCAATGTTGGGGAGAAGCTGGCTGGCAAAACTAAATTGGAAATGGGATGATGTTCACGCCATGTCGTCAGAGGAACGGACCTCCTGCTCAACAGTTCTAAGTCGTTTTGAACATCTCTTTCAGCCAGGTGTGGGCACCTTCAAAGGGGCTAAAGTTAAAATCTACATCACACAGGATACCAGGCCGGTCCATCACAAAGTTAGAGCTGTGCCTTATGTGATGAGGGAAAAGATTGAACACGAACTGGACCGGCTTCTGTGGGAAGGCATTATCTCACCCGCGGAATTTAGCGACTGGGCAAGTCCCATTGTCCCTGTCATGAAGCCTGATGGATCCGTACGAATTTGTGGGGATTACAAGTCTACCATAAACAGAGTCTCCCTACAGGACCAATACCTGCTGCCCAGAACGGAGGACCTATTTGCCACGTTGGCTGGAGGAAAACGATTCTCAAAACTAGATCTCACATCTGCGTATATGATGCAAGAACTGACCGAAGAGTCTAAGCTACTCACCACCATCCACACACAGAGGCCTTTTTATGTACAATCGATGCCCATTCGGCATCAGGTCGGCAGCTGCTATATTCCAGCGCAACATGGAGAGTCTGCTCAAGTCCATCCCGGGAACGGTTGTGTTTCAAGATGACATACTCATCACAGGCAGGGACACCGGCTCCCATCTCCGCAATTTGGAGGAAGTACTAAGTCGATTGGATCGGGTAGGCCTAAGAGTTAAGAAATCCAAGTGTCTGTTTCTCGCGCCCGAGGTTGAATTTTTGGGCAGAAGGATTGCCGCTGATGGAATCCGCCCAACAGAATCCAAAACCGAAGCAATTTGTCTGGCACCCAGGCCCCGGAATGTCTCGGAACTGCGTGCCTTTCTCGGGCTACTTTGGGAGCTTTATGCAGAACTTGAGCAACTCAGAAAGGCGTGCGATTGGTTTTGGGGGGACGCCCAAGAACGCACCTTCAATAAGGCACGCAACCTTCTATGTTCCAACAGTGTTTTAGTCTTTTTTGACCCAGGTAAAAAGCTAGTTCTTACATGTGATGCGTCAGCGTACGGGGTCGGGTGCGTTTTACAGCATGTCAATGATGCGGGTAAATTACAACCCATTGCTTATGCCTCCAGGTCACTTTCGCGGGCGGAGCACGGGTACGGTATGGTTGAGAAGGAGGCGCTCGCGTGCGTGTACGGTGTCAAAAAGATGCACCAATACCTTTTCGGGGCCAAGTTCGCATTAGAAACCGACCACAAACCCCTCACGTCCCTGCTATCCGAGTACAAGGCAATAAACGCCAACGCCTCGGCGCGCATTCAGCGGTGGGCACTCATGCTGGCATCTTACGACTATACAATAAGGCACAGACCAGGCACAGACAACTGTGCCGACGCGCTTAGCAGGCTACCCCTGGCGACCACGGAAGGGTCCGACGAACAGGATTGTTTGATGGTCATGGCAATCAATGCCTTTGAATCGACAGGTTCGCCCATGACGGCTCGCCAAATCAGAGCCTGGACGACCAGCGACCCCACGTTATCCTTAGTCAAAAGATGTGTTTTAACTGGTGACTGGGCAGAGGCCCGCGATGCCTGCCCCGAGGAGATCAAACCTTTCCATAGGCGCATGCATGAACTATCACTACAGGCAGACTGCCTGATGTGGGGCAGCCGAGTAGTTATGCCCTTGCGAGGCAGAGAGGCGTTTGTCCGGGAGCTCCACCGCGAGCACCCGGGGATCGTCCTTATGAAGGCCATAGCCAGATCCCACGTCTGGTGGCCTGGCATTGACGCGGACTTGGAGCTTTGCGTCCGGCGGTGCACCATTTGTGCCCAACTCAGTAATGCCCCCAGGGAGGCCCTCCTTAGCCCCTGGCCCTGGCCCACCAAACCATGGTCACGGGTGCATGTAGACTATGCGGGCCCATTCATGGGCAAAATGTTCCTCGTAGTCGTCGATGCATTTTCAAAATGGATCGAGTGCACCATTTTAAACTCGAGCACCACCTCCACCACTGTGGAGAGCCTTAGAACTATGTTTGCAATGCACGGAATTCCTGACATATTGGTCAGAGATAATGGTCCGTGCTTCACCAGCACAGAATTTCAAGAGTTTATAGTTGACCACGGCATAAATCACGTTAAGACGGCACCGTTCAAGCCGACCTCCAATGGCCAGGCGGAGCGAGCAGTGCAAATCGTTAAACAAGGCATGCTAAAAATCCAAGGTCCCACGCTGCAGAGCCGCCTGTCGCGACTGCTGCTGGCATACAGATCTCATCCGCATTCGTTGACTGGGGTTCCCCCCGCGCAACTATTGATGAAACGGACCTTAAATGTCTAGACTCTCGTTAACCCTCCCAGACATGCATGAAATTGTTGAGGCAAAGCGCCAGAAGCTAACTGAGTACCATGACCGAAATTCGAGGGGGAGGTGGAATGAGATAGGGGACAAAGTGTTTGTGCTAAACTATGGCCGGGGTCCAAAATGGCTTGCAGGGAAGTAACAGGCAAGGAAGGAAACAGGCTACTGGTTGTACGAATGGACAATGGCCAAACCTGCCGGAGGCATGTAGACCAAGTAAAAAGTAGATTCACCAACAACACTGCAGAACCAGAGGCAGACTACAATGTGGAACTCACACCACACCTGGTGGACAGACAGAGGGAACAACCTGAGGAAAGGGCAGTCTCAACAAACAGCCCAGGCAAGATACCAGCAATCATACTGAATGAAACAGACAGCCCAGGCGAGATACCAGCAATCATACCCAAAGAAAAACAGGCACCAAGGCAAACAACTGAACCACAACTAAGACGCTCCACGCGAGAGCGTAGACCACCTGAGAGACTGAATCTATAAAGACAATAAGATCTTGGGGGAGGGTGATGTCATGTATCTCACACTACTGTACATAACTGTATCTTACCATGCTATACATGACTAACTAGATATGACCTGTAACACAAGCATACTTTACCACCAGGGGTGCACTTGCAGGAGACACTGCATACCTGTTCGACACAGGTATATAAAGGCAGGTCTCAGGCAAGTGAGGCACTCGAGAGCTGTGAAATAAAGACTTCAGCATGTGCCTCCTGTGAGACTGCAGGGTCAGGACTTTACAATCCCTTTTGTCTCTCTAATCTCTCCTGCCTCCCAGACCTTCCTCTGTTGTTCTTTCACCTTTCAGGCCCACAGTACTTCCTTAAGAATCTGTTACATGTCAAACTTTTGCCAGTTCTGACGAAGGGTCATCGACCTGAAACCCTGTTTCTCTCCGCGCAGATGCTGCTTGACCCGCTGAATATTTCCAGCATTTTGTGATTTTATTTCAGATGCCAGCATCCGCAGTATTTTGCTGTTGTGCTGTGTGAGATACAGCACAGCACGGTTTCCCCCATCAGCTACCGATGACGTCGTGAATGTATCCAGCAAGTGGCCGAACGGTGAAGACCACAAGGTCCCGCGTTCGATCCCTGGTCTGCACCGAGTTAGCTCACCTTCGCCAGGTTGGCGAGAAGGACATTGCAATTCGTCTGTGCCCACAGGTTAGGGATGGGGGGGGGAATCAGCAATCGTCTGTTCGATGCGAATAACGGGCCAGCTCCTCCCGGCGCTCGACGGCGGGAGCAGGGTGTGGTTACAGGGCAGAGAGAAAGAGAGAGAGAGCCGGTAGCCGGCCACGCACGGATTGATCAATCGACAAAAACCCGACCGGAGGCGGACCTGGCCTCCTAATTATTAAATTATACCTCTTTTCTGCGGGTGTTGTCCCCGAGGCCCAGGATCGCTGCCGGGGACGGATCCCAGCGGAGAGGCCAAGGCCGCCGACTCGGAGATCGTCATCACGTTCATCCCGGCGAACATCCTCTCCTTTCCTTCAGCCGGGCTGTCCGAGCGGGAAGCGCAGCCCGCGGACGAACGGCCCGGGAGCCGCGCGCGCCGCTCGCCCATCGATTTGAATTGTTGCGCGCGGCTCTCACGGTCTGTCCGCGCGATGCGATTGTCGCCTCGCGACTCTCAACGGTCGCCGCGGTCCCGAGCGTGCGCGCGGACTGTATCTGCCGCCCCGCACATTTAATGGAGGCAGCAAGTGCACTCCTCTCGGCCTCTTGCACCAAAAGGTCAGTCAAACTGCAAGCTTTGTTGGAGATTTGTGGTGTGGCAATCAATGCTACCTCACTTGTTCCGAATTCAATCACGGCGTTGTTGTTAAAGCTTCAAAAAACCGACTCTGAAGTTTTAGATTGCAAATTATGCCAATTTTATTCTAGTTTAATATTTTTGGGATTTTACTATTATTCCTTTTTTTTTGTATTTTCTGATTTTTGCTATTACTTCAATATTGCATTAGTTTTAAACAGCAATTGGATTACCTTCACTATTACCTTACTTAGAAATACATCCCTCTAGTTTTAACCTGAATGCATTGGTCTAACAGTGTGGTATTTAACACCTTTCAGTGAAAGGAGAATTTTTTTTACACAGCGAGCTATGAATTGGAATGCGCTGCCTGAAAGGCTGGGGTAAGTAGGTTCAATAGTAACTTACAAATGGAAATTGAATAAATACTTTGAAAAAAGGACAAAATTGCAGGGTCATCAGGAAAGAGCAGAGGAGCGGGGTAGTTCTTTCAAAGAGCACGATGGGCTGAATGGCCTCCTTCATTGTTGTAAGATTCCCTGATTCTGTAATCTATTGGACATCCACTTGACCTCCAGCACCCTATATCATAATTAGGAGCTCAAGTGTGTGCCCTGTGGAACGCTTTCTATACCCTCGCCACTGACTCAATCCTCCTCCCTGCCACTGTCTTGGGCTGAACCAGATTTTTCACAACCTCAGCATCCTCTTTGGCCTTCAGCTGAGCTTCTGACCCCATATCCTCCCTATCGCAAAGACTTCCGCCCCTGCTTCAGCACATCTGCTGCGGAGACCCTCATCCCTGCTTTAGTTAGCTCCTGACTCCAGTGTTCTCCTGGCCTGCCTTGCATCTTCCATCCTCCATGAACTCTTCCAAAACTTTGCACCTGGATCTTGACTCCCACCAAGTCCACTTCACCCCTCACCTCTGTGCTTGCTGACCTACATTGAATCACGGCCCCGAAACATCTTGATTTTAAAATTCTCACCCTCCTGTTCAAATCTCTCCAAAGCCTCCCTATCTCTGTAACCTCCTCCAACCCCACAACCCTCTGAGATCTCTGCACTCCTCCACTTGCTTCGCTTCACCATTGGTGGCTGTCCATTCAGCCATATAGGCCCTAAGCTCTAGACTTCTCTCCTTAAACCTCTCCGCCTCGCTATCCTCCGTAAAGATGCTCCTTAAAACTTATCTCTTTGACCAAGCTTTGGTCACTTGTCCTAATGTGTATTTCTTTGGCTCAGTGTCAATTTCTGTCTGGTAACACTCCTTGTTGTTGCTGTTGTCTGACAGTGTGATGTTTTCCACCTTTCATCCTTAACAATTACAGTGACTACTTGAAAAGTAATTCATTGATTGTGATGTGCTTTGAAACAAACTGAAGATACATAGAAACATAGAAAATAGGTGCAGGAGCAGGCCATTTAGCCCTTCTAGCCTGCACCGCCATTCAATGAGTTCATGGCTGAACGTGAAACTTCAGTACCCCCTTCCTGATTCTTTCTTAATTGTGATTTAAAACACAGTATAGTCACTGGATCCGCTGCAGAGAGCAGAGCAACAACTACTTGTATTTATATAACACCTTTTAAAGTAGTGAATCGTCCCAAGGTGCTTCACAGGAGTATTATGAGATAAAAAATTTGACACCGAGCCACATAAGGAGAAATATGGGCAGGTGATCAAAAGCTTGGTCAAAGAGGTAGGTTTTAAGGAGTGTCTTGAAGGCAGAGATATTTAGGCAAGGAGTTCCAGAGTTTAGGGCCTAGGCAACAGAAAGCACAGCCACCAATGGTTGAGCGATTATCAGGGATGCTCAAAAGGGCAGAATTAAAGGAGTGCAGATATCTTGCGGGGGTTTCAACAGCGGATGAGCTAAGGCAAGGGCGGAGACGGGCGATGTTACGGAGTTGGAAATAGGCTGTCTTAGTTATGCTGCAGATATGTGGCCGGAAGCTCATTTCAGGTCAGATATGACACCAAGGTTGCAAACAGTGTGGTTCAGCCTCAGACAGAAGTTGGGGAGAGGGATGGAGTCAGTGGCTAGGGAACAGAGTTTGTGACGGGGTCCAAAAATAGTGGCTTCAGTCTTCCCAATATTCAATTGGAGAAAATTTCTGCTCATCCAGAACTGGATATCGGACAAGCAGTCTGACAAGTTAGAGACCGTGGCGAAGTCGTGGTAGTGAGGTAGAGCTGGGTGTCATCAGTGTACACGTGGAAACTGACGCTGTGTTTTCGGATGATGTCGTCAAGGGGCAACTGGAGGCATTATAGTTCCTACCCTGCACTAGGAACACGAGATTTACAGATCGCACTGTGTTCATGTTGATTTGCCAATATTCGGGCTAGCAACCACAATGGCTCGGCATGAAAAAGGCTATGTCAGAAACCAGGAGAAGCACCAAGGAGGTGCAACAGTAATTTAGTGGCCATCAAGGTAAGTGATTGCAATGGAGCTTGTGGTCTGCACTGTACAGCATCATATTTTGTTCAGCCAATAGGGTTAAAAGACTCCTGTTGCTTTGTCACAGCTGACAATTATGGCATGTCTTCAGGGGAAAAAAATATGAGTGAAGCTGTGAAAAAGCACAATTTAAAGAGAGAGTTCAACATTTGTAAATGAACTAGCAATATAAGCTAAGGGAATCTGCAGCATGAAATAGTGAAGATTTTGATGCATACATGGGAAGACAATGTAATGATAAAATTGATGACAACTGGCTAATTTTTTCAAATCACTACCAATGGGCAAAATTTGCCATTGCTGGTGGCAATAGAATAGTAACACAGTGCACTAGCAATAGGAGGATCTTTCTCCTATCTCCTGCTTAAATAAAACATACAGGAAAGGAACTAAAACAATCCTCTACTTGCATTGCCTCTCTGTATAGTCTATTCCACATATTGGCCATTCTCTGATGTTATACCGTAACTGTATATTCAAGGTTTTTCATCTAAACTTGAATCCATGCCCACTTGTCCTGGAGTTTGTGGTAATATTAAACATCATTTTGGTGATCAATTTATCTTTTACCTTGAGGATCTTCAGCACCTGAACAAGATCATTCATTTACCAGTGTAACCATCCTCAGTGCCCTTAGTTTTCTTTATAATTCAGGTGTCCAACCCCATTTCATCATCATCACCATTTATCAACATTGTGGTCCTTGTATTCCCTTGAAGGCCAGGATGTTCCCACTGTGGTATGGTGCCCAGAACTGTACACACACTCAAGAAGTGGGCAGACTAGTACTTTGTACACCAATCTACTTATCACCTCTTGGGGATAACTTTTATCCCTTGAGCTATATACATCCTGAGGTTTAGGGGTCGAAATTCGTTCTGGCCGTTGTTGAGACGGTGTCACCGCCTGAGCAATGGTGCAGCAGGGAGGGATTCAAATTCCTGGGGCATTGGAACCGGTTCTGGGGGAGGTGGGACCAGTACAATCCGGACGGTCTGCACCTGGGCAGAATCGGAACCAATGTCCTCGGGGGAGTGTTTGCTAGTGCTGTTGGGGAGGAGTTAAACTAATATGGCAGGGGGATGGGAACCAATACAGGGAGACAGAGGAAAACAAAAACGAGACAAAAGCAAAAGACAGAAAGGAGATGAGGAAAAGTAGAGGGTAGAGAAACCCAAGGCAAAGAACAAAAAGGGCCACTGTACAGCAAAATTCTAAAAGGACAGAGGGTGTTAAAAAAACAAGCCTAAAGGCTTTGTGTCTTAATGCAAGGAGTATCCGCAATAAGGTGGATGAATTAACTGTGCAAATAGATGTTAACAAATATGATGTGATTGGGATTACGGAGACGTGGCTCCAGGATGATCAGGGCTGGGAACTCAACATCCAGGGGTATTCAACATTCAGGATGGATAGATTAAAAGGAAAAGGAGGTGGGGTAGCATTGCTGGTTAAGGAGGAGATTAAGGCAATAGTTAGGAAGGACATTAGCTTGGATGATGTGGAATCTATATGGGTAGAGCTGCAGAACACCAAAGGGCAAAAAACGTTAGTGGGAGTTGTGTACAGACCTCCAAACAGTAGTAGAGATGTTCGGGAGGGCATCAAACAGGAAATTAGGGGTGCATGCAATAAAGGTGACTTTAATATGCACATAGATTGGGCTAACCAAACTGGAAGCAATACGGTGGAGGAGGATTTCCTGGAGTGCATAAGGGATGGTTTTTTAGACCAATATGTCGAGGAACCAACTAGGGGGGAGGCCATCTTAGACTGGGTGTTATGTAATGAGAGAGGATTAATTAGCAATCTCGTTGTGCGAGGCCCCTTGGGGAAGAGTGACCATAATATGGTGGAATTCTGCATTAGGATGGAGAATGAAACAGTTAATTCAGAGACCATGGTCCAGAACTTAAAGAAGGCTAACTTTGAAGGTATGAGGCGTGAATTGGCTGAGATGGATTGGCGAATGATACTTAAGGGGTTGACTGTGGATGGGCAATGGCAGACATTTAGAGACCGCATGGATGAACTACAACAATTGTACATTCCTGTCTGGCATAAAAATAAAAAAGGGAAGGTGGCTCAACCGTGGCTATCAAGGGAAATCAGGGATAGTATTAAAGCCAAGGAAGTGGCATACAAATTGGCCAGAAATAGCAGCGAACCTGGGGACTGGGAGAAATTTAGAACTCAGCAGAGGAGGACAAAGGGTTTGATTAGGGCAGGGAAAATGGAGTATGAGAAGAAACTTGCAGGGAACATTAAGACAGATTGCAAAACTTTCTATAGATATGTAAAGAGAAAAAGGTTAGTAAAGACAAACGTAGGTCCCCTGCAGTCAGAATCAGGGGAAGTCATAACGGGGAACAAAGAAATGGCGGACCAATTGAACAAGTACTTTGGTTCGGTATTCACGAAGGAGGACACAAACAACCTTCCAGTTATAAAAGGGGTCGGGGGGTCTAGTAAGGAGGAGGAATTGAGGGAAATCATTATTAGCCGGGAAATTGTGTTGTGGAAATTGATGGGATTGAAGGCCGATAAATCCCCAGGGCCTGATGGACTGCATCCCAGAGTACTTAAGGAGGTGGCCTTGGAAATAGTGGATGCATTGACAGTCATTTTCCAACATTCCATTGACTCTGGATCAGTTCCTATAGAGTGGAGGGTAGCCAATGTAACCCCACTTTTTAAAAAAGGAGGGAGAGAAAACAGGGAATTATAGACCGGTCAGCCTGACATCGGTAGTGGGTAAAATGATGGAATCAATTATTAAGGATGTCATAGCAGTGCATTTGGAAAGAGGTGACATGATAGGTCCAAGTCAGCATGGATTTGTGAAAGGCAAATCATGCTTGACAAATCTTCTGGAATTTTTTGAGGATGTTTCCAGTAGAGTGGATAAGGGAGAACCAGTTGATGTGGTATATTTGGACTTTCAGAAGGCGTTCGACAAGGTCCCACACAAGAGATTGATGTGCAAAGTTAGAGCACATGGGATTGGGGGTAGTGTGCTGACATGGATTGAGAACTGGTTGTCAGACAGGAAGCAAAGAGTAGGAGTAAATGGGTACTTTTCAGAATGGCAGGCAGTGACTAGTGGGGTACCGCAAGGTTCTGTGCTGGGGCCCCAGCTGTTTACACTGTACATTAATGATTTAGATGAGGGGATTAAATGTAGTATCTCCAAATTTGCAGATGACACTAAGTTGGGTGGCAGTGTGAGCTGCGAGGAGGATGCTGTGAGGCTGCAGAGCGACTTGGATAGGTTAGGTGAGTGGGCAAATGCATGGCAGATGAAGTATAATGTGGATAAATGTGAGGTTATCCACTTTGGTGGTAAAAACAGAGAGACAGACTATTATCTGAATGGTGACAGATTAGGAAAAGGGGAGGTGCAAAGAGACCTGGGTGTCATGGTACATCAGTCATTGAAGGTTGGCATGCAGGTGCAGCAGGCGGTTAAGAAAGCAAATGGCATGTTGGCCTTCATAGCGAGGGGATTTGAGTACAGGGGCAGGGAGGTGTTGCTACAGTTGTACAGGGCATTGGTGAGGCCACACCTGGAGTATTGTGTACAGTTTTGGTCTCCTAACCTGAGGAAGGACATTCTTGCTATTGAGGGAGTGCAGCGAAGGTTCACCAGACTGATTCCCGGGATGGCGGGACTGACCTATCAAGAAAGACTGGATCAACTGGGCTTGTATTCACTGGAGTTCAGAAGAATGAGAGGGGACCTCATAGAAACATTTAAAATTCTGACGGGGTTAGACAGGTTAGATGCAGGAAGAATGTTCCCAATGTTGGGGAAGTCCAGAACCAGAGGTCACAGTCTAAGGATAAGGGGTAAGCCATTTAGGACCGAGATGCGGAGGAACTTCTTCACCCAGAGAGTGGTGAACCTGTGGAATTCTCTACCACAGAAAGTTGTTGAGGTCAATTCACTAAATATATTCAAAAAGGAGTTAGATGAAGTCCTTACTACTAGGGGGATCAAGGGGTATGGTGAGAAAGCAGGAATGGGGTACTAAAGTTGAATGTTCAGCCATGAACTCATTGAATGGCGATGCAGGCTAGAAGGGCCGAATGGCCTACTCCTGCACCTATTTTCTATGTTTCTATGAGCCCAGATTTTAGTGCTGGGCATTAGGTGCAGCCTGAAAGCCCTAAATTCAGTTTGTTTGACCAAAGGTGAGAGAGCAGCACTAAAAAATGGCGTTGCACACTCATTCTCGGGCAGCAGCTCAGGGGGCCGACTGAATTTCCCGACGGGAGGCTGCCGCCATGCGAGAGAAAAAACAGGATGAAAAAGAACAATAACTTCTCCGATCCACACACACACTTCCCCACTCGTAAAACTAATGAAAACATTAAGAAATAAATAAAGAGAAAAACTTGCCACCTTTTCTGGCCGATTCCGCCCAAGATCCGTTCTTTAATGAACAAATTTTCATGTCGGTACGGCCGCCTGTTAGCCGTACAAAGCGAATATCGCGACAGAGGCGTCAAAGAGGCATTGTACGCTGGATAACGGCACCATGCGCGTGGCGTTAGCCGGCGCAGCATTGCCTCTTGGCGCCTATGCCAAAAAGCCAACTGAACGTAGGACGAGGCGTCGAAGCTGCTTACCGTCGAAGGTCGGGCTTTACCGCCTGTTAGCCGCCTCCTGTGCGTGGTAACAGGCGACATCCAGAACTGAATTTCGACTCCTTCGTTTCCCTTTTCATCACTAATGCACATTATGTTGATGGTTTCAGGGCGTTTTCTATTGAAACCACTGTCCCGTACGCAATCATCTCCTATTGACTATTCCCATTAATGGTGTACTCCCGTTGATTTAATGGTGTGTTGCATTGTCAGCGATGCTGTCTTTCAGATGAGATGTTAAACTAAGGTCCTGTCTGCCTATTCCAGTAGATGTGAAATATACCAGGTTCTTGCGCAAACATCACTAAAAACAGATTAACTTGTCATTCATTTCATTGCTATTTTGGGATCCTGTTGTGCACAAATTGTCTGCCACATTTGCCTGCGTAACAGAGAAACTTAGAAATTTACAGCGCAGAAGGAGGCTATTCCGGCCCACTGTGTCCGCGCTGGTCGATAAAGAGCCACACAGTCCTTGTTCAACAGCCCTAAAGGTTACATATAAACCTATGAACAATGATGGAAAGGCAAAGAGCACACAACCCAACCAATCCGCCTCACCACAACTGCAACACCCCTTATACTAAAACATTCTACACTCCACCCCAACCGAAGCCATGTGATCTCCTGGGAGAGGCAAAAACCAGAAAAAAAACCCAGGCCAATTCAGGGAGAAAAAATCTGGGAAAATTCCTCTCTGACCCATCCAGGCGATCGTAACGAGTCCAGGAGATCACCCTGGCCGTATTCTATTCCCTGCAGTACCTGCCATTTTATCTGCTCCGTCCAACAAAAGGTCATCCAGTCTAACCCCAATTACCAGCTCTAGGTCCGTAACCCTGCAGGTTACTGCACTTTTAAGTGCCCATTCAACCATCTCTTAAAAGTGGTGAGGGTTTCTGCCACTTTTCCAGGCAACGAGTTCCAGAACCCCACAACCCTCTGCGTAAAGCAGCTCTCCCACAAATCCCCTCTAAACCTTCCACCAACCACCTTAAAACTATGCTCCCTCGTAATAGACCCCTCCACCAATGGAAATAGACCCTTACTATCCACTATGTCCAGGCCCCTCAATATTTTGTACTCCTCTAAACCTCCTCTGTTCCAATGAGAACAAACCCAGCCTATCCAATCTGTCCTCATAACTAAGATTCTCCATTCCAGGCAGCATCCTAGTAAATCTCCTCTGCACCCTCTCCAGTGCAATCACGTCCTTCCTATTTAGGAGGGATAAACAGAAAGGAAAAGGAGATGGGGTGGCATTGCTGGTTAAAGAGGAAATTAATGCAATAGTAAGTGTTAGCGCGAATGTTTTCCTGCAAGAATCACTCGACACTCTGGGTCGGTTCCAACGCCAAAGCGGCTTTTATTACGCCGGCGGGGAGAGAGCCTCTGGTCAACTCCAGGCACTCCACTCTCCACCGAACAAAGAAATTCATCGATATTTATATGTTTTACAATAGTTCATTACAGTTACTCAGCCCACTTCGGCTGGACACAATCCAATCATAACGATTATAGATTACATATAGGTTTCTTTTACCCAATAGAATTCCCCTGATACTTCAGGGGCTGCATGTTCGGTTCTTGTCAGCTCGGGCTGATTAATGACCTCGTTATGTGAGGTAGGCCCCCCCCTTATCTCTGTTCCTCGGGGCTCTGCTGTGCGAAGTCCTTGATTAAGGACATTCCATACCAGGTACTATAATGGTTCGTTATAGTTATCTTGTCTCAAGCGGATGATCCAAGGCATTCCCGGTAGTGGGCCTCACTAGGTCATTGCTCAGTCAGCCTCAGTCAACAGTTCATTGCTTGACTAACTGAGTTCCTATCATACTTGGGCAGCCATTTTATATGTGGCCACTTTAAACCTATATGAGTTTAGATATATTCAGCAGGTGCCTAATGCCTAGTGTTTTGATATATTCAGCAGGTGCCTAATGCCTACAACAGTAAGGAAAGACATTAGCGTGGATGATGTGGAATTGGCATGGGTGGAGCTATGGAATACCAAAGGGCAGAAAACGCTATTGGGAGTTGTGCACAGACCACCAAACAGTAGTAGTGAGGTTGGGGACAGCATCAAACAAGAAATTAGGGATGCATGCAATAAAGGTACAGCAGTTATCATGGGCGACTTTAATCTACATATTGATTGGGCTAACCAAAATGGTAGCAATGCGGTGGAGGAGGATTTCCTGGAGTGTATTAGGGATGGTTTTCTAGACCAATATGTTGAGGAACCAACTGGAGGGCTGGCCATCCTAGACTGGGTGATGTGTAATGAGAAAGGACTAATTAGCAATCTGGTTGTGCGAGGCCCCTTGGGGAAGAGTGACCATAATATGGTAGAATTCTTTATTAAGATGGAGAGCGACACAGTTAATTCAGAGACGAGGGTCCTGAACTTAAGGAAAGGTAACTTGATGGTATGAGATGTGAATTGGCTAGAATAGACTGGCGAGTGATACTTAGAGTTGACAGTGGATAGGCAATGGCAAACATTTAAAGATCACATGGATGAACTTCAACAATTGTACATCCCTGTCTGGAGTAAAATAAAACGGGGAAGGTGGCTCAACCGTGGCTAACAAAGGAAATTAAGGATAGTGTTAAATCCAAGGAAGAGGTATATAAATTGACCAGAAAAAGCAGCAAACCTGAGGATTGGGAGAATTTTATAATCCAGCAGAGGAGGACAAAAGGTTTAATTCGGAGGGAGAAAATAAAGGATGAGAGGAAGCTTGCTGGGAACATAAAAACTGACTGTAAAAGCTTCTATAGATATGTGAAGAGAAAAAGATTAGTGAAAACAAACGTAGGTCCCTTGCAGTCAGATTAAGGTGAATTTTTATTGGGGAACAAAGAAATGGCGGACCAGCTAAACAAATACTTTGGTTCTGTCTTCACAAAGTAAGACACAAATAACCTTCCGGAAATACTAGGGGGCCGAGGGTCTCGTGAGAAGGAGGAACTGAAGGAAATCCTTATTAGGCAGGAAATTGCATTAGGGAAATTGATGGGATTGAAGGCCAATAAAACCCCGGGGCCTGATGGTCTGCATCCCAGAGTACTTAAGGAAGTAGCCCTAGAAATAGTGGATGAATTGGTGATCATTTTCCAACAGTCTATCGACTCTGGATCAGTTCCTACGGACTGGAGGGTAGCTAATGTAACACCACTTTTTAAGAAAGGAGGGAGGAGAGAAAACGGGTAGTTATAGACCGGTTAGCCTGACATCAGTAGTGGGGAAAATGTTGGAATCAATTATTAAAGATGAAATAGTAGCGCATTTGGAAAGCAGTGACAGGATCGGTCCAAGTCAGCATGGATTTATGAAAGGGAAATCCTGCTTGACAAATCTTCAAGAATTTTTTGAGGATGTAACTGGTAGAGTGGACAAGGGAGAACCAGTAGATGTGGTGTATTTGGACTTTAAAAAGGCTTTTGACAAGGCCCCCACACACGAGATTGGTGTGCAAAATTAAAGCACATGGTATGGGGGTAGTGTACTGACGTAGATAGAGAACTGGTTGGCAGACAGGAAGCAGAGAGTCGGGATAAACGAGTCCTTTTCAGAATGGCAGGCAGTGAATAGTGGGGTGCCGCAGGGCTCGGTGCTGCGACCCCAGCTATTTACAATATACATTAATGATTTAGATGTGGGAATTGAGTGTAATATCTCCAAGTTTGCAGATGACACTAAGCTGGGTGGCGGTGTGAGCTGTGAGGAGGACGCTAAGAGGCTGCAGGGTGACAGGTTAAGTGAGTGGGCAAACGCATGGCAGATGCAGTATAATGTGAGGTTATCCACTTTGGTGGCAAAAACACAAAGACAGAATATTATCTGAATGGTGGCAGATTAGGAAAAGGGGCGGTACAACGAGACCTGGGTGTCTTGGTACATCAGTCATTGAAAGTTGGCATGCAGGTACAGCAGGCGGTGAAGGCGGCCTTCATAGCTAGGGGATTTGAGTATAGGAGCAGCGAGGTCTTACTGCAGTTGTACAGGGCCTTAGTGAGGCCTCACCTGGAATATTGTGTTCAGTTTTGGTCTCCTAATTTGAGGAAGGACGTTCTTGCTATTGAGGAAGTGCAGCGAAGGTTCACCAGACTGATTCCCGGGATGGCAGGACTGACATATGAGGAGAGACTGGATCGACTGGGCCTGTATTCACTGGCGTTTAGAAGGATGAGAGGGGATCTCATAGAAACATATAAAATTCTGACGGGACTGGACAGGTTAGATGCAGGAAGAATGTTCCCGATGTTGGGGAAGTCCAGAACCATCGAAGGATAAGGGGTAAGCCATTTAGGACTGAGATGAGGAGAAACTTCTTCACTCAGATTTCCCTACCGCAGAGAGTTGTTGATGCCAGTTCATTGGATCTATTCAAGAGGGAGTTAGATATGGCCCTTATGGCTAAAGGGTTCAAGGGGTATGGAGAGAAAGCAGGAAAGGGGTACTGAGGTGAATGGTCAGCCATGATCTTATTTAATGGTGGTGCAGGGCCGAATGGCCTACTCCTGCACCTATTTTCTATGTTTCTATAATACAGCAACCAGAACTGCACGCAATACTCCAGCTGTGGCCTAACCAAAGTATTATACAATTTAAGCATAACCTCCCTGCTCTTATATTCTATGCCTCGGCCAATAAAGGCAAGCATTCCGTATGCCGCCTTAACCACCTTATCCACCTGGCCTGCTACTTTCAGGGATCTGTGGACAAGCACTCCAAGGTCCCTTTGTTCATCTACACTATTAAGTGACCTACCGCTTAGTGTGTATACCCTTTCCTTATTAGCCCTCCCAAAGTGCATCATTACCTCACGCTTCTCTGAATTAAATTCCATTTGCCACTGCTCAACCACACAGCCAACTTCAAAGTAAATCATTAAATGTTCATTCCTTTGGGACATCCTGTGAATGTAATTAAGGTGTTACCTAATATAAATGCAAGATCGTTCTTATTATCCAAGAGTTGTCTCTGAGCACATTTTCTTTTAAATTGTAGTTGTATGTAAGTATTATCCAGTAAGTGTTACTATTGTATACTGAATTATATTTTCTTCCAAAAAGTCCTCTTTTATATAAGATTTGCATATCTGGTAATTAACTGAAAAGAACTGAACTTTTCTACTTTTGATTCTGATGCACAGTCCTCAACCCTTCTGAAATTCAACACACCAGGCTACAACTTTACCTTATTTAATCATCAAAGTGATGCGGTGACAGTGCATTTACAGCATCAGCAGATGGTGCCAGTGTCACATTGTGGTTTCCTGTCCACAATCCCTCATGCTGCTGAGTTCTTGCTCACAGCTGTGTTACTATGAGGAAGTTAGCTTCCTCATGGGAAAGAGAAAGAGTCATCACCAGGCTGCTCTCCGTTACATCCTCGTGGCTGCTTTAAGTGGTATTGAAGGCAGGAGGAAGTCCACTGCAGTCATTGCGTGCACTAGACAGTGAAACGGGAACAAAATACTCAAAAAAATGAACGGAGCATATTTCCTCAAAATAAATTGTTAATCACCATTTCATTCAAAGAGTTTTGATTTTTATTGCAATGTTAGAATCACAGAAGTTACAGCACAGAAACAAGACTATCTGACCCATAGGGCCCAAGTTTCCACATGATTTGCGCCTGATTTTTTAGGAGCAACAGGTGGAGAACGGACTATCTTAGAAATCGCAATTCTCCACACTTTTCTTTCTGCAGTTCTAGTCCGGTAGAACAGTTCTACTTTGGAACAGAATTTTTTCTTCAAAAGGGGGCGTGTCCGGCCACTGACGCCTGATTTGAAAGTTTCCACAGTGAAAACGTACTCCAAACTAAAGTAGAATGGAGCAAGTGAAGATTTTTGTAGAACTGAAAAAACCTGTTCTACACATTAAAAAATCAGGCACAGGTTACAAATTAGGCGTTCAGAACGAGGGGGGGGGGGGGGGGGGGGGAAGGGAAGTCATTAAATTCTATAATAAATCCTTATTTATACTTATACAAATATTATACAAATAAATCCAACCTGAATAAACATTTATAAGCAAAGAAAAGATTAAATAAACCATCTTCCTACCTGTGTGAAAGTGCTTCAGGCAGGCCTTTCGGGACCGAAGGCTGAACGGGCCGGCCGAGACTTCGGGCAGGGCCCGTCCCCAGCACCAGATTTACAGGTAGGTGGCGTTGGGTTGGGTTGGGTCGGGGAGGAGGGAGGAGGATGAGAGAGTGGGGGGAGGGTGAGAGAGGTGTGGGGGGGGAGAGAGGGAGGTCAGGTCGGGTCGGATCCAGTCCGGGAGCGGGAGTCGGGTCCAGTGGGGTGGGGGGGGGGGGAAACAGAAGCGCGGGTCGAGGCGGGGAGCGGGAACAGGAGCGCGGGTCGGGTCCAGGCAGGGAGCGGGAACAAGAGCGCGGGTCGGGTCGGGTCCAATCGGGGGGGCGGGGAGCGGGAACAGGAGCGCGGGTCGGGTCGAGGCGGGGAGCGGGAACAGGAGCGCGGGTCGGGTCCAGTCGGGGAGCGGGAACAGGAGCGCGGGTCGGGTCCAGGCAGGGAGCGGGAACAAGAGCGCGGGTCGGGTCCAATCGGGGGGGCGGGGAGCGGGAACAGGAGCGCGGGTCGGGTCCAGTCGGGGAGCGGGAACAGGAGCGCGGGTCGAGTCCAGTCGGGGGGGCGGGGAGCAGGAACAGGAGGTCGGGTCGGGTCCAGGCGGGGAGCGGGAACAGGAGCACGGGTCGGGTCCAGTCGGGGGGGCGGGGAGCGGGAACAGGAGCGCGGGTCCAGTCGGGGAGCAGGAACAGGAGCGCGGGTCGGGTCCAGGCGGGGAGCGGGAACAGGAGCGCGGGTCGGGTCCAGTCGGGGGGGCGGGGAGCGGGAACAGGAGCGCGGGTCCAGTCGGGGAGCAGGAACAGGAGCGCGGGTCGGGTCCAGGCGGGGAGCGGGAACAGGAGCGCGGGTCGGGTTGGGGGGGGGGGGCGGGGAGCGGGAACAGGAGCGCGGGTGTCGGGTCTGGTCCGGAGGCGGGGGGGGTGAGTGGGTGTCGGGTCTGGTCCGGAGGCGGGGGGGGAGTGGGGAGCGAGTGTCGGGTCGGGGGGGGAAAGCAAGAGCTGGCCGTGGGAGGAGCCTTATTCACGCAGCCCCAGTGAGGCCATTCAGCCAGGGCTAGGGGCTGCGTGCTTCGGGCCCCTCCCACACAGTTCGGCGCCTGGAGCTACTGCACTTGCGTGCCCACTGTAGCGCGCATGTGCAGAGGTCCCGGCACTGTTTTCAGCGCAGGGACCTGGCTCCGCCGCCGCCCCCCCCACAGCTCGTGCTGGCTGTGTCGAGGGCCAGAGGACCTGCAAGTAGGTGCAGAATACCGAGGATTTTTTTAGGCGCACATTGTGGCGCGAAAAACGGTCGTCCAGGTCGGGACTGCGCCGTTCTAGGCGCGTATGGAAACTTGGGCCCATTAAGTGCAAGTGGGTTTTTGTCTCCACAAGAGCCAACTAATCTAATCGCACTCTCCACTTTTTCAATCATCCATGGACTCTGCTTCAACAACATCCCATATAACTGTGACTACATTTCAAAACTAGTTCATTGGCTGTGAACTACTTTGGGATGTTCTCAGGACTTGAAATGCATTCTATAAAGAGACATTTTTAAATAATATTTCTTTAAACTCTAATACTTTTTGTGATTCTGTTAAATAAGTGTTCCCAGCTACCATTTTGATGACCACTGGAAACTATCCATCACCTTTAACCCTTCATATAACCCATCAGATCACCTTTTAACTACTCAGTTCTGGTGAAAAAGCCCTAACTTCTCAAGACCCTCTTCACAATTGTAAGCCTTCATTCCGACTGAACATCCATGGAACCATAGAGGCTATTTGACCCATCATGTGTACTAGCTCTTTGCTAGAGCAATCCAATGCAATTCCCACTGTCCCACTCTGCATAGCCTTGTGTCTTTCTTTACTTAAATTATTTATGCAATTTTCCATTAAAGGATATCACGGTCTCTGCATCAACACTCTCTGTGGCAAAGTATTCCATGCTCCTACAAAGAAATTTCTCTTAATTTCCCTCTCTCCGTGACAATTTTAAATTGATGACTCCTTGTCACCGACTCCACATTCAGAGGAAGTAGTTCTAGTGAATCTAACTGCCCTTTTTCATTGCTTACACCCTTCCCATAATGTGGTGCCCAAAACTACACACCAACTACAGCCTGATAAAGGTCTTGTACAGTTCGACAATGGACCAGAAATTGCAGATGGCTGCGACCGAATTTTTTTTACAAAAGTACCTGGTGGTCCCAGAGGAACGAACACTTTCAATCCGAGGCCTAGATGCGCAGCCCAGCACAGAGGACCACGCAACACAGGAATGTACGGGCATCCTGGGATCACGTGAGCTTGAACCAACCAATGAAAATGGAGTATTCTCATTATGGTAATAGTGAGTTCCGTATGCACGGACCTCCCATTAATATCAATGAGAATACCCCCAGAAACAAAAAACGTAACTAAAAGAAACACCTCACATATTTAAAATTAATTGAAATTGAATTAAATGTTTTATTAAAAAAAATCAAAAATGTTTTTTTTTTCTATGTTTTAATAGGGTTCAACATAAACTTACTTTAATGGACAGGGTTTTTAATATAAACATTAGTGATAAAATAACATTTTTCTATCTTTTAGAACTCTTACGCTGGTAAAAGCAGGCCTTATTTTTAAGGACATTCACTGGGCAAGTGTTGAGCAAATAGCCCTAATCTCTGCCCACGAAGGCCCTTCTTGTCATGTATCCTACATGGCTACTGTTGGTACTATCACAAGGTGGTACAGCAGTGGGAGACTTGTAGGTTACCTGTACAGGTATGCCTGGCCTTACTTTTATACTTAAAAGGCAGGCCACCAGGTGTGATCCTCACTCTGGAGTTAACAAATAAAGGACTAAGGTCACTACAGTTGAAGTACAGCACATCGCCTCATGGAGTCATTACGAGAGCATCTAAGGACACAACAATTGTCGACGAGATTATGAACTTTCACGCAAAAATGGCTACCCTTGGTACATTGCAGCAGTTCGCCGATGGTGATGATTGGGACGCCTTTGTGGAGAACATTTCTTCACAACAAACGACCTGGCAGAAGACGACCCGGCTACACTGGCTGATAAGCACTAACCAATTGTGGGCCCACCGTCTATGACCTCGTCGGGGACTTGCTGGTACCAGCGAAGACGATGACCAAGACGTACAAGGAGCTCGTAACCCTGATCCATGAGCAACTCAAGCCCAAGGAGAGCATCCTCACAGCCAGACACCGGTTCTATACCCACCGAAGGCCAGAAAATCGCGAAATACCCCGCAGACCTCAGGAGGCTGGGGGCACCATGCGAGTTCGGCAACCACCTCAACGAAGTGCTGCGGGACATTTTTGTCATTGGAATTGGCCATGAGGGCCTTCTTCATAAGCTACTGTCGGCGGATACCACAGTCACACTGCAGAAGGCCATCTCTGCGGCTCTAGGCAGATGACTCACTCTCAGGACTCAAACCCAGCAGGTACTTTGCACAGAGTGGCGCCGTTTAGAGGCTGGACTGTAGAGCGCGAACCCTCAGGTAAGAGAGAATAGGCCCACGAGTCCCTTAACTCAGTCCGCCGAGGGGGGCTACTCGAGTAGCTCCATGCTGACGTTGTGGAGGGATCACAGGGCTCACCAATGCCACTTTAAAGACTATGTATACACAAAGACTATGCAGCACAAAGAGCCACCTCCAGCGAATGTGTAAGAGAAATATTACTCACTGTATCGATGAAGAGTCTGCAGAAGGGCCGAATGGCCTACTCCTGCACCTATTTTCAGATGGCCATGAATCCAGCGCAGATTATGAAACGATAGGCAGAGAGGCAGCCCAGCCCCATGATGAGGTACATAGCATGTTTACCCGCACCACCGAATGTTCCCCGCTGAAGATGGAAGTCGAGATAGATGGCGTTCCAGTCTTCATGGAAGTGGACACGGGGGCGAGCCAGTCACTGATGACTCAAGAAGCCTTTGAGAGGATATGGGACAATCAAGCTGAACGACCCAAGTTGGTCCCGGTTCAGGAAAAGCTGCGCGTCTACACCGATAAAATTATTCCAGTCGTTGGTAGCGTGAATGTAAAGGTACTCCATGATGGCGCGGTGCACAAGTTACCTCTGTGGATTGTTGCAGGTGATGGACCAACGCTGCTCGGCAGAAGGTGGATGGAGAAGATCCATTGGAAGTGGGAAGACTTCATCCCTCCAGCGATCGATGTCCTCCATGCTCAGAAGCAAAGCAAACCCTCGCTTGAGGGTGGACCCGGCACCGGAGAGCAGACCAGCACAGCACCCGAGGCACAGACCGCTCAGCACGACTGCGTGGATGATCCAGCTGAGACGACCCGAACGCACGTTCCAGGCTCCAGTGGCAGGACTCCAGAGGAAGAAAATCAGATCCAGAGGCGACTTCCCAGCTGCGGTGGCAGAACCAGGGGAGAAGAGGATCACCGCAGTTGACATCGTGGATGGAGGAAAGATAGCGCCCAAACCACGAGGTGATGCGCCGAAGAAAAAAATGGCCATGGCCAGACCACGAGATGCAGCGCTGATGGGAGCAACAGATGGCACCAAATGGAGAAGAGGATTGGGGTAAAACAAGCAAGGCGCTGTTAAAGGAGGCCTGCAACCCACTACAATTAACATGACAGTTCCACACACTCAAGCAATGTATAGTAACTGTAAGTCAGAGACAAAATGTGTAATTGATCATTAAAATGTGTAAGTGATGACCAGAGTTGTGTACATGCAATGAGCAAGGAAAAGTCAAGCGATCATGTAAAATGTGTAATTGATAATCTGAATTGTGTACATGCAACCAGCGAGGAGAAGTCGCGCGATTATGTAAAATGTGTCCTTGATGATCTAAAGTGTGCACATGCAACCAGCGAGGAAAAGTCGTGTGATCGCGATCGGACCCACAGAGTGTCCATCATAAGTAATGAAAAGTTGTGCGATGCAGGATTTCAACTGCACGCAGCCAATGCAGTGGGCAGACATCTATTGGGAGCACACAGGTCCAGAAGCAACCAATGCTATAGCCTGCTTCCCGGGGACCAGAGTCATGCACCATGGATTGTGGCCACAAGCAGCCAACACACACGAGCTGCAGAGCAAGCAACCTCAGCAGGGCAACGGCACCGGTATCGATACCCTGCCCCTGATGGGCTCCACCTCTCAGGCACCCAATGGCACCAACTGTCACGAGCCTGAAAGAGCAAACTGCTAAGGCACAGTCCCCAGACCCCATCGCCACCAAAGCCATACCTGTAAACGAAGGGTCACCCGCCACACAGTCAGGATCCCAAACCAAACAACGCCCAGTCCAGTGAGTCAGCAGTCCCCTGTGCACTGCTAGGCGACAGCTCCTCAGGGAGCAGCAGCGACCCAGGGCACAAAGAAAGGACAGGGAGGTCACAGACATCTGTGAACCGGCCCGACGCTTGGTACCACGACAACAGCCCCAAGAGCAGGCAACTCAAGCCAACCGGGTTCCCGCTGCCAGTACTGGGTAC
Source organism: Pristiophorus japonicus (assembly GCF_044704955.1). Lineage (NCBI taxonomy): Eukaryota > Metazoa > Chordata > Chondrichthyes > Pristiophoridae > Pristiophorus > Pristiophorus japonicus. Next base: position 2,050,235 of record NC_091983.1, on the reverse strand, counting down.
TGCGCCGCCACCACACTGCAGGGACACAATCCAGCAGCTCTGGCACTAATTTGTCCTTCCGCACCGGTCACTGCATTGATAAGGTATCTCACCAGTCTAACATACTTGTCTCACAACGGAACCACAGATGTAATACAAATGTAATGTTCCTGAACTTGAATGCAATGAGCCTCCGGCATAATCCACATGTGGCTTGGGGAGAATGGAGTGGTCAGGGACACACACAAACATCAACCACCAGCAGTCTATTGCACCAACCACTCGCCCAAGATTGAAACGACCTGGCAAGGGTCAACCACATAGAGCTAAGCCCAGAGCACAGTCAATGCAGAGATGATTTGCACTAAAGGCTCAGGGGAGAGTGATGTCATGTATCCTACATGGCTACTGTTGGTACTATCACAAGGTGTGCCACCAGAGGGCACAGCAGTGGGAGACTTGTAGGTTACCTGTTGTGATACCTTCACAGAGCACAGCACACACATCTTCCTAAGATGGCAGGCTGCACTCTCGGAACTCTCTGGAAAGTGCCTGTTCTGCTTAATGATTAACTATACAGTTGCAGTACACAATACGTCCACATCCACAGTGTGGCGCTACAAGCATTACAAGCTTACAGACAATACACTTCTCCCTCCTTAATGAAAAAACCATCATAACAAACATCATAAATAACTTTCATTTTTATACATATTTACAAATTTAACTTTACCACTTGTTTTTTGTTTCGAAGAGGATAACTTCGCTCTTGAACAGAACCTTCCAAACATGGTGTTGATTTCACACTCATTTGAGGCTCATCCTGAGGAACATTTTCCTCCATGGAATTTTCTTGATTTTCATTTGCACTCACTCTAACTTCAGGCTCTTTGTTTTCCTGACTCGGACTCAGGGACTCCATTTCCATGGCTGTAATGGTACTGGTGGTGGTTGCTTGCTTACTGATTGACATGTCGTACACTGACTCACGATGTACTCTGTATCTTTATCTAGACCTGGCCACCATAAGTAACTGCGTGTAAAACTCTTGGTCAAGCACATTCCCAGGTGCTGGTTATGGAGGTCTCCTAATAATTTGGACCTGAATTTATTTGGTATAACCACTCTTGCACCCCACATGATACAATCTTTATCTACTGATAATTCATTCCTACGAAAGAATGGATGTGTATCGTTGTCTGTTACCTGGTTTCGCCATCCATTTGCAATATACTCATAAATCTTTGACATCACTGGGTCACGTTTGGTTGCTCTACTAATCTCCAGCTGTGACTGGCAGTTCATCAATGAATGAAAAGTAAAACACTTCTTCCCTATCGAGTGTAACCTGTGATGGGGAAGGCAATCTAGACATTGTATCAGCATTACTGTGATCAGCTGATCGTCTGTATTCAATATCATATGTATATGCTGACAAAATCAAAGCCCATCTCTGCATTCGGGCTGCAGCTAATGTTGGAACTGGGGACTTTGGATGGAGGATTGCTGTTGGGGGCTTATGGTCCGAAACGATGGTAAATTTACAACCATACAAGTATTTGTGAAAGTTCTTGACCCCAAAAATGAATGCCAAAGCTTCCCTTTCAATTTGAGCATAATTTCTCTCACTGGCACTGAGAGTGCGTGAAGCAAAAGCAATTGTTCTCTCCTCCCCACTACTTAATACATGAAAGATTACTGCCCCAACTCCATATGGAGAGGCATCACATGCTAGCTTAATTTCCTTAGATATGTCGTAGTGAACTAACATGATGCTCTCTACCAATTTGCTTTTACACTCCTTGAATGCTGTATCGCATTCTTTTGACCACTTCCAATGGGCCTGTTTTTTCAAAAGTTCATTCAGTGGATGTAATACTGTAGCCAAATTTGGTAGGAACTTCCCATAATAGTTCAAAAGAATGAACGAAGTTCAGTGACATTCCTGGGAATGGGTGCATTTCTAATTGCATCCAATTTTTCCATGGTTGGATGTAAACCATCTTTGTCTACTCTGTACCCTAAGTACTCCACTGAGTTTTTAAATAGCTCACACTTACGAGCAGAAACTCGTACTCTGTGCTTCTCTAGCCATTTAAGGACTTCATTCAATATTTTATAATGAATTTGCCTATTTGGTGCTGAAATTAGTATGTCATCCAAATAACATACTACCCCTTCAATACCTTGCAAAATCTGGTTCATCACCCCTTGAAATATGGCAGGGGTGGAAGACACTCCAAACGGTAGCCTATTAAATTGATATAGGCCTAGATGAGTATTTATAGTCAAACATGACTTGCACTCCTCATCTAGTTCAAGCTGTAAGTAGGCATTCGTAAGATCCAGTTTTGAGAAGATCTGACCATCTGTCAGTGTTGTGAACAAATCTTCTATATTCGGCAATGTATTGGGGATATTACCCTCTAGAACCTGGTTTACGGTTACCTTATAATCACCACACAATCTTACTTTACCATCAGACTTATGTACAGCAACAATGGGTGTAGCCCAATTACATCAATCTATCTTACAAATAATGTTCTCAGTCTCTAGTCTTTTGAATTCTTGCTCAACTTTCTCCTTGAGTGCATATGGCTTGTAGTAAACTGATCTAGTGTCCTTCTGTACCCTGACACTCGCCTTGAAGCCTTGGATCGGACTGCCCGTTTCGCAGAGCACCTTCGGATACTGCTTGATAACCTCATCCGTTGATGAAAATCTTGCTTCCACACAGAAAATCTTACTCCAATCCAGGTTCAGTGAGCTCAACCAATTTCTTCCTAGTAAAGCAGTCTTGTCTCCTTTCACTATTATTAGAGGCAAGTTCTGAAATTGATCTTTATATTTCACTGGCACGGTGATACGGCCTACTAAGGAATTTTCTCTCCCGAGTAGCCTCGCAGCTCTTTCTTTGATTTCTCCAGTTGAAAATCATGCAATTTGTCACGGTACAGTGACTCCGGTACTACACTCACAGAGGCACCCGTGTCAATTTCCATTGGTATCTTGAATCCCGCAACATCTATGTGGATTTTGATGCTTTCCGAATCGCTGTCCGTTAACCTCGTGCTCCTGATGATGTGTAACTCTAACATCTCCTCGTCCTGTTGTTGTTCTTCCATGCTATGAAGTCTCTTTGGATTTTGACTCATAGCTTTGAACGCTGGACTCATAGCTTTAAAAACTGGTTTACCCTCCAGTCGGCATGCCTTCGCAAGATGCCCAGTCTTTCTGCAGAAGAAACACTCTGCCTTCACGAATGGACAACTTTTAGCAATGTGTTGTCTCTGGCACCTATAGCACGACTTCGATGCTCTGGTAGAATGTCCAGTTTCTGTGACTTTCGGCCATCCCCGTCTTTTACTTTGAACCTGCAGGTGATTTACCTCTGTTGACTGACGACTGTAACCATTATTTAATTCTCGGGAATATTGTTCAGCCATGCTCATCGACCTCGCTGTCTGACAAGCAATCTCAAAAGTTAGTCATCTGTCGTCAATAACTTCCTTCTGATCGCATCATTTTTCACCCCACAAACAAAACGATCCCGTAATGCTCGGTTTTGAAAGTTTCCAAAATTACAGTGCATCGATAGTTTTTTTAATGCTATGATGTAATCAGCGATACTTTCATCCGCCTTTTGATTCTGAATCCCGAAACGATAGCTTTTAGCAATTTCTAACAGTTTGGAGTTATAGTGCTGCTCCAGCTTCGTTAAAATCTCTTTAAGCGTTGTGTCCTTTGGCCCATCAGGCACAAGCAGATTTACAAGGGTTTCGTATAATGCTGGACCTGCCACTGATAAGAAAATCGCTTTCTTACGTTCCAACACAGCCCGGTTCTGGACTGCATTGTCTGGAACTTCGATTATGTTATTTGCAGTGAAATACATTTCTAGCCGATCCACATACGCTTTAAAACGTTCCTGGTCGTGTCTATATTCACCCAAATATCCGATTACACCTGCCATTTTTAATCTCCAGCTGTTCATGTAGTGTGCTGGGTTTTTTTACCTCGGATTTTGTAGCTTTTTTCCAAAGACAGAAACTTCCAAAGTCTTCTGTCGGCTAGCTGAATCCTTCACCAACAAAATTTAAGCTTTAAACATCCGAAAAATCTCCCATCTCGCTGCCAACTGCGATATCTTCACAGAGCACAGCACACCTGTACAGGTGTGCCTGGCCTACTATAAAAGGCACGCCACCAGGTGTGATCCTCACAAATAAAGGACTACGGTCACTACAGTTCAAGTACAAAACATTGCCTCGTGGAGTCATTACTAGCGCATCTAAGGACACAACACTTCTCCCTCGCTGCCTAAACCCAGAACTTGCGGGGCATTTTCGGGCACATGCTCATGGTGCATTATTTATGGTCCATTATCTTGCATTTGTATTCTATACATATTTAGAGTCAACAGAAAATGTAGCAATGTGGGATGTGAAATCTGACCCCTATACTAGTGATGTATCAGGTGTCCCAGGAGTTTGCAGCTGCCTCAGAACAGGGAGAGGGCAGGCAAGCCTGCGTTGCTTCCAATAAGAGCAGAGCTGCCTTCAGACTAAGAATTTTTAAGCTTTTATGGGATACTTATGGCACTTGCTAGCATTTTCTGGGGATTTTATAAGAATGTATACTGGGATGTTTTATGGCGAGGACAGATTCCAGGTGAATATCCTCCAGTAAAAATGCCTGTTCCAGACCTCGTCTGAAGCTGAAGTCACCACAAGGTGAGTGCCATTCCTAAAAATTTTAACCTCTTGGGCTCAGCCTCTCCAAGTGGGTACATAACAGCTTTGGTATGTGGGGGCATTAGATTTATGACCTATCTCTGTTAAATTGATGCCAATCCACAGCACATCCCCATTTATGGAGCATATCCTTCTCTAGCACAAACCTCTGTTCACTGCTCACAATTCCAACATGCTTAGAGCTCCGAAATCCTTACATACCTTACCCAGCCTTTCACTTCAACGTTCAGAACTCCCTATTTCATAATGTTTAGAGTCTGAGTCTCAATTAGAGAGGGTGTATATTCATTCTGCTTTGAAGAGAGGGTTTGCGTGGTGGCACACAATATGTTCCAGTAGTTGGTGTATAGAGTATGATACTTTGGAAGGAACAGCGTGCGGCGGCGGTCCCGGCCTGCAAGACCATCAGCAGGCCGGGGCTATTGGAGGGAGCAGCGTGTGGCGGCATACCACTGCAGGGAGCAGCGACGGCTACGAAGTCAGGTCGCTGATTGCAGTGCAGGCAGGCACAGCAGGAGGGGCGAAGGAGCGGCAAGAGTCCGTAGAGGGAAGTGACCAGGGCCCAGGAGAGGCGTGAGTGTTTGGGGCCCAGAAGAGGCGAGGGCCCAGGGGCAGCATGGGCCAGCCCACACTGCGATATGTGTGCATGCTCAGTCTGTGCAGCAGAGCTAGTCTCCTGTTAGTCTTGGGTAATCCTTGCCACTGGACCAAGACCTAGGTCTGTCAAGCCCGTGTGGTGGCTGGTGTGCAACGGTCACCACACGTTAAAAAAATTCAAGCACAGGCATCTTCCACCCTTCACGGTAGTTCGGGATCTGGAATATTAGGCCCTTCATTGAAACACCTGTGAACTCATCCCATTTTGGCATGGAAGCAAGTCATCCTCACTTCGAGGGACTGCCTGTGATGGTCTAGAGTAAGGGTTCTCAGTCTTGCAATTGTTTACCTAGATATTAGGAGGAAAACGGTACGCTCCAGATCGTAGGAGGTCGCAAAGTCTGCTTACAAAGTGATCAGTGACACAGATGTTGAGAAAATACCTAGCATAAAAACCGAAATGGTAACCGCTTCTATTAATGTAAGCAAATGTGAATCTATTCTTTGACCAGATTACTTTTATTTATTATATTAAAAGGTAGTAGTGAAAACCTACCACAAGGGGGCACTTGCAGAACATTTTGGACAACATCCAAACTGTGTTTTGTGACATGTTTGTGAACTAGTAAATACATTTCCTTTTTAACAGCTGCATGTTAGACCATGGCCTGTCGTACCTCAGGGTCGTGAGATTCACTTCATTGGCATCCGGGTCAGGAAAATCTGTAGTTACGATATAAAACATTTGTGATGCATGCTTCCCATCACATCGCCAACCTCAGACTTTCACTGATGAAATCCGAAAATGCTGAAAACCTATTTCCTATACTGCAGAAGTGTAATTAAACCAAAATACGGAAATGTCACAAAATATAGAATGAGAAAAAGTCACTCAGCCCACTGACCCCACTCCTCACAGCACATTATAGGGTAAATATTTGGAGACTGCACTCCTGGCATGGTTTCTCACTTGACTGGTGGGTCGATTCGACAATCAGAGGCTCAGGTCAGCATTTCCCCCCCCTCCCAGTTTTCATTAAAATTAATAACTGGAGGATCAGGAGCGCATGAATCGGGCTCTGATCCCTGTGTCCACTTCCCCTATCTGCATTCCCATTGAATGAGATTTTGTGCTGAGAGCAGAATAACAAGAATTAAATAAAAATACCTAAAGGTTTACATGGAAGGCGATAAATGCATCACAAAGTATAGAATGAGAAATAAACTAAAACCGTTCAGCCCAGTGAACCCAGTCCTATTACAGACTATAGGGTAAATATTTAGAGACGATGCTCCTGGGCACTCTGCACAATTCATTTAATCTGCTGAGAAAGGCAAATAACCAGAAGTAAAACTTGGAGGAGAATAAAGCTGATCATTCCCGCTGGTACCCAGTGTAATCAAATGAAACTTCGAGGTACCAATCTAACATCAACTAATGATTTAATAAGTTTGTTTTATGTTACTGCTGCTAAAGGGTAAAACTTCACCACTCAAGCTAAAGTTTACAGCCAATGTAATGATTCCTAAAGTGAGAAGTTTCAACCTGTTGTCTCTAGGGAGCATTTTCAACTGCAACGTGGAACTTTACACTATTAAGCTATGTACTTCGCCAAACAAGAAAAACTAGATTTAGCTCTTGGCAGGTAAAATCAGGACAGATACAATATTGTTACCAGTGTTGTATGATGTCTGAACAATGAGTGTGCCTGACTGCTTTGATATGTTCAGTCATGTCCATTTAAATATTGTGTAACACTTGCCACAGTATCCTAGTTTATATAATTGATTTTAGGGTTTTACTTTTAGTGCTTATTTTATGCCCTCTTTATATGATAAAACAATTAAGAAACAGTTCTGTAAAATCCTGAAACTGCAAGTGACAAATGGTCACTTTACACCGTGGGCTGGTGTCATACCAGCAAGCCACAATGGACAAACAACCACACACTTCAAGTTCGAACTTCAGTCCTGCTCACAAAGCTAGGGAAGGTCCACTCCACCCAGGGCAGCAATGGGTAAAGTGCAATGCTAGCCATTATAGGTGGCATCAAAAAGGCAGCCAGCATCTCCAGCAGCTGCCATGTTTACTTTACAGCACTGCTACCAGAGTCAGCACTGCCATCTGTGCAAGGTGCAGAGGCAAGTATATATTTTTTAAATTTGAAGAAGTTAAACAATTGAATTATTATCTTGTACTACATACTTTTCTGCTTGATTTGGTCATCATATTGATAAGTCAGGTATGACTCTTGAACTATAAGGATGTTGATGAGACTATGGAGGAGGATGCGTCTAAAATCAAAGTGTTCCCATGGTTACAGTGCTGATAATCAGTGCTGACATTGAGGAGCAAAAAAAATGTATGAGTGTTGAAACCATTTGATAATCCAGTAATAATGCAATATTTTTAATGTTCTTTTTGAGGATTGTTTAAGGTTTTTGTTCCGCGTATTTTCAATGTTTTCAATGTTTTAATGTTATATTGTGTTATAAATGCTCCTACTTGAGCTCATACTCATTGTAAATGAACGTAGCTCCACCCAACCCCGGAATTCATACCAATTTGTGTAAATGTACATAGATCTCAGCCGATGAAGGCCATTATGCTCTGCTCTATACAGGAATGGTACCTGGCAGAACTCTCAATTTCATGTTGGTGCTTTTTATGATTCTAAACTCTAGGGCACATTTTTATTCAGATTTAGATGGCTAAAAGGTTTTAAACTGAAATGTTAATTCTGTATTTACAGTTTTGCATAGAAGTTGCAATATGAAAAAAGATCATTCGGCCCAAGCAGTACGTGTTAGTGTTTACTCTCCACGTGAACATATAGTCCTAATCACATTCACCCACCCTGTTGCCATTACCCTCCATCCACCTATCCAATCTAATCTTCAATGCTGCCTTAACCACTAACCCTGGAAGTGAATTCCGCAGCCTCACCATTCTTTATGTAAAGCAGTTTCTCTTGCTCTCTTACACTTTATCTTGTATCTAGACCCCTCAGCTATTGGAAACAGACCGTTTCTATCTGTAAGGCAAAATACTACAAATGCTGCAAATCACAAATAAGAGAAGATGCTGGAAAGACTCAGCAACTCAGGCAGCATCTGTGGAGAGAGAAACAGAGGTTAACATTTCAGGTCGGTCTGAAACATCATCATCATCATAGGCAGCTCCTCAAAATCGAGGAAGACTTGCTTCCACTCTAAAAGTGAGTTCTCAGGCGACTGAACAGTCCAATACAGGAATTACAGTCTCTGTCACAGGCAGGACAGACAGTCGTTGGAGGAAAGGGTGGGTGGGGAGTCTGATTTGCCGCACATTCCTTCCGCTGTTTGTGCTTGTTGTCTGCATGCTGTCTGTTACTCCCGAGAGGCGGGAGCAGCGTCGGAGCGGCCTATAAAAGGCCCAGCGGGTGTTCCACAGGCAGTGGCAGTTGGCGAGAGGCGGGAGCAGCGTCGGAGTGGCCTATAAAAGGCCCAGCGGGTGTTCCACAAGCAGCGGCAGTTGGTGAGAGGCGAGAGCAGTGTCGGAGCGGCCTATAAAAGGCCCAGCGGGTGTTCCACAGGCAACGGCAGTTGGTGAGAGGCGGGAGCAGTGTCGGAGCGGCCTATAAAAGGCCCAGCGGGTGTTCCACAGGCAGCGGCAGTTGGTGAGAGGCGGGAGCAGTGTCGGAGCGGCCTATAAAAGGCCCAGCGGGTGTTCCACAGGCAGCGGCAGTTGGTGAGAGGCGGGAGCAGTGTCGGAGCGGCCTATAAAAGGCCCAGCGGGTGTTCCACAGGCAGCGGCAGTTGGTGAGAGGCGGGAGCAGTGTCGGAGCGGCCTATAAAAGGCGTACCGGTGCAGCTGCAGCGGGAAGAGAAGGCAAAAAAAGAAGTAGAAAGGAATCAAAAGGTGACGTCACAGCCAAGGGGGTAAGTGATTGGCTGGTGATTGGTGAGTAGCTTTTCTTTTTATTTTTTATATCAGTAAGTAAACTGTAACATTGTTGTGCCAATTTAAGTGCATCTAAGGGTTAAAGCATGGCAGGAGAGCTCGGTCACGTGTTATGCTCCTCCTGTACCATGTGGGAACTCAGGGACACTTCCGGTGTCCCTGACGACTACGTGTGTGGGAAGTGTATCCGCCTCCATCTCCTGACGGACCTCGTTGCGGAATTGGAGCTGAGGGTGGATTCACTCTGGAGCATCCACGGTGCTGAGAATGACGTGAGTAGCACGTGTAGCGAGTTGGTCTTACCGCAGGGAAAGAGTCCACAGCCAGCTAGGGAATGGAAGACCAGCAGGAAGAGCAGTGCGAGGAAGATAGGGCAGATACACTGCTTTGAGTGCTGTTGAGGGGGATGACTCATCAGGGGAGGGCAGCAGCAGCCAAGATCATGGCACCGTGGCTGGCTCTGTTGCAGAGGAGGGCAGGAAAAAGAGTGGGAGAGCGATAGTGATAGGGGATTCAATCGTAAGGGGAATAGATAGGCATTTCTGCGGCCGCAACCGAGACTCTAGGATAGTATGTTGCCTCTCTGGTGCAAGGGTCAAGGATGTCTCAGAGCAGGTGCAGGACATTCTAAAAAGGGAAGGAGAACAGCCAGTTGTCGTGGTGCACATTGGTACCAACAACATAGGTAAAAAAAAGGGATGAGGTCCGACGAGACGATTTTAAGGAGCTAGGAGCTAAATTTAAAAAGTAGGACCTCAAAAGTAGTAATCTCGGGATTGCTACCAGTGCCACGTGCTAGTCAGAGTAGGAATCGCAGGATAGCACAGATGAATAAGTGGCTTGAGCAGTGGTACAGCAGGGAGGGATTCAAATTCCTGGGGCATTGGAACAGGTTCTGGGGGAGGTGGGACCAGTACAAACCGGACGGTCTGCACCTGGGCAGGACCGGAACCAATGTCCCAGGGGGAGTGTTTGCTAGTGCTGTTGGGGAGGAGTTAAACTAATATGACAGGGGGATGGGAACCAATGCAGGGAGACAGAGGGAAACAAAAAGGAGACAAAAGCAAAAGACAGAAAGGAGATGAGTAAAAGTGGAGGGCAGAGAAACCCAAGGCAAGAAACAAAAAGGGCTACTGAATATAAAGGGGCTGCAGGAGGGGTCAAAACTAAAAATCATGGTTTAAAAACTAGGATGAAAACACTCGACCTAAATGCACGCAGCATTCGAAATAAATTAAATGAGTTGACGGCACAAATCATTACAAATGGGTATGATTTGGTGGCCATTACACAAACATGGTTGCAGGGTGGCCAAGACTGGGAATTAAACATACAGGGGTATCTGACAATTCAGAAAGATAGACAAGAAGGGAAAGGAGGTGGGGTAGCTCTGTTAATAAAGGATGATATCAGGGCAGTTGTGAGGGATGATATTGGCTCCAATGAACAAAATGTTGAATCATTGTGGGTGGAGATTAGAGATAGTAAGGGGAAAAAGTCACTGGTCGGCGTAGTTTATAGGCCCCCAAATAATAACTTCACGGTGGGGCGGGCAATAATCAAGGGAATAATGGAGGCATGTGAAAAAGGAACAGCAGTAGTCATGGGGGATTTTAACCTACATATCGATTGGAGGAGGAATTCATAGAAAGCATACGAGATTGTTTCTTCGAACAGTATGTAACAGAATCGACAAGGGAGCAAGCCATCTTAGATCTTGTCCTGTGTAATGAGACAGGAGAAATAAACGATCTCCTAATAAAAGATCCTCTCTGAATGAGTGATCACAGTATGGTTGAATTTGTAATACAGATTGAGGGTGAGGAAGTTGTGTCAGAAACGAGCGTACTATGCTTAAACAAAAGGGACTACAGTGGGATGAGGGCAGAGTTGGCTAAAGTAGACTGGAAACAAAGACTAAACGGTGGCACAATTGAGGAACAGTGGAGGACTTTTAAGGAGCTCTTTCATAGTGTGCAACAAAAGTATATTCCAGTGAAAAAGAAGGGCGGCAAGAGAAGAGATAACCAGCCGTGGATAACCAAGGAAATAAAGGAGAGTATCAAATCAATGCGTATAAGGTGGCCAAGGTTAGTGGGAAACTAGAGGATTGGGAAAATTTTAAGCAACAGCAAAGAATGACTAAAAAAGCAATAACGAAAGGGAAGATAGATTACGAAGGTAAACTTGCGCAAAACATAAAAACAGATCGTAAAAGCTTTTACAGATATATAAGACGGAATAGAGTGACTAAAGTAAATGTTGGTCCCTTAGAAGATGAGAAGGGGGATTTAATAATGGGAAATGTGGAAATGGCTGAGACCTTAAACAATTATTTTGCTTTGGTCTTCACAGTGGAAGACACAAAAACCATGCCAAAAATTGCAGGCCACAGGAATGTGGGAAGGGAGGATCTTGAGACAATCACTATCACTAGGGGGGTAGTGCTGGACAGGCGAATGGGACTCAAGGTAGACAAGTCCCCTGGTCCTGATGAAATGCATCCCAGGGTATTAAAAAAGATGGCGGAAGTTATAGCAGATGCATTCGTTATAATCTACCAAAATTCTCTGGACTCTGGGGAGGTACCAGCAGATTGGAAAGCAGCTAATGTAATGCCTCTGTTTAAAAAAAGGGGGCAGGGAAAAGACAGGTAACTATAGGCCGGTTAGTTTAACATCTGTAGTGGGGAAAATGCTTGAAGCTATCATTAAGGAAGAAATAGCAGGACATCGAGATAGGAATAGTGCAATCAAGCAGACGCAGCATGGATTCATGAAGGGGAAATCATGTTTAACTAATTTACTGGAATTCTTTGATGATATAACGAGCATGGTGGATAGAGGTGTACCGATGGATGTGGTGTATTTAGATTTCCAAAAGGCATTCGATAAGGTGCCACACAAAAGGTTACTGCAGAAGATAGAGGTACGCGGCGTCAGAGGAAATGTATTAGCATGGATAGAGAATTGGCTGGCGAACAGAAAGCAGAGAGTCGGGATAAATGGGTCCTTTTCGGGTTGGAAATCGGTGGTTAGTGGTGTGCCACAGGGATCGGTGCTGGGACCACAACTGTTTACAATATACATAGATGACCTGGGAGAGGGGACAGAGTGTAGTGCAACAAAATTTGCAGATACACTAAGATTAGTGGGAAAGCGGGTTGTGTAGAGGGCTCGGAGAGGCTGCAAGGAGATTTGGATAGGTTAAGCGAATGGGCTAAGGTTTGGCAGATGGAATACAATGTCGAAAATGTGAGGTCATCCACCTTGGGAAAAAAAACAGTAAAAGGGAATATTATTTGAATGGGGAGAAATTACAACATGCTGAGGTGCAGAGGGACCTGGGGGTCCTTGTGCATGAATCCCAAAAGGTTAGTTTGCAGGTGCAGCAGGTAATCAGGAAGGCGAATGGAATGTTGGCCTTCATTGCGAGAGGGATGGAGTACAAAAGCAGGGAGGTCCTGCTGCAACTGTATAGGGTATTGGTAAGGCCACACCTGGAGTACTGCGTTCAGTTTTGGTCACCTTACCTGAGGAAGGATATACTAGCTTTGGAAGGGGTACAGAGACGATTCACTAGACTGATTCCGGAAATGAGGGGGTTACCTTATGATGATAGATTGAGTAGACTGGGTCTTTACTCGTTGGAGTTCAGAAGGATGAGGGGTGATCTTATAGAAACATTTAAAATCATGAAAGGGATAGACAAGATGGAGGCAGAGAGGTTGTTTCCACTGGTAGGGGAGACTAGAACTAGGGGGCACAGCCTCAAAATACGGGGGAGCCAATTTAAAACCGAGTTGAGAAGGAATTTCTTCTCCCAAAGGGTTGTGAATCTGTGGAATTCTCTGCCCAAGGAAGCAGTTGAGGCTAGCTCATTGAATGTGTTCAAGTCACAGATAGATAGATTTTTAACCAATAAGGGAATTAAGGGTTACGGGGAGAGGGCAGGTAAGTGGAGCTGAGTCCACGGCCAGATCAGCCATGATCTTATTGAATGGCGGAGCAGGCTCGAGGGGCTAGATGGCCTACTCCTGTTCCTAATTCTTATGTTCTTATGTTCTTATATAATAAAGGATGAAACTGAGTACTGTAAGCAATGAGTAAGTGTGACCTACACTCCTTTAATTAGACTCCAGAGTGCAGGTACCGCGTGGGTGGCCTGCTTATATACAGTGCTCCCAAGGGATGCTGGGATCCCTTGGGGCCCCAACAGGTAGGCCCTCTGGTGGTGGTGTGATACAGGTTGCCAAGGGTTAAATGCATATCATCACTCCATTGTAAAGTCAATAGTACACTTATTTACAGGGTGAGACGATCTGGGGCTTTCCGCTCTCTTGTCGATCGTCTCGGTACAAATGCAGGTGTGGGTGAGTTGGTTAGTTCTTCACTGGGCTGCTGGGCAGCCCGCCTTGCCAGGCTGCTAGGGATGGTGAGTTCAGCTTCGTGGTCAACCATGATGTCGGTTGCCACTTGTGTGTGTGTTGGAGGGTCGAAGTTGGTGGTGTCCTCTTCGGGTTGCTCGTAGCTGTTGGTGAACTGCAATTTGGTTTGTTCCAAATGCTTTCTGCACGTTAGTCCATTGACCAATTTGACCTGAAACGCCCTACTCCCTTCTTTGGCTATGACCGTGCCAGCGAGCCATTTGGGACCATGTCCATAATTGAGTACAAACACAGGATGATTGACCTCAATATCGCGTGACAAATTTGTGCGATCATGGTACATACTTTGTTGATGCCGCCTGCCCTCGACGTGATTATGGAGATCAGGGTGGACAAGAAAGAGCCTTGTTTTGAGCGTCCTTTTCATGAGCAGCTCGGCTGGAGGAACCCGGTGAGCAAGTGGGGTCTGGTTCGGTAGCTGAGCAGAACTTGGGACAGTCGGGTCTGCAGAGAGCCTTCCGACACGTGTTTCAAGCTTTACTTGATGGTCTGAACTTCCCATTCTTCCTGGCCATTGGATGCGGGCTTGAACGGGGCAGATGTGACGTGCTTGATCCCATTGCGGGTCATGAATTCCTTCAATTTAGCACTGGTGAAACATGGCCCATTGTCGCTGACTAGGACATCAGGCAGGCCGTGTGTGGCAAACATGGCTCGTAGGCTTTCGATGATGGTGGTGGACGTGCTTACAGACATTATTGCACACTCAATCCATTTTGAATAAGCATCCATGACAACCAAGAACATTTTGCCTAGAAATGGACCCGCATAGTCAATGTGGATCCTAGACCACTGTTTGGAAGGCCACGACCATAAACTTAGTGGTGCCTCTCTGGGTGCATTGCTCAGTTGAGAGCAAGTGTTCCATTGGCGCACGCATGACTCTAAATCTGAGTCGATGCCGGGCCACCACACATGGGATCTGGCTATGGCTTTCATCATTACAATGCCTAGGTGGGTGATGTGTAGGTTGCGAATGAACGTTTCTCTGCCTTTCTTGGGCAAGACCATGCGATTACCCCACAAAAGACTGTCCACCTGAAAGGACATTTCGTCTTTGCGCCTGTGGAACGGCTTAATCGCCTCCTGCATCTCCGCTGGGACGCTGGACCAGCTCCCATGGAGGACACAGTTTATTTACCAGGGACAGTGGCTAGTCCAGGTCCTGATCTGGTGGGCCGTAACGGGTGACTTTTCATTTTCGAATGCATTCATCACCATGAGCAAGTCTGCAGGCTGTGCCATTTCCACCCCAGTGGTGGGCAATAGTAGCCGACTGAGAGTATCAGTGCAGTTCTCTGTACCTGGTCTGTGGCGGATTACATAGTTGTATGCTGACAGCGTGAGCGCCCATCTTTGAATGCGGACAGAAGCATTGGTGTTAATTCCTTTGCTCTCTGAGAATAGCGGTATGAGCAGCTTATGGTCAGTTTCAAGCTCAAACTTGAGACCAAACAAATACTGGTGCATTTTTTTCACCCCGTAAACTCACGGCAGAGCTTCTTTTTCAATCATGCTGAAGGTCCTTTCGGCCTTGGACAGACTCTTGGACACATAAGCGACCGGTTGCAAAATCTCCAATTCGTTAGTCTGTTGTAACACACACACACGACTCCATATGACGACGCATCGTAAGCTAGCACTAATCGTTGACATGGGTTATACAGAACAAGCAGTTTGTTTGAACATAACAGATTTCTGGCTTTCTCAAAGGCAGCCTCTTGTGAATTCCCACATACCCGTCGTCTCCCTTTTGCAGTACCACATGTAGGGTTCTAGCAAGGTGCTTAACCCAGGTAGAAAATAACCGAAATAGTTGAGGAGTCCCAGAAACGACCACAGCTCCGTCACGTTCTGTGGTCTCGGCGAGTTCTTGATGGCCTCCGTCTTAGCGTCGGTAGGTCTGATGCCATCTGCTGCGATTCTTCTTCCCAAAAACCCGACCTCTGGTGCCAGGAAAACACACTGTGAGCATTTCAACCTGAGTCCCACACGATCTAGCCGACTTAGAACCTCTTCCAGATTCTTCAAGTGTTCGATGGTGTCCCGACTTGTGACCAGTATGTCGTCCTGGAAAACCGCAGTTCGAGGAACCGACTTTAGCAGGCTTTCCATATTCCGTTGGAAAGTTGCTGCGGCCGACTGAATCCCAAACGGGTATCTGTTATAGATGAACAGACATTTGCGCGTGTTGATGTAGGTGAGGCCTTTCGAAGTTTCCTCCAGCATCATGTAGGCCGACGTCAGGTCCAACTTGGTGAACGTCTTTACTCCAGTCAGGGTCACAAATAGGTCGTCTGACTTGGGTAGCGGGTACTGGTCCTGTAGCGAAAAACGGTTAATCGTTACTTTATAGTCCCCACAAATTCTGACCGTGCCGTCTTCTAAGGACTAGCCCACTCGTTGAATTCCACCGGCGCGATGATGCCTTATCGCTGCGGCCTGTCCAGCTCAATTTCCACTTTCTCTCGCATCATATATGGGTACCATCCGTGCCTTGTGGTGGATGGGTCGTGTACTGGGAACCAAATGGATCTGCACTTTCGCCCCCGAGAAACTTCCAATGCCTGGCTCGAACAACGATGGAAATCTGCTCAGAACCTGGGTACATGAGGCACCGTCAATGGACGAAAGCGCTCGGATGTCGACCCAGTTCCAGCAGATTTTTCCCAGCCAGCTTCTGCCGAACGGTGTGGGGCCATCCCCTGGCACGATCCATAGTGGGAGTTCGTGCACTGCTCCATCATAGGAGACTTTGACTTTTGCACTGCCAATTACAGGGATCAGTTCTTTGGTATAAGTTCTTAGCTTGGTGTGAATGGGGCTGAGCATGGGCCTGTGTGCCTTGTTGCACCACAGCCTGTCGAAGGCCTTGTTGCTCATTATGGACTGACTCGTACCTGTGTCCAGTTCCATGGATACTGGAATTCTGTTCAGTTCAACTTTTAACATTATTGGTGGACATTACGTGGTGCAGGTGTGTACCCCTTTCACCTCTGACTCCTCGGTTCGAGTCTCTAGTTCAGCCTGATCCACCGTGGATCGATCTTCCTCTGCATATTCGCTGGAGGTGTCCCATTGTTCTGCAGCCGTTGCACACATAGTGCTTGAAGCGACATTGATGGGCCCGATGATCACCTCCACAACGCCAACAAGGTGTTAACTGCCTCGCAATAACGATTGATGGCGGACTCTGGGTCATCTGAGGTCGTGCAGCGGCCGGCGTGTACGTTCTGCCATGTATATTCCTGCTCGAAAACGACGTTATTTTGTGCACAGTACTGGCCGAAATCTCTTTATGCTGAGAAATTTGTTTGGTGTTAATCGCTGGTGGATATAAATGCCTGGCCTATCGTTATGGCTTTGCTCAGGTTTGGTGTTTCAACAGTCAATAGTTTGCAAAGGATTGTCTCCTGGCCAACTCCAAGCACACAAAAATCTCTCAGCATTTGTTCTAGGAATCCATCAAATTCGCAATGTCCTACAAGGCGCCTTAGTTCAGCGACGTAGCTCGCCACTTCCTGGCCCTCCGACCGTTGACACGTGTAGAACCGATACCTCGCCATCAAAATGCTTTCCTTAGGATTTAGGTGCTCCCGGACCAGCGTACACAATTCTTCATAGGATTTGGTTGTTGGTTTTACCAAAGCTAGAAGATTCTTCATGAGGCCATAGGTTGTTGCCCCACAGACAGTTAGGAGGATCGCCCTTCGTTTGGCAGCGTTCTCGTCCCCTTCCAGCTCATTGGCCACGAAGTATTGGTCGAGTCTCTCCAAGAAGGCCTCCCAATCGTCCCCTTCTGAGAACTTCTCCAGGATATCAACTTCTCTTTGCATTTTCACGCAGTTGTTCGTTATCTCGTCGCCAATTGTTATGCTTATAATAAAGGATGAAACTGAGTACTGTAAGCAATGAGTAAGTATGACCTTAGCTCCTTTAATTAGACTCCAGAGTGCAGGTACCACGTGGGTGACCTGCTTATATACAGTGCTCCCAAGGAATGCTGGGACCCTTGGGACTCCAACAGGTAGGCCCTCTGGTGCTGGTGTGATACAGGTTGCCAAGGGTTAAATACATAACACTGTCGGCAATGAGACTCGAGGTGCTCAGCGTCCTCCCTAGTAAAGGATCCCCTTCGAATGAGTGATCATAGCATGATTGAATTTCAAATTCAGATGGAGGGTGAGAAAGTTGGATCTTTAACCAGTGTACGAAGCTTAAATAAAGGAGACTGAAGGTATGAAGTCAGAGTTGGCTAAAGTGGACTGGGAGAATGGATTAAAGTGTAGGACGGTTGATGAACAGTGGTATACATTTAAGGAGATATTTCACAACTCTCAAATATATTCCAGTGAGGAGAAAAGGGTGTAAAAGAAAAGAGAGCCATCCGTGGCTAACTAAAGAAATAAAGGACGGTATCCAATTAAAAACAAGGGCATACAAAGTGGGCAAAATTAGTGGAAGGACAGAAGACTGGGAAACTTTTAAAAGCCAGCAAAGAATGACTAAAAAAATGATTAAGGAAGGGAAGATAGACTATGAAAGTAAACTAGCACAAAATATAAAAACAGATAGCAAGAGTTTCTAAAGGTATATAACAAGGAAAAGAGTGGCTAAAATAAATGTTGGTCCTTTGGAGGACGAGACCAGGGAATTAGTAAAGGGGAACATGGAGATGGCAGAAACTCTGAACAAATATTTTGTGTCAGTCTTTACAGTAGAGGACACTAACAATATCCCAATAGTGGATAGTCAAGGGGTTATGGCGGAGGGGAGGAACTTAACACAATCACAATCACTAAGGAGGTGGTACTCAGTAAGATAATGGGACTAAAGGCAGATAAATCCCCTGGGCCCGATGGCTTTCATCCTAGGGTCTTAAGAGAAGTATCGGCAGGGATTGTGGATGCATTGGTTGTAATTTACCAAAATTCCCTGGATTCTAGGGAGGTCCCAGCAGATTAGAAAACTGCAAATGTAACGCACCTATTTTAAAAAAAGGAGGCAGACAAAAAGCAGGAAACTATAGCCCATTTAGCCTAACATCTGTGGTTGGGAAAATGTTGGAGTCCATTATTAAAGAAGCAGTAGCAGGACATTTGGAAAAGCAAAATTCGGTCAGGCAAAGTCAGCATGGATTTATGAAGGAGAAGTCATGTTTGACAAATTTGCTAAAATTCTTTGAGGATGTAACGGACAGGGTGGATAAATGGGAACCAGTGGATGTGGTGTATTTGGACTTCAGAAGGCATTTGACAAGGTGTCACATAAAAGGTTGCTGCACAAGATAAAAGTTCACAGGGTTGGGGGTAATACATTAGCATGGATTGGCTAACTAACAGAAAACAGAGAGTCGGGATAAATGGTTCATTCTCTGGTTGGCAATCAGTAACTAGTGGGGTGCCGCAGGGATCAGTGCTGGGACCCCAACTATTTACAATCTATATTAACGACTTGGAAGAAGAGACAGAGTGTAATGTAGCCAAGTTTGCTGACGATACAAAGATGGGAGGAAAAACAATGTGTGAGGAGGACACAAAAAATCTGCAGAAGGACATATACAGGCTAAGTGAGTGGGCAAAAATTTGGCAGATGGAGTATAATGTTGGAAAGTGTGAGGTCATGCACTTTGGCAGAAAAAAATCAAAGAGCAAGTTATTATTTAAATGGAAAAAGATTGCAAAATGCTGCAGTACAGCAGGACCTGGGGATACTTGTGCATGAAGCACAAAAGGATAGTATGCAGGTACAGCAAGTGATCAGGAAGGCCAATGGAATCTTGGCCTTTATTGCAAAGAGGATGGAGTATAAATGCAAGGAAATCTTGCCACAGTTATATAGGGTACTGGTGAGGCCACACCTGGAATACTGCGTGCAGTTTTGGTTTCCATTTACAAAAGGATATACTTGCTTTGGAGGCAGTTCAGAGAAGGTTCACTAGGTTGATTCCGGAGATGAGGGGGTTGACTTATGAGGAAAGGTTGAGTAGGTTGGGCCTCTACTCATTGGAATTCAGAAGAATGAGAGGTGATCTTAACGAAAGATATAAGATTATCAGGGGGCTTGACAAGGTGGATGCAGAGAGGATGTTTCCACTGATGGGGGAGACTAGAACTAGGGGGCATGATCTTAGAATAAGGAGCCGCCCATTTAAAACTGAGATGAGAAGAAATTTTTTCTCAGGGGGTTGTGAATCTGTGGAATTCGCTGCCTCAGAGAGCTGTGGAAGCTGGGACATTGAATAAATTTAAGACAGAAATAGACAGTTTCTTAAACGATAAGGGGATAAGGGGTTATGTGGAGCGGGCAGGGAAGTAGAGCTGAGTCAGTGGGGATGTCGCACTTTATAAGGGAGGCTTTGAGGGTGTCCTTGTAGCATTTCCGCTGCCCACGTTTGCCGTGAAGGAGCTCCGAGTAGTGCACTTGCTTTGGGAATCTCGTGTCTGGTATACGGATTATGTGGCCTTGCCAGCGGAGCTGATCGAGTGTGGTCAGTGCTTCAATGCTGGGGATGTTAGCCTGAATGTCGACGCTGGTGTTGGTGCGCCTGTCCTCCAACTTGTAGGATCTTGCGGAGACATCGTTGGTGATATTTCTCCAGCAACTTGAGGTGTCTACTGTATATGGTCCATGTCTCTGAGCCATACAGGAGGGCAGGTATTACTACAGCCCTGTAGACCATGAGCTTGGTGGCAGTTTTGAGGGCCTGGTCTTCAAACACTCTTTCCTCAGGCAGCCGAAAGCTGTACTGGCACACTGGAGGCGGTGTTAGATCTCGTTGTCGATGCCTGCTCTTGTTGATAGGAGGCTCCAGAGGCACCTTATCGAATGAACATCTAGACTATGTTTCTGCATTGGACTACACTAAGATTTACCTGCCGTGTCTCTGTCTCAGCTGCTTAAAAAAAAGTTTTTTAAAAAATGGAATGTGCGGCCATGTTTGCTGAACTGGTTCTGGTTTGTCAGCGCTGTTGGCCTATAGCTAACAGCTGCTGCTTCACTGCTATCCGGTGACTCGTTCTACCGGTTTCCAGCTGTGCTGCTCTCTGGCTTGTGGTTTTATTGTTCTCCGCCACTTTGAGCTACCGTGACCTCCAACTTGCGACAATTTTGCCATCAGTTTCCTTTACCGCCACCGACTCTCGTTCCTACAGCAACAACTTCATCCTCGAACTCTCTGCCCTTCGAACAACTTCTGGTGTTCGCTCGCCTGCTGCACCAGTCTCTGAATTGGGCTGCGATTCGTCGATGCTCGTGCCGGCCCTATCTTGCCAACATGGGCTTTGTCCCTCTGTGGGACCTCTGACCCTGGTCTCCCCACTATTGTCTCCAACCTATTCCTTCTGTGGGACCTCTGACCCTGGTCTCCCCACTATTGTCTCCAACCTATTCCCTCTGTGGGACCTCTGACCCTGGTCTCCCCACTATTGTCTCCAACCTATTCCCTCTGTGGGACCTCTGACCCTGACCTCCCCACTATTGTCTCCAACCTATTCCCTCTGTGGGACCTCTGACCCTGACCTCCCCACTATTGTCTCCAACCTATTCCCTCCATGGGACCTCTGACCCTGACCTCCCCACTATTGTCTGCAACCTATTCCCTCTGTGGGACCTCTGACCCTGACCTCCCCACTATTGTCTCCAACCTATTCCCTCCATGGGACCTCTGACCCTGACCTCCCCACTATTGTCTCCAACCTATTCCCTCTGTGGGACCTCTGACCCTGACCTCCCCACTATTGTCTGCAACCTATTCCCTCCGAGGGATCTCTGACCCTGACCTCCCCACTATTGTCTGCAACCTATTCCCTCCGAGGGATCTCTGACCCTGACCTCCCCACTATTATCCCCAACCTATTCCCTGCTGCCAGGAAATATGTATCACATTTATAACTGCAATTAACCATTCATAGCGGGGAGAAACCGTACACGTGATGTGTGTGTGGATCAGGCTTTGGCTGGTCGTCCGACCGGGAGAGGCGCAGGGGCGCCCGCGCCACAGAGAGGCCGTGGGAGTGTGGGGATTGTGGGAGGGGATTCAATTCCCCGTCTGATTCATCGGCAGTCGCACCGGGGAGAGACCGTTCACCTGCTCAGAGTGCAGTTAGGGAGGGAATCCAGGTAATAATATCACTGCACTTAATTGTCAAGTGATTATTTATTTCAAAATAAATGTGATTTGAAATGGAAAGAATTGCATTTATATCGCTGCATCTGTGGCATGAGAAAGTCCCAAAGCGCTTTCCGCCAATGAATACTTGTGTTGTGTTACAGGAGGTCTGGGGAATTTCATAACATGGGAGGGGCCTCAGAGAAAATAGGTTGAAAACCCCTGATCTACACCGTCCCATCAAACACTCCCAGGGGAGGTACAGCACGGGGTTAGATACAGAGTAAAGCTCCCTCTGCACTGTCCATCAAACACTCCCAGGGCAGGTACAGCACGGGGTTAGATACAGAGTAAAGCTCTCTCTACACTGTCCCATCAAACACTCCCAGGGCAGGTAGAGCATGAGGTTAGACACAGAGTAAAGCTCCCTCTACACTGTCCCATCAATCACACCCAGGGCAGGTACAGCACGGGTTAGATACAGAGTAAAGCTCCCTCTAAACTGTCCCCTCAAACACTCCCTGGGAAGGTACAGCACGGGGTTAGACACAAAGTAAAGCTCCCTCTACACTGTCCATCAAACACTCCCAGGGCAGGTAGAGCATGAGGTTAGATAGAGAGTAAAGCTCCCTCGACACTGTCCCATCAAACACTCCCGGGCAGGTACAGCACGGGTTAGATACAGAGTAAAGCTCCCTCTACACTGTCCCATCAAACACTCCCAGGGCAGGTATACGGGCCTGTTACTAATACCTTCCCCGGATCCCAAGGCTGGGAGAGGCACTGTGGAAGTTATGGAGAGCTCGGACTTGTCCATGAGCGTAACCGATGGTAAGAGAACTGAAATAATCCAGAGTAATGAGGTGTTAGTCGTGGCACAGTGGTAGCACTCTTGTCTCTGAGTCAGTCGGTTGTGTCCACCTCCAGAACCTGGAGCATAAAATCTAGGCTGACATTCCAATGCAGTACAGAGGGAGCCCTGCACTGTCAGAGGTG
Source organism: Pristiophorus japonicus (assembly GCF_044704955.1). NCBI lineage: Eukaryota > Metazoa > Chordata > Chondrichthyes > Pristiophoridae > Pristiophorus > Pristiophorus japonicus. The sequence goes on along the minus strand of NC_091983.1, from coordinate 2,027,409 downwards.
CCATCTTTCACATGAGATGTTCAACTGAGGACCTATCTGACCTCCTAAGTGGGCGTAACCGATCCCAAGACGTTTTTTCAAAGAGATCTCTCCAGTGTCCTGGCTAACTTTTATCCCTCAACTAACATCACTGAAACAGATTATCTGGTCATTATCACATTGTTGTTTGTGGGAGCTTGCTGTGTGCAAATTGGTTGTCGCATTTCCTACATTACAGCAGCGACTGCACTTAAAAGGTACTTCAATGATTGTAAAGGGCTTTGGAACATTCTGAAGTCGTGAAAGGGCACTCTATAAATACAAGTCTTCCTTTAACAAAGGAGAAAAGGCCCAAAAATGGAAGAGTCGGGTACCGGACATCAATTAGTCTCCTCGTGGAGAAATCAAGGAATTGACTCACTGTATGTAGGCAACAAAGCTGATTTATTTGACAGTTGTTTGACAGAGGGGGGCAGAAAAGATTTACAAGAATGGTTCCAAAGATGAGGGAATTCAGTTACATGGATAGACTGGAGAAGGTTGTGAGGAGATTTGATAGAGGTTTTCAAAATCATGAGGGGTCTGGACAGAGTAGATAGAGCAACTGTTCCTATTGGCAGAAGGGTCGAGAACCAGAGGACACAGAATCAAGGTGATTGGCAAAAGAACAAAGGCGACATGAGGAAAAACTTTTTTACGCAGCGAGTGGTTAGGATCTGGAATGCACTGCCTGAAAGGGCAGTGGAGGCAGATTCAATCGTGGCTTTCAAAAAAGGAATTGGGTAAGTATCTGAAGGAAAACATTTTCAGAGCTCCGGGGGAAAGCATTGAAGTGGACGGACTCCACTTAGAACGTGCTGGGACTGGGGTCCTGGCGAATCGAATAACTCGGGCTGGAGAGAGGGCTTTAAACTAATTAGTGGGGTGGGGAGGAATTAGGTGAGCAAAAATTTTAAAAGTCAAAGAATAAGGAGAAGGTAATAGAGCAGGGTAGCACTTGGGGAAATAAAAACCTGAACGTGCCAGGAAGGGACAGATTGTATAAACATAACGCTGAAATCCGAAAGTGGGGTCAAAGCAGGAAAAAATTGTAAAAAAAAAAAATTTAAAGCTCTTTATCTGAATGCACGTAGCATTTATAACAAAATAAATGAATTGACGGCACAAATAGATACAAATGGTTATGATCTGATAGCCATTACAGAGATGTGGCTGCAAGGTGACCAGGACTGAGAATTAAATATTCAAGGGTATTTGACAATCCGGAAGGACAGACAGAAAGGAAAAGGACACAAAAGCAAAATACTGCGGATGCTGGAATCTGGAATAAAAACAGAAAATGCTGGAAATCTCAGCGGGTCAGGCAGCATCTGTGGAGACAAAGCATAGAAAGGCAAAAGAGGTGGGGTAGCACTTTTAATAAAGGATGAGATCAGTGCGTTAGTGAGAAATTATATTGGCTCAGAAGACCAAGATGTTGAATCAGTTTGGGTGGAGATAAGGAATAATAAGGGGGAAAAGTCACTGGTGGGTGTAGTCTATAGGCCCCCTAACAGTAGCTACACTGTTGGACAGAGTATAAATCAAGAAATAATGAAGGCTTGTAATAAAGGAATGGCAATAATCATGGGTGATTTTAATCTTCATGTTAATTGGACAAAGCAAATTGGCCAAAGCAAATTGGCCAGGGTAGCCTTGAGGATAGAGTGTATCCGGGATAGTTTCCTTGAACAGTATGTTGCGAAACTAACCAGGGAGCAGGCTATCTTAGATATCTAGTACTGTGTAATGAGGCAGGATTAATAAATGATCTCATAGTAAAAGATCCTCTAGGAATGAATGACCATAACATGGTTTGAATTGCAAATTCAGTTGGAGAGTGAGAAAGTTGGTTCTCAAACCAGGGTCCTAAGCTTAAATAAAGGAGACTACAAAGGTATGAGGGCAGAGTTTGCTAACGTGGACTGGGAAAATAGACTAAAGTATGAGACAGTTGATGAGCAGTGGCAGGCATTTAAAGAGATATTTCGTAACTCGCAACAAAAATATATCCCAATGAGAAGGAAAGACTATACGAGAAGGGATAACCATCTGTGGCTAAGGAAATAAAGGATGGTATTAAATTGAAAACAAGGGCATACAATGTGGCCAAGACTAGTGGGAGGCCAGTGGATTGGGAAACTTAAAAGCCAGCAAAGAATTACTAAAAAAATGATAGAGAGGGAAGATAGATTATGAAAGTAAACTAGCACAAAATATAAAAACAGATAGTAAGTTTCTACAGGTACATAAAAAGGAAAAGAGTGGCTAAAGTTGGTCCCTTAGAGGATGAGACTGGGGAATCAATAATGGGGAACAGGGAAATGGCAGAGACGTTAAACAAATATTTTGTATCGGTCTTCACGGTAGAAGACACTAACAACATTTCAATAGTGGATAATTAAGGGGCTATAGGGAGGCGTGAGTTCAGGCCCAGGGGCAGCACGGGCCAGCCCACACTGCGATATGTGCGTGCACTAGGTCCGTGCAGCAGAGCTGGTCTCCAGTTGTCTTGGTTAATCCTTGCCACTGAACCAAGACCGAGCTCTGACAAGCCCGTGTGGTGGCTGGTATGCAACGGCCACCCCACGTTAAAAAAATCCACGCATAGGCATCTTTCACCCTTGAGGATGTAGTTCGGGTCCTTCATTGAAACACCTGTGAACTCATTCCTTTTTTGGCGTGGAAGCAAGTTCATCCTCATTTCGAGGGACCGCCTAGGATGGAGCTGAGTCCATGGTCAGATCAGCCTACTTCTGTTTCTATTTCTTATGTTATGTTCTTAATTGGGTTTTTCAGCCTGGATAAGAAGTTCCCTCACTCATAGACAGATACAAGATTGCACGGGGGCATGGAAAAGGTCTATTTGGGATATTGCTTTAAATTGCAGGAGTAGTAAAACTAGTACAAGGTCAGCCCCAGGCATTTAAGGGGAAGCTGGATAAACACATGAGGGAGAAGGGAATAGAAGGATCTGTTGATAGGATGAGATGAAGTAGGGTGGGAGGGGGCTCGTGTGGAGCATAAATGGTTGCAGGACAGAAGGAGACCATTCGGCCTGTTGAGCCCGTGCCGGCTCTCTGCAAGAGCACTTCAGCGAGTACCACTCCCCCGCCCTTTCCCCGTAGCCCAGCAAATTTCTTTCAAGTACTTAACTAATTCCATTTTGAAAGCTGCAATTGAGTCTGCCTCCACCACCCGTTCAGGCAGTGCATTCCAGATCCTAACGACTCGCTGCATAAAAAAGTTTTTTCTCATGCTGCCTTTGGAACTTTTGCCAATCAACTTAAATCTGTGTCCTTTGATTCTCGACCCATCCACCAATGGGAACAGTTTCTCTCTATCTACTCTGTCTACCTACTCTCTATCTACTCTTAAACCGATAAGGGGTTATGGGGAGCAGGCAGGGATGTGGACCTGAGTCCATGATCAGATCAGCCATGATCGTATTAAATGGCAGAGCAGGCTCGAGGGGCTGTATGGCCTACTCCTGCTCCTATTTCTTACGTTCTTATGCTCTTCCTCCACTTAGGACGGTCTTAGGCTAGGGATTCTCAGGTGCCGGTGCAGATGTTGCACTTTATCAAGGAGGTTTTGAGGGTGTCCTTGAAACGTTTCCACTGCCCACCTGGGGCTCGCTTGCTGTGTAGGAATTCCAAATAGAGTGCTTGCTTTGGGAGTCTCGTGTCGGACATGCGGACGATATGGCCCGCCCAACGGAGTTAGTCGAGTGTGGTCAGTGCTTCAATGCTGGGGATGTTGGCCTGATCGAGAACAGTGACGTTGGTGCGTCTATCCTTCCAGTGAATTTGTAGGATTTTGCGGAGGCAGCGTTGGTGGTATTTCTCCAGCATTTTGAGGTGTTCACGTCTCCATGAGCCATAGATGCTGCCTAACCTGCTGAGCATTTCCAGCATTTTTTGTTTCTACCAATACTGTTTTAATAGGATTACTACAGACTACAACCATGGTGACATCGAGTCCTGGAATACAAAAGTAGTTACCTGACAAGATGCACAGGTCAGATATTTTCAGACTCTGCCAAAGTGTACTCCAAGGAACTATATGACAAAACAGGAGTATTATACTGCTATTTATGCTCAATGGCATTGATTTCACCCAGAAACAGGCTGAGAGCAACTGCATCAGTGCTAAAAAAATAGAAAAGCAGCTTTGGAAACAAAAGCTGGGGGTAGATCTAGCTTGTCAGCTGCATTTTATTTGAAGAAATCCAGAGTCAACAATGGAACTTCAGGACTTTGAAAAGTTGATAGGCAGACATACTATTGGAAAGAGCAGAATACTCCACTGTAAATGCAAAAAGCAAGAGATACATTGCCCAATGCATTCCTCAATACCTAACCTACTTGGCTGAGCTTAGCTCCCATGAAATAATTGGTTCATGGATGAACTGAGGATCAAGATGTCTTCCTACTCCCGATTCATGTTTTACTGCACGTATGGACTATATAAACAACACCGCAGTTTTGCAGACACTAAGAGTATTGCATAGTCAATTTTGACAAGATAGCTGCAATTTCTACCAACAACACTTATTACATGTTGAAGCACCTTACATGTACTAAAAATGTCATTCAACTCAGTTGTACAGGATAACTGTTCTACGTGGCCCAATGTATTTGATGATGTCATGTAACCTACATGGTTACTGCATGTACTATTACAAGGTGTGCCTGGCCGCGTATAAAAGGCAGGCCACCATGTGTGATCCTCACTGGAGTTATCGATAAAGGACTAAGGTCACTACAGTTTAAGTACAACACATTGTCTCGTGGAGTCATTATCAGAGCATCTAAAGACGTAACAATTGGCGACGAGATTACGGACCTTCACATGAAAATGGCTATCCTTGGTACGTTGCAGTAGTTCGCCGATGGTGATGATTGGGATGCCTTTGTGGAGAGGCTCGACCATTTCTTCACAGCAAATGACCTGCAGGCGACAATCTGGCCATACTGGCTGATAAGCACAGAGCTATCCTGCTAACCAGTTGTGGGCCCACTGTCTATGGCCTCGTCAGGGACTTGCTGGCACCAGTGAAGACAATGACCAAGACGTACAAGAAGCTTGTAACGCTGATCCAAGAGCAACTCAAGCCTAAAGAGAGCATCCTCACAGCCAGACACCGGTTTTATACACACCGACTGCCCGAAGGCCAGGAGATCGCGAAATATGCTGCAGACCTCACGAGGCTGGTGGCACCGTGTGATTTCGGCAACCACCTCACCGATGCGCTGCGGGACATCTTTGACATTGGGATTGGCCATAAGGGCCTTTTTCATAAGTTACTGTCTGCAGATACCACAGTCACACTGCAGAAGGCTATCTCTGTGAGCCAAGCATTCATGACCTCGACCTGCGGCTCTAGGCAGATGACTCATCCTCAGGACTCAAACCCAGCAAATACATGGTGACTTTGAGAGGCTGGACGGTAGAACATGAACCTTCTCAGGGAAGAGAGAACAGGCCCCCGAGTCTCTTAACTCAAGAGTCCGCCGAGGGGGGCTAATCTAGTAGCTCCATGCTGGCGTTGCGGTGGGAATCACAGGGCTCACCAGTGCCGTTTTAAAGACTGTGTGTAAAGGCTGCAACACAAAGGGCCACCTCCAGTGAATGTGTAAAAGAAATATAACTCACTGTGTTGATGAAGCGTCTGCGGATGGCCATGAATCCACTGCGGATTATGAAATGATAGGCAGAGAGGCAGCTCAGCCCCACGATGACGTATATAGCAGGTTTACCTGCACCACCGAGTGTTCCCCGTTGAAGATGGAAGTCGAGATAAATGGCGTTCCAGACTTCATGGAAGTGGACACGGGGGCGAACCAGTCAGTAATGAATCAAGAAGCCTTTGAGGCTATGGGACAATCAAGCTGAACGACACAAGTTGGTCCCAGTTCAGGCAAAGCTGCATACCTACACCGATGAACTTATCCCAGTGCGGTTGTAAAGGTACTCCAGGATGGCATGGTGCACAAAACTCTGGATTGTTGCAGGTGATGGACCAATGCTACTCGGAAGAAAGTGAATGGGGAAGATCCATTGGAGTTGGGAAGACTTCATTCCTCCAGCGATCGACGTCCTCCACGCTCAGAGGCAAAGCAAGCCCCCACCGGAGGTTGGATCCGGCACCAGAGAGCAGACCAGCACAGCACCCAAGGCACAGACCGCTCAGCACGACTGCCTGGAGATGATCCAGGGGAGACGACCTGAACGCACCTTCCAGGCTCCAGTGGCAGGGCTCCGGAGGAAGAAAATCCAAAGGCGACTTCCCAGTTTCGGTGGCAGAACCCGGGGAGAATAGGATCACCACAGTTGACATCGTGGATGAAGGAAAGATGCGCCCAAACCACATGATTAGAATTGTGTACATGCAATAAGCAAAGAAAAGGCATGCGATCGCGATCGGAGCTGCAGTTTATTTACAATGAGTGATGAAACGTTGTGCGATGTAGGATTTCAACTGCATTCAGTCAATGCAGCAGGCAGACACCCATCGGGAGCACACAGGTCCAGCGAGCTACCCAATGCTGTAGCCTGCGTCCCTGGGACCAGAGTTATGCACCATGGAGTGTGGCCACAAGCAGCCAACACATACGAGCTGCAGAGCAAGCGATCTCAGGAGAGCAACGGCACCGGTATCGATACCCTGTCCCTGATCGGCTCCACCTCTCAGGCACCCAATGGCACCAACTGCCACAAGCCAAAAAAGAGCAGACTGGTAAGGCGCAGCCCCCAGACCCCATCGCCACCAAGGCCATACTCGGGAACGAAGGGTCACCCACAACAGTTCTCCCAAATGGGACTGGGACCAGCCAGGATCCCAAACCAAACAAGCGAGTCAGCAGTTCCCTGCGCACTGCTAGACAACAGCTCCTCGGAGCAGCAGCGACCCAGGGCGCAAAGAAAGGACAGGGAGGTCACGGGCATCTGTGAACCTGCCTGATGTTAGGAGCAACGGCAAAAGCCTCGAGAGCAGGCAACTTGAGCCAACCGGGTTCCCACTTCCAGCACTGGGCACCGCGCCGCCACCAGACTACCTGGACACCATCCAGCAGTTCTGGCACTTACGCACTGGTTACCGATCCCTAGTACGTATCAAGAATGTATCTCACCAATCGAATGTGCTTGCCTCACAACTGAATCACAAATGTAATGCTGTTAATGCAAACTTTTTTTTTCTGGACTTCAATGTATATGAATGTAATGAACCTCCAACATAATCTATAGATGGGGGGGGGGGGGAAAGAGAATGGAGTGGTCATGGACACACAAACAGAAACCACCAGCACTCTACTGCCAACGAAGCACCAACCACTCACCCAAGATGGAAACGACCCGCCAAGAGTCAATCAGATAGAGCTAAGCCCAGAGCAGAGTCAATGCAGAGGTGATTTGCACTAAAGGCTTGGGGGAGAGTGATGTCATGTATCCTACATAGTTACTGCTTGCACTATTACAAGGTGTGCCACCAGAGGGCACCACAGTGGGAGACTTGTAGGTTACCTGTACAGGTGTGATCCTCACTCTAGAGTTAGCAATAAAGGATTAAGGTCACTACAGTTCAAGTACAACACATTGCCTCGTGGAGTCATTATCAAAGCATCTAAAGATGTAACAGATGATCTCAACAGTGCGGCATTATTAAAGAAAATATTCTGCCATAGTTCTTAGTGGCGCCACTACTTGAGAGTATACAGAGCAAGGAGTCATTCCTGTGATGCCAATCTGTACTGTACAAATTATGTTGTACTCCTAGATAAATGCTGTAGATTACCCAGAACATTATTCTCCTGAACATAAATCTATTTTTGTAACCAAGCATACAATAGAATCAGCTCAGCTGAGAAGTTGAGAAACATATTGAAGCTAAAGTCTGACAGGATCTTTGTGAAACTGTAGAAGCAGGTTCTGTGGACTTTAAAGACAATGAAGTTTAGAAACTACAGTACTGTTTAGAAAATATCGGAACTGAATGTGTAGATACGTTCCCAGGCATCTTTATCCAAAGTTTGGCGAAACTGGTTAAGATTCTGCTATGAAAATGTTATAGGCTGCCTGTATACTGTATTCCAAGCAAATCCATACAGTACACAGTAACTGATCCCTGAACTATTGAGGGTGAGAGATTTCAAGTGGCACCATATCACTGCCGTTCAGAGGATTTTAATATCCACCTTGGGTGGAAAGCACAGGTAGAACAGCCGCCAAGTCTCTCTCCACTGCCAAAGACAAGTTTGGCTACCAGTGTCAACTGTTAATGTTGAAAGAACATTTTCAGTCTGCTTACAGCTGCTGCATAACACATACACAACACTACCCATCGACACTGTGGAATTGAAGGAACACCTGCAATAAAATTGATTTAACTTTAAAAAAAAATAAGTCTTCAAATCTTGCATGCAGTAAAACCATGCGATTCTTTTGACCCCCCAGTACCTCTGCTGATTTGAGAGTTCTGCATATACTGGTAGCATCTGTTCATTACCTGTATGTTCAGGACTTTGAGAGACATTGACATGGATATGTGGAAATATGTGTCCGTTAGATTGCTGGCTGCCAGCCAGTCCCTCACACCACACTGCCTGTATAAATGGTAGTTGTCGTCCCCTGCCGCGCCCCCCCCCCCCCCCCCACCCCGGAGATGTCTGCACTCCTCTAATTCTGCCCTCCTGAGCATCCCTAATTGTAATCGCTCACCCATTGGTGGCCATGCCTTCTATTGCCTAGCCCCCAAGCTTTGGAATTCTCTGCCCCTTTACCCTCCTTCAAGACGCTCCTTAAAAAATACCTCTGACCAAGCTTGGTCACTTGCGCTAATTTCTACTTGTGCGGCTCTGTCAAATTGTTATTGTATAATACTCCTGTGAAATGTCTTGGGACGTTTCACTACGTTAAAGGCGTTATAATAAATACAAGTTGTTTTTTTTCCCTTCTTTTCCTTGTTCAATGTTTGGCTTGCATTTATATAGTGCTTTTAACATAGTAAAATGTCCTAAGGCACTTCACAGGAGCATTACCAAACAAAATTTGACACCGAGCCACATAAGGAAGGTAGAGAGGTTTAGGGAGGGAGTTCCAGTACTCGGGCCCTGACAGTTGAAGGCACGGTCAGCAATGGTGGGGTGATTAAAGTCACACATGCACAAGAGGCCAGAATTGAAATTATTTGTATGAAGCGGTGCAGGCACTGAAACAAATTATAATCTGCAATACTTTGTTTTCTTGGATGAAATTGTTTAATTTTAAAACAACAAAACAGTCTCAAATTAAGAATTTGCATTGTCCACTATTAATGCTGGAAAATGTACTAAATTCCTTACTCGTAACATGTTGAGTTTGTTTAAAACTGTAACAGTTCAATTTCTTTTAGACTCTGCAATGACAATTGACTGGGTCTGATCTGCTTTTGATTTAGATCGCTGAGGTAATTGAATCACTCACACAGTACTGCTATTTCAGGATTTCAACTGTGTTTTATTTTTGGATAAGCAAGTACACAAAAAAAATGGAAAATCAATTTTTTGCAAAAATATTCTAAATTAAATTGTTATGCATTTGCATTAAAAGCTTAACATAAGTTCAATCCAGCCTTCATACTCAAAGATGCAGGTCAAACCAATATATATAACTGCAGTTTCATCTCCTTAAGGTGCCTTATACAGCCCACCGGTCCAAAGAATGCAGCTGTATTATCCACAGATTGGCCCCAAACAAACACTGATTAATTATAAAAATTTTAATTAGATTATATAATGCAAAAACAGCATACGCATTAAAATTTGTTCTGTTTTGTGTACTGTGACACAAACTGATACATGAATAATAGAACTTCTTTCAGCAAAGTCAAGCCTTTTATAGTGAGGTGGAAACTTCAATTTGTAAATTAGCCCCCACCCCTCATCTGCTGTGACATCTAAAATATACCCATCTGATAAGATAGTCAATCTGTTGTGGTGAGGCATCACCAATTTGATAAAGTTAAATAAGACTTTACAGTTCTCCCTTTAAAGAAGCCTGATTCTCAGGAGGTATCAATTAATATGGATACAATTTTTATTATTGAAAACATATTTACTCATCTTTTGAACAGGAGCAGTATTTTGAACGGTAGTTTAAAATTCTGTTTCAAACATTTGACTATATTTGTAGTCAAAAGAACCTCAAAGAAAAAAAATTCTCCATTACAACTAAATACATTTGAAGAAAATATGAAAGCACTTAATGACAATAATCTCGTGGATGCATGTAATGTGCAACACAACAGAATATAAATTAATGTACTCTCATAATTAAGTAAACAAATAACTAACTTGTGTACATCAACAAACCAAATCCCTTTCCCTGATGTCTTAATAACTACATGCCTTCCTCATGTTCAATCATGGATGCTTTTGAGCTAAGCACATCGGCAAGCATGTGTTTTGGAATTTCAGAGCCCCTCACAGTTAATGTGTAACAGACATCTTCCACCTTTCCTAGACTTTGTTTCAATGTGTAAAGCTTCTTGGAAACTTCATATGGTCCAGTATTGCCAATGTATGTAAACCCATCATAGATAGCACGTAGAAACTGGCTCACTTCAAAGGGTGTTTCAATATCCCCATTCCCTACACTGGTGATACACATGCGCATCAATTCACCAGTCAGATCTGCGATCCCCAAGAGGTAGTCTGTGGGAGTCACCTGCAGATACAGAATTTGTTGTTTCTCATCCTGTGAATCGGATAAAGCCGGGTCCTACATTACAAAAAGCAGGATTAAGAGTTGAAAAATATACATTAGACTAAGTATTACCTGTTGCCAAAGAAGGAATATTAAGCAGTTAACAACTAGGAATAGGCTACAAACTTTGAAATAATATGTAGTGACTAAAATCTTAATATCTTTGGTTATTGGATTCTCACTGTAAAGTAGCACTTTGTGTGGATGCCTAATTATACCCCAAATTAATCCCACATTTAAACAGAAATATTGAGATAACATGCCCAATGATAGTACCTATTCCTCATTTGTTATATACTGATCAAAAATGCAATTAGCCACATCTGAATTCCCAATTATCCACATGTGGCCAGTGACTATCGTATTGGACAGCACTGCACTTATATTGGTGCAGTCTGAGATTTCTTGGCACTTTCATCTTAATTTTCAATTGAAAATAAAGGGCCATTGGGAGAAATCTGCACTGAAATTGGATATTGTTTATGTGCTAGTTATCACTGCCAAATTCACTACAAAACACTGGCACTAGCCATTTTACAATGATTACATCTTGTTATCTCATTCTAATTTCTTGGAAACAAGCATATTTTGAACAGATGGGAAATATGAATAGTGAGAAGACTGGCAGAGTCACAGAATCAAAATAAGCAATGGAAAATACATTATCTTTGCTCCTTGTAGGGGAAATAAAAGAGGAGTGAAGACAAAAACCTTAGAACAATGCAACAATGTTGAGCTAGAGATGAAAGGGGCATATCTGAATACTGCCTCTATCAAGATGAATGGATTTGTTGTAAAATTAAATTGCCTTAATCACTGTATTCTGCAGAATACTCTCAGAATATTAATCAGAGATCCCAAATGGAGGGGGGAGGGGAAGGAGGCAGTGTGCTTGCAGTGGCGGCATTCGGTGACACACATAGAATTTTTTTTTAAACTTTAGAACCTTGAATGAACTCGTGGGATCTCCAATCCATATCCTGGAGCACGATTGCTCTTGGACTTGGATACCAATACTAGATCAAAATGCTTGTATAGAAGCATAGAAAATAGGTGCAGGAGCAGGCCATTCGGCCCTTCGAGCCTGCACCACCATTCAATGGGCCCAAGTTTCGGGCTGCGCCCGTTTTTCGCGCCAGAAAGTGCGCCTAAAAAAAACTTCCCTATTCTCCGGCTCCCTGCAGGTCTTCTGTAGCCGGGCGCAGTGCAGCACGAGCTGTGGGGGGGCGAAGCCAGGTCCCTGCGCTGAAAACAGTGCCGGGACCTCTGCACATGCGCGCTACAGTGGGGCCAAAACTGTGTGGGAGGGGCCCGAAGCACGCAGCCCCTAGCCCTGGCCGAATGGCCTCACTGGGGCTACGTGCATAAGGCTCCTCCCACGCCCAGCTCCTGCTTCCTCCCGACCCGACCCCCCCCCCCTCTGGGCGACCCGACCTCCGCGACTCTCTTTCCCCCACCCCCCCGGACCGTCGCGACTCTCTCCGCCCCCCCCCCCCCCGGGACCTCCGCGACTCTCTCTCTCTCTTTCTCCCTCCCAGATAGAGACACTGACAGAGACACACTGGGGGGACCGTCCCAGCACGCTGTTGGAGGACTCCCAGTGCTGCAGTCGGTAAGTAGAAAAGGTTTTATTTATTGATTTTTTTTAAATTTATTTTTTATAAATTTTTTTTGATTGATTTATTGGTTGATTTATTGATGTATTTATCATTTATTATTGATGATGGCTCTTTATTTGTAAAACTGAAGTGTTTAATGTTTGTAAACTTCCCTTTAAACCCCCCTCCCCATTCCCTACACCTAATTTGTAACCTACGCCTGATTTTCTAAAGTGTAGACAAGGTTTTTTCGAACTTACAAAAATCTTCACTTACTCCATTCTAAGTTAGTATGGAGTAAGTTTTCACTGCCGAAACTTTGAAAATAGGCGTAAATGGCCGGACACGCCCCCTTTTGAAAAAAGAAATTCTGTTCCAAAGTGAAACTTTACTAACTGACTAGAACTGGAGCAAACTAAATGCCGAGAATTTGAATTTCTAAGATACTCCGTTCTACACCAGTTGCTCCAAAAAATCAGGAGCAACTGAGGCCGAAACTTGGGCCCAATATGATCATGTCTGATCATGCAACTTCAGTACCCCACTCCTGCCTTCTCTCCATAACCCCCTGATCCCTTTAGCTGTAAGGGCCACATCTAACTCCCCTTTGAATATATCCAACGAACTGGACTCAACAACTTTCTGTGGTAGAGAATTCCATAGATTCACAATTCTCTCGGTGATAAAGTTTCTCCTCATCTCGCTTCTAGATGGCTTACCCCTTATGCTTAGACTGTGACCCCTGGTTCTGGATTTCCCCAACATGGGGAACATTCTTCCTGCATCTAACAAGTCCAATCCCATCAGAATTTTATATGCTTCTGTGAGATCCCCTCTCATTCTTCTAAATTCCAGTGAATATAAACCTAGTCGATCCACTCTTCATATGTCAGTCCTGCCATCCCGGGAATCAGTCTGGTGAACCTTCGCTGCACTCCCTCAATAGCAAGAATGTCCTTCCTCAGATTAGGAGACCAAAACTGCTCAAGGTGTGGTCTCACCAAGGCTCTGTACAACTGCAGTAAGACCTCCCTGCTCCTATACTCAAATCCTCTCGTTATAAAGGCCAACATTCCATTTGCTTGCTTCACCGCCTGCTGTACCTGCATGCCAATTTTCAATGACTGATGTACCATGAGACCCAGGTCTCGTTACACCTCTCCTTTTACTAATCTGTCACCATTCAGATAATCTGCCTTCCTGTTTTTGCCACCAAAGTGGATAATCTCACATTTATCCACATTATACTGCATCTGCCATGCATTTGCCCACTCATCTAACCTGTCCAAGTCACCCCGCAGCCTCTTAGCATCCTCCTTACAGCTCACACTGCCACCCAGCTTAGTGTCATCTGCAAACTTGGAGATATTACATTCAATTCCTTCGTCTAAATCATTAATATATATTGTAAATAGCTGGGGTCCCAGCACTGAACCTTGCGGTATCCCACTAGTCACTGCCTGCCATTCTGAAAAGGACCCGTTTATTCCCACTCTTTGCTTCCTGTCTGCCAACCAGTTCTCAATCCACGTCAATACATTACCCCCAATCACATGTGCCTTAATTTTGCACACTAATTTCTTGTGTGGGACCTTGTCAAAAGCTTTCTGAAAGTCCAAATACACCACATCCACTGGTTCTCCCTTATCCACTCTACTAGTTACATCCTCAAAAAATTCTAGAAGCAAAGCTACTCCTCCATGACAAACCATCTTCTTAAACCCCTCTCCTCGGCCTCTTCCACCCTCACCTCTAACAAGTACAAGGAACTCATGGACTTTTGTCACTAAAATTGTGACCACCCTTTCAGCTGCCTCTGCTGCTTCCCTCCCTTCCCCTAACCCACCAAGTCAAGGTTCCCTCTACCCTAGCCCTGAACTCGCATCTTCTAGTTTTTCTCCTGTCTCACCCCATTCTCCATCCAACCTAATCTTGTCCAAGAGAGCCACCTCCTGCTCTCTCGACCGTATTCCCACCAAACTATTAACAATTCATCTGCCCCCATATTAGTTGAGATTATTAATGTTTTCCTCTCCTTGGGTACTGTCCCCCTCTCCTTCAAATCTGCCATCATCCTCTCCCCCTCCGCCCGCACCTCAGAAAACCCACCTTTGACCCTGCTGTCCTTGCAAACTTCCACCCAATTTCCAACCACCATTTCTTCTTAAGTCCTTGAACGTGTTGTCGCATCCCAAATCGGTGCCTGCAACTCCATGTTTGAACCCCTCCAATTCCAATCAGATTTTCAACCCTGCCATCACACTGAACCAGCCCTCATAAAATTCACAAATGATATCCTAATGTGAATGTGACCTGTCTGCAGCCTTTAACAGTTGGCCACACCATCCTCCTCCTCCAATGCCTCTCCTCGGTCATCCAGCTGGGTGGGAGTGCCCTCGCCTAGTTCCATTCTTATCTATCCAGTCGTAGCCAGAGAATCATTTACAATGGCTTCGCTTCCCACTCCTGCACCGTTACCTCTGGAGTCCTCCTCAGCCCCCTCCTATTTCTCATCTACATATAACGCTGACAACACCCAGCACTACCTCACCACAACCTCTCTCAATCCTCCACTGCCTCTGATTTATCATACTGCTTATTCAACATCCAGTCCTGAATGAGCAGAAATTTCTTCCAACAAAATATGGGTAGACCAAATCCATTGTCTTCAGTCCCCACCACAAATTCCATCCCCATCCAACACCATCCCTTCTCCATGGTAACGGTCTGAGGAAATGTCCTATTTGACCCTCAGATGAGCTTCTGACAACATATCTGCTCCATCACGAAGACAGTTCACTTCCAACTATGTAACATCAGCAGTCTCGAGTCTTGCCTCAGCTCATCTGCTGCTGAAACCCTCATCCATGCCTTTGTTAACTCTAGACTTGAATATTCTAATGCACTCCTGGAAGCCTCCCACCTTCTATCCTCCATAAACTTGAAGTCATCCAAAACTCTATTGCCCATATCCGAACTCGCACCAAGTCCCATTCACCCATCACTCCTGTGCCTGCTGACCTACCTTTGCTCCTGGTCCGGAAACACCTCAATTTTAAATTTTCATCCTTGTTTCAAATGCCTCCATGGCTTCATTCCCCCCCGCCCCCATCTCTAACCTTCTACAGCCCTACTACCCTCCAAGATCTCTGCTCTCCTCCAATTCTGGTCTCCTGCGCATCCTCTATCGACGGCTATGCTTTCAGCTGTCTGGGTCCTAGGTTCTGGAATTCCCCCCCCCCCCCATCCCCATCTCTTTGAAGATGCTCCTTAAAACCTGTCTCTTTGACCAAGCTTTTGGCCACCTGTCCTAATATGGGTCAGTGTCAAATTTTGTTTGATAATGCTCCTGTCTAGCACCTTGGAACATTTAACTAAGTTAAAGCTGCTATATAAATTCAAGTTGTTGTTGTAGTAAACAGTTCAACCATGTAAAGGCCACACAGTGAAGTAATGTACAGAATGCCTGCCACCATGCCTTCCTGCCAGCTCTTCTTGCAGCACATGGTAAACACATCTGTCACTCCAGCTGATCTGAAGAGAAGTGGAAATGACTGGGCTAGGTTCTGCTAGCTAATGAAAAACATTTTTTGAAACTGCAACAAAGCATAGAAAGCAGAGAGTAGGAGGGTGTTTCACCACATCATATCTTTGGTTTTCTACTGTGTAAAAAAAAAGACAAATTTACATAGTGGCTTACTATGTCTCCCAAACATCTCATGGACAATGAATTACTTTTAAGTACAATGATTGTTATGTGGGAAAACACAGCAGCCATTTTGTACAAAGTGAGATCCTGGAACATCAATGAGTTGAATGAGTGGAGGGAAGATTATTGGGCAGGTGATCAGAAGTCTCTCCTCTTCAAATAGTGCCATGAGATTTTGAATGCCTACCTGTGGTTCAGGTGGACATTAAACCCTCCCTTTCTGCTTTTTATCTTTCATTGTGCATTTCACCAGGCCCCAATTTTCTTGAACGTATTTCTCCACTCCATTTCATATCCTCATTAAAACGTAACAATAAAATTTGATTTTCAGGAAACCTATATCCGCACAGTTGTGCTGTCCAGCGTCGATCACTGGATAGAGATCAGGAAGTCAAGTTTTTCCCACTTTCCTTCAAATGATCCAGCTGATAGTATAATATGGATGAATACTCTCAAGACAGTTTTAAATGGAGAAAAGAAAACTCACCTCAGAATTCTCTGCTTCCTCTTTCTTTGGAGTGAAGACTAAATGCCTATTAATCTCTTCAAGGCTAATCAGGCTTCTGGTCCTAATGAAATGTTGGAAAGAAACAGCTTCCACATATTCCTGTAATCCTGCAATTAAAAACAAAAAATTGAAATCAAAAAAAAAAAGATTGTCAACTCTACAAACTGAAAAATAGCCCTGAATAAATGATCATGACCAAAGCCACTGCTCCAAGGTGACTGAATGTTAAATTCTTTATTACATTGGATTTCAGGAATTTTATTTGTGTTTTGGGGATTACATTCTGAAATTCCATTTGTTCTTCTGCGAAAACTGAAGCCCAATGGCCACATACGTGACATGTAAAAAGCATTCGTTATAATGAGGATCAAGTGGGACAGGAACTGGTCACGGCTTAAGCTACAGCTGTATAGAACAAAATTAAAGTACACAAAAGTGCAATTTTGGCAGTAATGAATTTAGAAATATTTGATGGTGGAAATGAGTTCCGGTGGTACAAAATTTATTTGCGGGGGGAAGCACGTCTGGGGGCATAACCTCTCAAAGAAATTGAGATTTTTGACTCTGATGCATTTTCCAGCATTTTGAACTGTACTGTGATTATTTTCCTTACCTGGTTTTATTTTTATTTTAGCTGTGTTTTATCTTTCAAATTCTGATTTTTTTTTTGTCCTGCTTTTAAAATTCTGCCGAATTGTGCACCGTTACCACCTTCTGCACATCTGTTTTTTTTAGTCCAATTCTTTTGACCCAGGAGAAATACCACAGGACTTGAACTAGTTAAATTAGAAAACTATATCAAAGAACATGCACAGATCATTTAAAATGTGTGTATCTAAGGAGAAATAAATACAAACAAAAAAAAATGTACCACTTGGTGTTAAGAAAAAAAAAGCAATATTCTGCATGAAGTTAATCTGTGCATGACAAAGTTCAAAATCAAATTACTCGGGTGAGTTTATATCGAGTAAAATATTTTACTGAGGCCCAGGGTCACATTCACTAAGCCATCATCTTTAACATAAAACTGTCGATTTTATTTTGGTGCTGGATCTCTCCAAATTCAATCTGTTTCCTTTATTTTTTTTGTAATCCATGTTTAATAAAAAATACATTTATTTTATGCAACTTATTTGCTGTTTCTTCAGTTATAGCTTCTGTCCTTTAACGCTGGTGCTGTTCTGGATGGTTGGCTTTGGCGCTTTACCCTAGTCCCATCCTGCACTGTGAGCCTTGGCTTTTTATCTACCTCAACTTCAGTTCATCCAGAACTCTGCTGCCCTATCCTAACTTGCACCAAGTCCTATTCACCCACCACCCCATGTGTTTGCTTGTTTTCAAATCCTTCCATGACCTCGTGCCTCCTTACCTCTGTAACCTGCTCCAGCCCTACAACCCTTTAAGATCTCTGTGCTCTTTTAATTCTGGGGTCACACATCCCCAATTTTAATCACTTCACCGTTGGTAGACATGCCTTCAGCTGCCGAGGCCCTAAGCTCTGGAATTCACTGCCTGAACCTCTCTGCCTCTCCTCTTTTGAGAAGCTCAGTAAAACCTACCTCATCTGTTCTATAACCTCTTTATGTAGCTCGGTGTCAGATTGTGTTTGATAACGCTCCTGTGATTCGTTTTGGGGAGTTTTACTACATTAAAGGCACAATAGAAATGCAAGTTGTTATTATCCTAGTCATGGCCCTTTATCCTGGCCTTCTCCGGCACCCTGAGCCTTGGCCCTTTACCCTAGTCCTGTCTACACAGTGACTCTTAGGCCAAGGGTCACAGTGCAGGAAAGGATGAGGGTAAAGGGCCAAGGGTCACAGTGTTGATAGGATGAGGGTAAAGGGCCATCAACACTGTGACCCTTGGCCCTTCATCCTCATCCTGTCTACACTGTGACCCTTAGCCATTTACCCATGTCCTGTCTACACAGTGACCCTTGGCCATTTACCCTCATCCTTTCCTGCACTGTGACCCTTGGCCATTTACCCTCATCATGTCCTGTCTACACTGTGACCCTTGGCCATTTACCCATGTCCTGTCTACACAGTGACCCTTGGCCCTTTACCCTCATTATTTCCTGCACTGTGACCCTTGGCCCTTTACCCTCATCCTTTCCTGCACTGTGACCCTTGGCCATTTACTCATGTCCTGTCTACACTGTGACCCTTGGCCCTCTACCCTCATCTTTTCCTGCACTGTGACCCTCGGCCCTTTACCCTCATCCTTTCCTGCACTGTGACCCTTGGCCCTTTACCCTCATCATGTCCTGTCTACACTGTGACCCTTGGCCCTCTACCCTCATCTTTTCCTGCACTGTGACCCTTGGCCCTTTACCCTCATCCTGTCCTGCACTGTGACTCTTGGCCCTTTACCCTCATTCTGTCCTGCACTGTGTCCGCTGGCCCTTTACCCTCGTCCTGTCTACACTGACCCTTGGCAGTTTACTGTTGCTCAATGTTTGACCCCTTTTTGTACCCTATTTGGAGTATTGTGCCCAAAATAATGTTCCCTTTAATTTTGGCGGGTGGCCACTCAAAATTCCGCTCATGTGAGGTTTTCCATTTAAAAGCCAGTGAGCCAGCCATGTGGGACCTCCAGAGCTTAAAGGGAATATTGTCTGAGCTACACACTTTAGGAAGGATTTGGCGAGGGCACAGAAGAGATTTAAAAGAATGGTTCCAGGGACGTGGGAATACAGTAATGTGGATAGACTAGAGAAGCTGGGGCTGTTCTCCTTAGAGCAGAGTAGATTTGATAGAGGCGTTTAAAACCGCAAAGGATTTAGATGGAGTAAATGAAGAGAAACTGTTTCCAATGGCTGGAGTCACTAACAAGAGGGCACCAATATAAGGTGATTGGCAAAAGAAGCAGGGGCGACATGAGGAAAAACTTTACACAACGAGTGGTTAGGATTTGGAATGCACTGCTTGATGTGGTGGATTCAGATTCAATAATAGCCTTTAAAAGAGAATTAACAGATACTTTGAGAAAGAATTGTAGGGATTTGGGGAAAGAACATGGGAGTGCGACTAACTAGATTACTCTTCGAAAAAGTTGGCGCAGACTAGATGGGCCGAATGGCCTCCTTCAGTGCTGTACTATTCTATGAATCTATGATAAGAAAATTATACTTTAAACAGTTATTTCTTCAATAGACTTTTTTTTAAATAATCTTATTGCTGACATAAGCGACCCTCAAGTAGGGTTACCCTCCCTCATTGGCTGCCAGTTATAGGACACATCTAGAACAATGTCATTGCCAATGGGGGTGGGGGGTGGAATGGAGCCATGCTGGAATACTCCCCAAATTCCAGAGCTGTTTATCTCAGGAAACCATGCTACAGGCCCTCTGGCCAGCATGATATCATACTCCTCCCATCCATTGGAGTGACATTACTGGAGCAGCCAGCAGGGAGAGAGACCCTATCCGAGAGTCTCCATGGTAGCAATAAATGTCAAATAATTACCTGGTAAATGTATAATATCCCAATAAAAGGAGAAATACTTTGAAACAAGATGCACTCCCCTTATACACGCCGCCCGCCCCCCCCTTAAGTGAGTCGGGATGATTACCAGTTTGAACCCTTTTCTGACAAATGATAGTTACGATTAGAAATCAGCTCAGAAAAAAGGTCCCCAAATGTCAGTTTAGGAATTTCCCAGAGAAAATTTTGTACACTATTTTAAGCCAAGAGTTAATTGAAACCTTAGCTGAAAGAAAATATATCACAAGCAAAATGTTGGACTGATTTTAAATGTAGCTATTCCCTCCAATAAAGGATCACTGTCAGTAGAAGTTAGCTCAATTTACCACCAAGGTATTTTACACTGCTGTCAGTAGATCCCCAATTTAAATATTTATATTTACTACCAGTGAAATTTGGTTTTAAACACAGAGGGCGAGGAAGAGAAGGAAAAGCATCGCAACAAAGTATTAACGAGGTGGGAGAAGAACATCGGAACAAGTGGAAGACGGAAAAGTTAACCATTTTACTTAAATCTTCCAATGACATTAACTCCAGTTACGCTTCCTTTCAAATTGTTTGTTCGTGTTGTTATTTTGTTTATCCTGATTTGCTTGCTCTTCTTGCAGTGGTTTTGAAAATTGGGTGCAGCCTCGTGTTTCCATCTCAATTACTTATTCTGCTCAATGGGAGGCAGTGCTACCATGGTGGGCTCCATCAGGAAAATGGCTGCACCTTTGCTGCATTTATATCACAGAAACACTTCTTGAAGCAGTGTTGTAATCTAACCAGCCATGGTGCTGTGGACACTGCTTTTTATTGAAGGTCTGCGAGCTGATTCCATGTCAGAGCATCTCAAAAAAACAACTGTTGATGTAAGCATTTAAAGTGATGGTTCTCCCCGACCTTCCCAACTGGCTACAGAAGGTCTCTACAGGCCAGTAAGCAAATCCTAAAGAATTATGGAGCCTCTCTATCAGCACTGTTTATATTTTAGAATCTACTCTTCACTCAAATCACTATTTGCTTGAAAGAAATTCTAATTAAATAATTTTTTGCATAATTTCAATTCAAACTAATGGAGATTTTGAATCAAGCAACTAAGAGAAGTCGAGTGCATGTGAATCGTGACTAGAGGTAGCAGTGCTGCATTATTCATCTTATGGCAGCTGCTGAAGTGCGGGTTGATACTGGGCATAGTGCAATCAGGTAAATGCAGCAGTTTACAGCCAAATAAACAAATTAGAAAATTGCACTGTTTAAGTTCAATTACTATCCATGAGAAAATCAAAGGATCGGATACTCATGTCGTGTTTTAATATCAAGATTTGTAAGTATCTAATTCCCTCTAAATATTCAGCAACTAAATGTTAGCTAGATTGCAAAGTCCCTTGTTTATTTTAAGGGGTAAGCCATTTAGGACCGAGATGAGGAGAAACTTCTTCACCCAGAGAGTGGTGAACCTGTGGAATTCTCTACCACAGAAAGTAGTTGAGGCCAATTCACTAAATATATTCAAAAGGGAGTTAGATGAAGTCCTTACTACTCGGGGGATCAAGGGTTATGGCGAGAAAGCAGGAAGGGGGTACTGAAGTTTCATGTTCAGCCATGAACTCATTGAATGGCGGTGCAGGCTAGAAGGGCTGAATGGCCTGCTCCTGCACCTATTTTCTATATCGACAAATCTAAATCTGATAGGAACAGCAACATACGACAGTACATCTGATAATTCACTTCAATGCACATTAACTTCCCAATCCTGCAAGTATAGGATTTGCTTTGTTGCTTGTAGCAAAGGAACATGTTTTTCATTAAAAGACACTTGAATTCATACACTGAAAATTAAAAGTACTTTAATATCTCTCTTACACGGTAGGATCATTCCCTTTTAGGTCAGGAGCTTAAACCAACTGAATGGCTCTGTGCACTCCTTTCCCTATCAGCTGTTCGGAGACCTTTTATCTATGTAAGATCATAACATAAGAACATAAGAAATATGAGCTGAAGTAGGCCATACGGCCCCTCGAGCCTGCTCCGCCATTTAATACGATCATGGCTGATCTGATCATGGACTCAGCTCCACTTCCCCAGCCTGATCCCCATAACCCCTTATCATTTAAGAAACTGTCTATCTCTGTCTTAAATTTATTCAATGTCCCAGCTTCCACAGCTCTCTGACGCAGCGAATTCCACAGATTACAACCCTCTGAGAGAAGAAATTTCTCATCTCTGTTTTAAATGGGCGGCCCCTTATTCTAAGATCATGCCCTCGAGTTCTAGTCTCCCCCATCAGTGCAAACATCCTCTCTCTATCCACCCTGTCGAGCCCCCTCATAATCTTATACGTTTCGATAAGATCACCTCTTATTCTTCTGAATTCCAATGAGTAGAGGCCCAACCTACTCAACCTTTCCTCATAAGTCAACCCCCTCATCTCCGGAATCAACCGAGTGAATCTTCTCTGAACTGCCTCCAAAGCAAGTATATCCTTTCGTAAATATGGAAACCAAAACTGCACGCAGTATTCCAGGTGTGGCCTCACTAATTCCCTGTGTAGCTGTAGCAAGACTTCCTTGCATTTATACTCCTTCCCCTTTGCAATAAAGGCCAAGATTCCATTGGCCTTCCTGATCACTTGCTGTACCTGCATACTATCCTTTTGTGTTTCATGCACAAGTACCCCCAGGTCCCGCTGAACTGCAGCACTTTGCAATCTTTCTCCATTTAAATAATAGCTTGCTCTTTGATTTTTTTCTGCCAAAGTGCATGACCTCGCACTTTCCAACATTATACTCCATCTGCCAAATTTTTTGCCCACTCACTTAGCCTGTGTCCTTTTGCAGATTTTTTGTGTCCTCCTCACAAATTGCTTTTCCTCCCTTCTTTATATCGTCAGCAAACTTGACTACGCTCCACTCAGTCCCTTCTTCCAAGTCGTTAATATAGATTGTAAATAGTTGGGGTCCCAGCACTGATCCCTGTGGCACCCCACTAGTTACTGGTTACCAATTAGAGAATGAACCATTTATTCCGACTCTCTGTTCTCTGTTAGTTAGCCAATTCTCTATCCATGTTAATATATTACCCCAACCCCGTGAACTTTTATCTTGTGCAGTAACCTTTTATGCGGCACCTTGTCAAATGCCTTCTGGAAGTCCAAATACACATCCACTGGTTCCCCTTTATCCACCCTGTTCGTTACATCCTCAAAGAATTCCAGCAAATTTGTCAAACATGATTTCCCTTTCATAAATCCATGCTGACTCTGCCTGATCTATGGTGGTGATCATGAAATTAAATCGGGAAATGCCACTGGCTTCCATGAATTACCATTAAAAGTTAGAAAGGTGGTGCGAAATAGAAATTACAATAAATTAGATACTTAAATTCAAGACTAAAACAAACTACTAGAAGATGTTATGAAGAATTGGAAGCCAGGACTGGCTTAAACATGATCCTTTCATCTCTGGTTTTTTGGGTTTAAACCCAGCCAGGTGGATGGGAATGTCATACTAGTACAACGGGGAGCGTACAGCCAGGATATTTTGTTGGGACAGAGTACAGCAAACTTTACATCTTGGCCCAAATTAGTCCATGGGCTGCTTGATCTCGACCAGAGGTGAATACAGTGGGAAATATATTCCATTTCCATTTCCCACCATTACCATTTTCATTGCCTGCACTCCTTTTGTTCATTTGTTTATATAAAAGAAAAGTTCCCAGCAATATAGAGCCATTTTTGCTTCTTGCTTGGGCACCTGGGAAAGATTCATGTGTTAATGTGTGGGTACATCAACATACTAAATATACTGTCTGCAGAATTACCTGGTAACTTACATTAACGATGCCAGTGTTTTTAATCCATCAGTGTGGATTTCAGTATATTACAATATCAGAGCATTCTAACAGTTGCCCTGTGCAATGATTGCTGCAAAATAAAGCAAAACTTTGAGGTTTTTAAGCTCAGAAACTTTTATTAACATACATTATCATCATAGGCAGTCCCTCGAAACAAGGATGACCTTGCTTCCTCGTCGAAAAGGTATGAGTTCACAGGTGTTTCAATGAATGACCTAATATTCTGGATCCCGAACTACATCTTGAAGGGTGGAAGATGCCTGTGCGTGGATTTTTTTTAACGTGTGGTGGCCGTTGCACACCAGCCACCTCACGGGCTTGACAGAGCTAGGTCTTGGTCCAGTGGCAAGGATTAACCAGGACTAACTGGAGACCAGCTCTGCTGCACAGACCAAGCGAGCACATATATCGCAGTGTGGGCTGACCTGTGCCGCCCCTGGGCCCCGATCACATCCCTCTACAAACTCTTGCCATTACTTCGCCGCTCCTGCTGTATCTATACGCACTGCAGTCAGCCGTTGCCCTCCTGCAGCAGCACACGCTGCTCCCTGCAGTGGTATACTGCCACACGCTGATCCCTCCAATGGCCCTGGCCTGCTGATGGTCTTGCAGGCCGGGTCCGTGCCGATTTCCGGGCCGGGCCGCCGCACGCTGCTCCTTCCAATGGCCCCGGCCTGCTGATGGTCTTGCAGGCCATACACATATTTATACACACACGGGAATGATTTTAAGATAGCAATCTAATCACAGAGTTCAGATGGTAGCTATAAACTGATCAAACTTTGCTGTATATTTATACGAAAGGGTTCCCGAGACAACACTCGTAAAATGCAACTGGCATGGTAGTATTTTTACTTCATAACTGCAAGTAATTTGAACTTTCAACTGCGATTTCTAAAATCACCCTTGAGTTGCAGAACAATCTAATATTACA
The DNA here is from genome assembly GCF_044704955.1 of Pristiophorus japonicus. Taxonomy (NCBI): domain Eukaryota; kingdom Metazoa; phylum Chordata; class Chondrichthyes; family Pristiophoridae; genus Pristiophorus; species Pristiophorus japonicus. Next base: position 2,002,574 of record NC_091983.1, on the reverse strand, counting down.
GCAGGGACAAGGTGAGAGGAATATTGCAGATGCTGTCAGTTTCAGCAGCTTAAATGCTGAAATATTTTTAAACTGTTTTGCATCTGTAACAAAGTGCCTGTAACAATAGTGGGATTACTTGCAGTAACTGAGATAATGACGTAACGATAGAAGTTTTTTTAATATTGTCGCTGGTAAGGCCATCCCGAATTGCCTTGAGAAGGTGGTGGTGAGCTGCCTTCTGGAAACAACTGAGTGGCTTGATTGACCATTTCCAAGGGCATTGCTGTGGGTCTGGAGTCACATATAGGCCAAACCGGGTAAGGATGGCAGATTTCCTTCCATAAATGACATTAGTGAACCAGATGGTTTTTTATGACAATCCAGTAGTTTCATGGTCACCATTACTGATACTAGCTTTTTATTCCAGATTGATTTAATTAACTCAATTTAAATTCCCCAGCTGTCCTTGGTAGGATTTGAACTCGTGTCTCCGGATGATTAGTCCAGGCATCTGGATTACTAGTCCAGTAACATAACCACGATGCTACCAATCCCCAATAAACAACAACAACTTGTATTGATCTAGCGCCTTTAACGTAGTAAGCCTTCCCCAGGCGCTTCACAGGAGTATTATAAGACAAAAATTTGACACCGAGCCATATAGGGAGAAATTAGGGCAGGTCACCAAAAGCTTGGTCAAAGAGAGAGCGTCTTAAAGGAGGAAAGAGAGTCAGAGAGGTTTAGGCAGGGAATTCCAGAGCTTAGGGCCTAGGCAACAGAAGGCACTGCCACCAATGGTGGAGCGATTATAATCAGGGATGCTCAAGAGGGCAGAATTAGAGGAGTGCAGACATCTCGGGAGGGGGTTGTTGGGCAGGAGTAGATTCGAGAGATAGGGAGGGGCAGGGCCATGGAGGGATTTGAAAACAAGGATGAGATATTTGAAATCGAGGCATTGCTTAACCAGGAGCCAATGTATGTCAGTGAGCACAGGGGTAAAGTGTGAGCGGGACTTGGTGCGAGTTAGGACACAGGCAGCCAAGTTTAGAATGACCTCAAGTTTATATAGGCTAGAATGTGGGAGGCCAGTCAGGAGTGTGTTGGAATAGTCAAGTCTAGAGGTAACAAAGGCACGGATGAGGGTTTCAGCAGCAGATTATCTGAGGCAAGGGCGGAGACGGGCGATGTTACGGAGGTGGAAATAGGCAGTCTTAGTTATGCTGCGGATATATGGTCAAAGCACATTTCAGGGTCAAATATGACACCAAGGTTGCGAACAGTCTGGTTCAGCCTCAGACAGAAGTTAGGGAGAGGAATGGAGTCAGTGGTTAGGGAACGGAGTTTGTGGCGGGAACCGAAATCAATAACTTCAGTCTAGCCGATGTTTAATTGGAGAAAATTTCTGCTCATTCAGAACTGGATGTCGGACAAGCAGTCTGACAATTTAGAGACCGTGGAGGAGTCGAGAGAAGAGTTAGTGAGGTGGAGCTGGGTGTCATCAGCGTACATGTGGAAACTGACGCTGTGTTTTCAGTTGATGTCGCCAAGGGGCAACATGTAGATGAGAAATAGAAGGGGACCAAGGATAGATCCTTGGGGAACACCAGAGGTAACGATGCAGGTCGGGAAGAGAAGCCGTTGCAGGTGATTCTCTGGCTACGATGTGCAGACCCATCCAACTGGACAATGGTGGAAAGGTGTTGGAGAAGGATTGAGAGGTCACCCATGTCAAAGGCTGCAGACAAGTCAAAAAGGACGAGGAGGGATAGTTTACCTTTGTCAGTCACAAAGGATGTCATTTGTGACTTTGATGAGAGCTGTTTTGGTACTGTGGTCGGGGCGGGAACCTAACTGGAGGGATTCAAACATGGAGTTGCTGGAAAGATGGACACGGATTTGGGAGGTGACAACGAGTTCAAGGACTTTGGAGAGGAAAGGGAGGTTGGAGATAAAGATGTATCATACCATGCAATACAGATTATATCGTTCTGCTGGTTTGGTGGAGCTGTTTCCTTTTACGGTTAAGTAAACAGAACCTCAGGTCAATCATGGTTTGTCATTTAGTCAAAAAGCTTTGCATTTTATATTTGGCCTGGGCTTTGCACTGAGAATAATGGAGAGGCTTAAAACGCTCACCATTATTATTTAAAAAATTGCATTTATATAGCACCTTTCACGATCACCGGACGTTCCAAGCGCTTTACAGCCAATGAAGTACTTTTTGAAATGTAGTCACTATTGTAATTTAGGCAGCCAATTTACGCAAAGCAAGCTCCCTCAACCAGCAATGTGATAATGACCAGATAATTTGTTAGTGATATTGATTGAGGAATATTGACGAGGACACCGGGAAAACTACCCTGCTCTTCTTCGAAATACTGCAATGGGATCATTAATGTCCTCGTGAGAGGGCAGACAGGGCCTCGGTTTAACATCTCATTCGAAAGATGGTACCTCCAACAGTGCAGCATTCCTTCAGTACTGCACTGGAGTGTCAACCTAGATTTTTGTGCTTAAGTCTCTGTAGTGGGACTTAAACCCACAACCTTCTGACTCAAAGGCGAGGGTGCCACAGCTGACACTATTATGGAACAACATGGACCACTTCCCCTATCTTGGGAGCCTCCTATCAACAAGAGCAGGCATTGACGACGAGATCCAACACCGCCTCCAGTGCGCCAGTGCAGCCTTCGGCCGCCTGAGGAAAAGAGTGTTTGAAGACCAGTCCCTCAAAACTGTCATCAAGCTCATGATCTACAGGGCCGTAGTAATACCTACCCTCCTATGTGGCTCAGAGACGTGGACCATGTACAGTAGACACCTCAAGTCGCTGTAGAAATACCACCAGCGATGTCTCCGCAAGATCCTGCAAATCCCCTGTGAGGTCAGTAGCACAAACATTAGCGTCCTTGTCCAGGCCAACAACCCCAGCATTGAAGCACTGACCACACTTGATCAGTTCCGCTGGGCAGACCACATAGTTCGCATGCCAGACACAAGACTCCCAAAGCAAGCGCTCTACTCGGAACTCGTCCACGGCAAACGAGCCAAAGGTGGGTAGAGGAAACGTTACAAGGACACCCTCAAAGCCTCCCTGATAAAGTGCAACATCCCCACTGACACCTGGGAGTCCCTGGCCATAGACCGCCCTAAGTGGAGGAAGTGCATCCGGGAGGGCGCTGAGCTCCTCAAGTATCGTCGCCGAGAACATGCAGAAATCAAGCGCAGGCAGCGGAAGGAGCATACGGCAAACAAGGCTCCCTGCCCACCCTTTCCCTCAACAACTATCTGTCCCACCTGTGACAGAGACTGTGGTTCTCGTATTGGACTGTACAGCCATCTAAGAACTCATACTAAGAGTGGAAGCAAGTCTTCCTCGATTCCGAGGGACTGCCTATGATGATGATGGAATAAATCGTCAGCAACTTCTGGAGTATGCACATGCGCAGTTAAACGCAGAAATCTGGAAGTTGTGGTCCAAGTTACGCTGCTTCTCAACAGGCTGTGCTAGAACAGTACCTCGCTGATAGACTCGGCATTGAAAGCCATGCATGGTCATAAAGTTGCTATACTTACCCACTAGTTACCATTAAAAATGGCAGAAAGTATTTAGGCTGGTGCATTCAGGTGTAAATGAACTTTTAAAGGCATGATAAGTCATAATTATTGCCAAAACAACAACAACTTGCATTTATATAGCAGCTTTAATGTAGTAAAACATTCCAAGGCGCTTCACAGGAGCGTCATCAAACAAAGTTTGACACAGAGTCACACAAGGGGATATTAGGGCAGATGACCAAAACCAACAAGTAGATTTTAAGGGACATCTTGAAGGAGGACAGAGAGGTAGAGAGGCATAGAGTTTTTGGAAAGGACTTCGAGCTTACGGCCTCAGCAGCTGAAAGCACGGCAGCCAATGGTGGGGGAAGATGAAAATCGGGGATGCACAAGACGCCGGAATTGAAGGAGCGCAGAGATCATCAAGGGTCAATGTAGGTCAGTGAGCACAGTGGTGATGGGTGAGCAGGACTTGGTGCGAGTTAGGATACGGGCAGCAGAGTTTTGGAGGGTGGAAGATGGGAGGCCTGTAAAGAGTGCATTGTTAATAGTCAAGTCTAGAGTAACAACGGCATAGATGGGGGCTACAGCAGCAGATGAGCTGAGTCAGGGGCGGAGTCGGGCAATGTTACGGAGGTGGAAATAGGTGGTCTTAGTGATGACGGGGATATGTATTCGGAAGCTCATCTCGGGGTCGCTGAAGATTTTTCAATTGGTTGAAAAGCCACAGTGTTGCTTCCCCAGCCCTCAGATCTCCTGTAGAGAGCACCGCGCTGGATCAGATGCATGATGACAGCAAGACGCTACTCAAAATCCCGCAAAAACTCTGGGCCATTGACAGCGTAGTGGTGAACAGCAAATGCCGTTCCTTCATCGCCATTGTGTTTGTCAATTTTAGACTCCAGCTGAGGGCTGAACAGCATTTTAAGATCGTTTAAGCTGTTTACACTGTACATTAATGATTTAGATGAGGGGATTAAATGTAGTATCTCCAAATTTGCGGATGACACTAAGTTGGGTGGCAGTGTGAGCTGCGAGGAGGATGCTGTGAGGCTGCAGAGCGACTTGAATAGGTTAGGTGAGTGGGCAAATGCATGGCAGATGAAGTATAATGTGGATAAATGTGAGGTTATCCACTTTGGTGGTAAAAACAGAGAGACAGACTATTATCTGAATGGTGACAGATTAGGAAAAGGGGAGGTGCAAAGAGACCTGGGTGTCATGGTACATCAGTCATTGAAGGTTGGCATGCAGGTGCAGCAGGCGGTTAAGAAAGCAAATGGCATGTTGGCCTTCATAGCAAGGGGATTTGAGTACAGGGGCAGGGAGGTGTTGCTACAGTTGTACAGGGCATTGGTGAGGCCACACCTGGAGTATTGTGTACAGTTTTGGTCTCCTAACCTGAGGAAGGACATTCTTGCTATTGAGGGAGTGCAGCGAAGGTTCACCAGACTGATTCCCGGGATGGCGGGACTGACCTATCAAGAAAGACTGGATCAACTGGGCTTGTATTCACTGGAGTTCAGAAGAATGAGAGGGGACCTCATAGAAACATATAAAATTCTGACGGGGTTAGACAGGTTAGATGCAGGAAGAATGTTCCCAATGTTGGGGAAGTCCAGAACCAGAGGTCACAGTCTAAGGATAAGGGGTAAGCCATTTAGGACCGAGATGCGGAGGAACTTCTTCACCCAGAGAGTGGTGAACCTGTGGAATTCTCTACCACAGAAAGTTGTTGAGGTCAATTCACTAAATATATTCAAAAAGGACTTAGATGAGGTCCTTACTGCTAGGGGGATCAAGGGGTATGGCGAGAAAGCAGGAATGGGGTACTGAAGTTGAATGTTCAGCCATAAACTCATTGAATGGCGGTGCAGGCTAGAAGGGCCGAATGGCCTACTCCTGCACCTATTTTCTATGTTTCTATGTTTTTCATCTACAGTAGGATGTATGCGGACTGATATACTGTTATTAACAAATTTCTACTGATCATCTAGAACACTGCTCACACTGAACACTAGAGCACTGGCTGATGTGCAGTTTTATAAAGATAGGAATGTTATACCATATAATGTACAATATCTTATTCTGTTGCTAATGTGATGCTGTGTCCCTTTAAGGCTGTAAAGTGAGTTAGTTCAGAGCTCAATTGCTATTCAAGATACAGGTCAGTGGCTTTGTTTATCTTTCTTAAAAAGTCTTGATTGATCACTCAATTCAAAATCTGTTCCCGGAGTGTTTCTCTATACATTTCACATTCCTGCCTTTGTTGCTTTGTCATTTTATTTTTCTAACACCGAACTTCTCCTGCAACACTTAATGTGTGACAGACAGGAAATGTGCAAGAGACGGACAGGATCGAAAAATCCCCACATATCTTTGACAAATCATCTCACTGTATTCTCTGCACCAGTGCTTTAAAAGAGTTTTGATTCTCTTCCATTTGGCTATATCCTTTCCAAAAGGTAATCCATTTCTTCTTTATAGTTTTCATTCTCTCCCACTTGCTCTAATTTTAGTCTGCTAAATTTCAAGAAATATTCCAGAAATAAAAGGGATGAAATTGTTCTTGGGCTGTCATCCTAAACAGGCAATAGTGAAATAGGCAGCCTGTTATGTACCCTGTCACATTTCTTTGAAGTGACAAAGAAAATTGAGCAGGTTATAAAATGGACTGACGATCGGCTGTTGCCTGTTTTGTGCTAACGACCAAGACCAATTTCATCCCCAAAGTCACCAAATAGTACAGTGATTAGTGCAAGTTATTTGGCCAATGACCTACCTTTCACACAAATAATATTTCTAAACATTGACCCTTGTTTCACTATACTTTAAACTTAAAAACATAACAGAACAGGAGGAAGCATTCAATCCATCAAGCATGCTCTGACATTTTTGTTAGCCATGGCAGCACACTATCTTTTTAACCAGATCCCTTGCCTTTTCCTCATAATCCCCAATATCTTTCCTTCTCAGCTAAGAATGTCTCTTCTAAAGAATGCAATTGACTTTTTGCATCAATACTTTCAGGGGCAGTGTGTGCTACCCACATTTTCACAACTCTTGTGTGAAAAAGTTTTTCCTGAATTCACTTTTAACCCACTCTGCTTGAATTCTATACTATATCCTCACGTACAGGATTCCCCTGCTAGAGGGAAGAGCTGTTCACTATCTACCATATCAATTTCCTTTGTTGTTTCAAAACCTCAATAAAATGACCCTTTAATCTCATCTCCAGGGAATATATCCCAAATCTCACCCAATCTCTCAACATGATCCAGTGCCTTCATCTTGGGTATTATTCTGATGAATCATTGAGGACTCTCTCCATGGCCAGTATATCCTTCCAACAGTGGGATACCTAAATTGACGACAATATTTCACATGATGTCTGCCCAGCGCCCCGTATAATTGGTGGCCTAGATAGAGTGGATAGGAAGGACCTATTTCCCTTAGCGGGGGGGGGGGGGGGGTGTCAACAACCAGGGGGCATAGATTTCCACCTGGAATACTGCGTGCAGTTTTGGTTTCCATATTTACGAAAGGATATACTTGCTTTGGAGGCAGTTCAGAGAATGTTCACTCGGTTGATTCCAGAGATGAGGGACTTGACTTATGAGGAAAGGTTGAGTAGGTTGGGGCTCTACTCATTGGAATTCAGAAGAATGAGAGTGTTCTTATCAAAACATATAAGATTATGAGGGGGTTGACAAGGTGGATGCAGAGAGGATGTTTCCACTGATGGGGGAAACTAGAACTAGAGGGCATGATCTTAGAATAAGGGGCCGCCCATTTAAAACTGAGATGAGGAGAAAATTCTTTTCTGAGGTTTGTGGATCTGTGGAATTCGCTGCCTCAGAGAGCTGTGGAAGGTGGGACATTGAATAAATTTAAGACAGAAATAGACAATTTCTTAAACGATAAGGGAATAAGAGTTATGGGGAGCGGGCAGGCAAGTGAACCTGAGACCTTGATCGGATCAGCCATGATCGTATTAAATGGTGAAGCAGGCTCGAGGGACCAGATGGCCTACTCCTGCTCCCATTTCTTATGTTCTTATTAAAGTAATTGGTAGGAGCTTTAGAGGAGATATGAGGGGAAATGTCTTCGCCCAGAGGGTAGTGGGGGTCTGGAACTCACTGCGTGAAAGGGTGGTGAAAGCCACACCACATTTAAAAAGTACTTGGATGTGCACTTGAAGTGCCGTAACCTACAGGGCTACGGACCAAGAGCTGGAAAGTGAAATTAGGCTGGATAGCTCTTGATCAGCCGGCGCGGACATGATGGGCCGAAATGGCCTCCTTCTGTGCTGTAAATATCTACGATTCTATGAATTGCAATTTTTATATTCTAAATTTCTTGTTATGAAGCCCAGCATCACACTAGCCTATTTGATTGCTTTTTGCAACCATTACTAGTTTTCAATAATCTATAAACCTGGACACCAAATCCCTTTGTTCATCTACCCGTGCAGCAGTGTTTCCGCATTTAGACTGTACTCCCATCCTTACGTTAAATTGTAACTGCACACTCACTTAATCAATGTTCACTTGCAATTTTCTGCTCTCCTCTTCACAATACCTCGTAGTTTGGTATCCAGGATAGGGATATACCTATTCTCTATACGTACTATATATTAAAAGTCATACGACTTCATGCACTTCTTGTCAACTATTTCCATTACAAATTACTATGTCTACAGGTAGAATGGAAATTTTCTGTAATTATATACAATAATTACATCTACTCCCCAGTGAAGGCAATGCAACATCACCATGGGAGGGTGTAAGTACAGCATGACAAGTTTAGATAGGCTGTTTTCATTAAAAATGTGGAAACAGGAATTTGTCATGGAAATAGAAAAATAAGGATAGAATGCACAAATTTAAAATGGGGTCTGAATTATCCTACATGGTTCCAATGAAGCTCAATGTAAGCTCAAGGAACAGCGTCTCATCTTTCGATTAGGCACTTTACAACCTTCCAGACTCAACATTGAGTTCAACAATTTCAGATCATAACCTCTGCCCCCATTTTTTGCACAGCAGCTGTTGGTAAGGATTCAGCTATTTCCATTTACACGTCTAGACCCATCTAGAGAGGGTACAGAGGAGATTTACAAAGATGTTGCCGGGACTGGAGAATTTTAGCTATGAGGGATGATTGGATAGGCTGGGGTTTTATTTGGAACAGAGGAGGCTGAGGGGAGACATAATTGAGGTGTATAAAATTAAGTGGGGCCTAGATAGTGTGGATAGGAAAAACCTATTTCCCTTAAGAAAGCTCAATAACCAGGGAGCATAGATTTAAAGTAACTAGTGGAAGGATTAGACGGGAGTTAAGGAGAACTTTAGACTGAACAGCTCTTTTTCGGCCGGCACAGACTTGATGGGCTGAATGGCCTCCTTCTGTGCCGTAAATTTCTATGATTCTCTGCCTCTCTCTCCTCTTTAAAACCTACCTCTTTGACCAAGCTTTTGGTCATCTGTTCTAATTTCTCCTTATGTGACTTGGTGTCAAATTTGGTCTGATAATGCTCCCATGAAGCGCTTTGGGACGTTTTACTACGTTAAAGGTGCTATATAAATATATGTTGTTGTTGTTGTTTATTAGGGATATAGTGGTTAAGTTACTGGACTAATCATCCAGGGACATAAGTTCAAATCCCACCATGGCAGCTGGGTAATTTAAATTCAGTTAATTTAATAAATCTGGAATAAAAAGCTAGTGTCAGTAAAGGCGACCATGAAACTATCGGATTGTTGTAAAAAACCCATCTGGTTCACTAATGTCTTTTAGGGAAGGAAATCTGCCATCCTTACCTGGTCTGGCCTATATGTGACTCCAGACTCACAGCAATGTGATTGACTCTTAACTGCCCTCTGAAATGGCATTTCACCACTACCTTCTCAAAGGCAATTAGGGATGGGCAACAAATTCTGGATGTGCCAGCAACACCCACATCCCGGGATAAAAAAAATATATAAATGGCAGTGAAAACACTTTCAAACATCTTTTCTGAATGATTTGATTGATTCAGTTTCTGCATTCCATTGTTGGTAGTTTTTCATTAATTAGCCTAATTTCCTTAGTTAGAGTTCTGATTTATTGTTATTTTACGATACAAAATTTGAGCCAATTGAATAAAAATGTGACAGAAATTTGTGTGATTTATATATTACACAAGAACATAAGAATTAGGAACAGGAGTAGGCCATCTAGCCCCTCGAGCCTGCTCCGCCATTCAATAAGATCATGGCTGATCTGGTCGTGGACTCAGCTCCACTTACCCGCCCACTCCCCGTAACCCTTAATTCCCTTATTGCTTAAAAATCTATCTTTGACTTGAAAACATTCAATGAGCCAGCCTCAACTGCTTCCATGGGCAGAGAATTCCACAGATTCACAACCCTCTGGGAGGAGAAATTCTTTCTCAACTCGGTTTTAAATTGGCTCCTCCGTATTTTGCCCCCTAGTTCTAGTCTCCCCCACCAATGGAAACAACCTCTCTGCCTCTATCTTGTCTATCCCTTTCATGATTTTAAATGTTTCTATAAGATCACCCCTCATCCTTCTGAACTCCAAGGAGTAAAGACCCAGTCTACTCAATCTATCATCATAAGGTAACCCCCTCATTTCCCGAATCAGCCTAGTGAATCGTCTCTGTATCCCTTCCAAAGCTAGTATATCCTTCCTTAAGTAAGGTGACCAAAACTGCACGCAGTACTCCAGGTGCGGCCTTACCAATACCTTATACAGTTGCAGCAACATCTCCCTGCTTTTGTACTCCATCCCTCTCGCAATGAAGGCCAACATTCCATTCACCTTCCTGATTACCTGCTGCACCTGCAAACTAACCTTTTGGGATTCATGCACAAGGACCCCCAGGTCCCTCTGCACCACAGCATGTTGTAATTTCTCCCCATTCAAATAATATTCCCTTTTACTGTTTTTTTTCCCCCAAGGTGGATGACCTCACACTTTCCGACATTGTATTCCATCTGCCAAACCTTAGCCCATTCGCTTAATCTATCCAAATCTCCTTGCAGCCTCTCTGAGTCCTCTACACAACCCGCTTTCCCACTAATCTTAGTGTCATCTGCAAATTTTGTTGCACTACACTCTGTCCCCTCTTCTAGGTCATCTATGTATATTGTAAACAGTTGTGGTCCCAGTACTGATCCCTGTGGCACACCACTAACCACTGATTTCCAACCGGAAAAGGACCAATTTATCCCAACTCTCTGCTTTCTGTTCGCCAGCCAATTCTCTATCCATGCTAATACATTTCCTCTGACTCCGCGTACCTTTATCTTCTGCAGTAACCTTTTGTGTGGCACCTTATCGAATGTCTTTTGGAAATCTAAATACACCACATCCATCGGTACACCTCTATCCACCATGCTCGTTATATCCTCAAAGAATTCCAGTAAGTTAGTTAAACATGATTTCTCTTTCATGAATCCATGCTGCGTCTGCTTGATTGCACTATTCCTATCCAGATGTCCCGCTATTTCTTCCTTAATGATAGTTTCAAGCATTTTCCCCACTACAGATGTTAAACTAACCGGCCTATAGTTACCTGCCTTTTGCCTGCCCCCTTTTTTAAACAGAGGCGTTACATTAGCTGCTCTCCAATCCGCTGGTACCTCCCCAGAGTCCAGAGAATTTTGGTAGATTATAACAAATGCATCTGCTATAATTTCCGCCATCTCTTTTAATTACTGGCAGATCTCTTGTGCTTTGTCCTCACTAAGTCATATTATGCATGGTTTTACACCATATAATGCACAATTTACAATTCTGACAAGGTGGAGCGGTGTCCTCTCTAAGGTCTCTGGTTAAAGTTATTATTAAGTAGTCAGAAGCTCAGGTCAATCATAGTTGTTTGGTTTGGGAACTTTGCAACTTGTAAAGTGTTTGTCTATTTTGGCTGAGGTCAGAAGTATCCTCATTAATTAACTGAATATTTCTGCTTTTATTAAAAAAAAGATCATTATGCATCTGTATAAGGACAATCAATATCTGTGCATACTGATGTACTATTTTACAAACAAATCTCCATGGTGCTGCTTGCAGTATGTCGGAGGAGACCAGGAACACACATTAAATGTAGGTGCTTGTCCCTTCGCTGTTGAATTTGTCTTTCAGTGGTAAATCTGTACTTGGCCCTGGTATACTTTTCCAGTCTGGAGCAAGCAGATAGTGGGCCAATTCAATTCCTGAGTGGAGATCAGGTTTCTATTTTTAAACTGATTGGGTGCATAAATCAATCTGTATGAAAGTTACAACCTTCAACTTAGGTTCATTCCTTTACTTTTAACAGGTGGTATTCCTGATAACGTAAAGTTTCCAAAGAAAAAGGTTATTAAAAGGTTAGTCAGAGATAGAGTCTCTTTTAGCATGAGGATTTCTTACGGGAACAACTAATCATTCTTGCTGCAATGTTTAAAAAAAAATACCAGTAAACATAATCATGAAGTTAATTTCAAGGCTCCTAGATAACTACTATAAAATAGTTTGGGCATTAGCATTTCCTTTAAAAGTTGGCAAACATCAAATCTGATGGAAAAATATTCAAGATTGTAAGGGAGACAAATGTTTAAAGGTCACTAAAATAAACTTCAATTTTAGTTGTTGATCTTTGCGCTATTCATTAAATATCACAAAATAAAGACAAGGTTAATTATGTATTCAGTAACTCATTTTTAGAAACATAGAAACATAGAAAATAGGTGCAGGAGCAGGCCATTCGGCCCTTCGAGCCTGCACCGCCATTCAATGAGTTCATGGCTGAACATGCAACCTCAGTACCCCATTCCTGCTTTCTCACCCTACCCCTTGATCCCCTGAGTAGTAAGGACTTCATCTAACTCCCTTTTGAATATATTTAGTGAATTGGCCTCAACTACTTTCTGTGGTAGAGAATTCCACAGGTTCACCACTCTCTGGGTGAAGAAGTTTCTCCTCATCTCGGTCCTAAATGGCTTACCCCTTATCCTTAGACTGCGACCCCTGGTTCTGGACTTCCCCAACATTGGGAACATTCTTCCTGCATCTAACCTGTCCAAACCCGTCAGAATTTTAAACGTTTCTATGAGAACATGGATCTCCGCCACATAGTACCACATATGAAGGCTGCAGTACAAAGCACTAGTAGCTGGCAAAATGTTTTGGTCCACTGTACGTGTTAGATGAGCATTTTTACATTTTGTGCTTCTGTATGCTGACTGGGACAGCAAGGTCTGCACGCCAGCGCCTATATTTATAGCAATCTGGGTCTAAGATCCTAACACCAGGATAAGGGAATCTATCCTATAAATATAAACCTGGGAAATCGACACTTGGCTGTCTCTGGGACGTCAATTACAGAATTAAGTGTAAAAGCACCTAAGATCTGCTCACAAAGATAATACAAACTTAGATTTGCATGCGCACACACACACACGCACAGACTTGTTGAAGGTGGTTTATAGAAGTCTTGCATACTGCACGCTACAGTCCAGTTACATAGAAACATAGAAAATAGGTGCAGGAGTAGGCCATTCAGCCCTTCTAGCTTGCACCGCCATTCAATGAGTTCATGGCTGAACATGCACTTCAGTACCCCCTTCCTGCTTTCTCGCCATACCCCTTGACCCCCCGAGTAGTAAGGACTTCATCGAACTCCCTTTTGAATATATTTAGTGAATTGGCCTCAACTACTTTCTGTGGTAGAGAATTCCACAAGTTCACCACTCTCTGGGTGAAGAAGTTTCTCCTCATCTCGGTCCTAAATGGCTTACCCCTTATCCTTAGACTGTGACCCCTGGTTCTGGACTTCCCCAACATTGGAAACATTCTTCCTGCATCTAACCTGTCTAAACCCGTCAGAATTTTAAACGTTTCTATGAGGTCCCCTCTCATTCTTCTGAACTCCAGTGAATACAAGCCCAGTTGATCCAGTCTTTCTTGATAGGTCAGTCCCACCATCCCGGGAATCAGTTTGGTGAATCTTCGCTGCACTCCCTCAATAGCAAGAACGTCCTTCCTCAAGTTAGGAGACCAAAACTGTACACAATACTCCAGGTGTGGCCTCACCAAGGCCCTGTACAACTGTAGCAACACTTCCCTGCCCCTGTACTCAAATCCCCTCGCTATGAAGGCCAACATGCCATTTGCTTTCTTAACTGCCTGCTGTACCTGCATGCCAACCTTCAATGACTGATGTACCATGACACCCAGGTCTCGTTGCACCTCTCCTTTTCCTAATCTGTCACCATTCAGATAATAGTCTGTCTCGCTGTTTTTACCACCAAAGTGGATAACCTCACATTTATCCACATTATACTTCATCTGCCATGCATTTGCCCACTCACCTAACCTATCCAAGTCACTCTGCAGCCTCATAGCATCCTCCTCGCAGCTCACGCTGCCACCCAACTTAGTATCATCCGCAAATTTGGAGATACTACATTTAATCCCCTCGTCTAAATCATTAATGTACAATGTAAACAGCTGGGGCCCCAGCACAGAACCTTGCGGTACCCCACCAGTCACTGCCTGCCATTCTGAAAAGTACCCATTTACTCCTACTCTTTGCTTCCAGTCTGACAACCAGTTCTCAATCCACATCAGCACACTACCCCCAATCCCACGTGCTTTAACTTTGCACATTAATCTCTTGTGTGGGACCTTGTCGAAAGCCTTCTGAAAGTCCAAATATACCACATCAACTGGTTCTCCCTTGTCCACTTTACTGGAAACATCCTCAAAAAATTCCAGGAGGTTTGTCAAGCATGATTTCCCTTTCACAAATCCATGCTGACTTGGACCTATCATGTCACCATTTTCCAAATGCACTGCTATGACATCCTTAATAATTGATTCCATCATTTTACCCACTACTGAGGTCAGGCTGACCGGTCTATAATTACCTGTTTTCTCTCTCCCTCATTTTTTAAAAAGTGGGGTTACATTGGCTACCCTCCACTCCATAGGAACTGATCCAGAGTCAATGGAATGTTGGAAAATGACTGTCAATGCATCCACTATTTCCAAGGCCACCTCCTTAAGTACTCTGGGATGCAGTCCATCAGGCCCTGGGGATTTATCGGCCTTCAATCCCATCAATTTCCCCAACACAATTTCCCGACTAATAAAGATTTCCCTCAGTTCCTCCTCCTTACTAGACTCTCTGACCCCTTTGATATCCGGAAGGTTGTTGGTGTCCTCCTTAGTGAATACCGAACCAAAGTACTTGTTCAATTGGTCTGCCATTTCTTTGTTCCCAGTTATGACTTCCCCTGATTCTGACTGCAGGGGACCTACGTTTGTCTTTACTAACCTTTTTCGCTTTACATACCGATAGAAACTTTTGCAATCCGCCTTAATGTTCCCTGCAAGCTTCTTCTCGTACTCCATTTTCCCTACCCTAATCAAACCCTTTGTCCTCCTCTGCTGAGTTCTAAATTTCTCCCAGTCCCCGGATTCACTGCTATTTCTGGCCAATTTGTATGCCACTTCCTTGGCTTTAATACTATCCCTGATTTCCCTTGATAGCCACGGTTGAGCCACCTTCCCTTTTTTATTTTTACGCCAGACAGGAATGTACAATTGTTGTAGTTCATCCATGCGGTCTCTAAATGTCTGCCATTGCCCATCCACAGTTAACCCCTTAAGTATCATTCACCAATCTATCCCAGCCAATTCACGCCTCATACCTTCAAAGTTACCCTTCTTTAAGTTCTGGACCATGGTCTCTGAATTAACTGTTTCATTCTCTATCCTAATGCAGAATTCCACCATATTATGGTCACTCTTCCTCAAGGGGCCTCGCACAATGAGATTGCTAATTAATCCTCTCTCATTACACAATACCTCCACCGTATTGCTTCCAGTTTGGCTCGCCCAATCTATGTACATATTAAAGTCACCCATTATAACTGCTGCATCTTTATTCCCCGAACCCCTAATTTCCTGTTTGATACCCTCCCCAACATCACTACTACTGTTTGGCGGTCTGTACACAACTCCCACTAATGTTTTTTGCCCTTTGGTGTTCTGCAGCTCTACCCATATAGATTCCACATCATCCAAGCTAATGTCCTTCCTAACTATTGCATTAATCTCCTCTTTAACCAGCAATGCTACCCCACCTCCTTTTCCTTTTATTCTATCCTTCCTGAATGTTGAATACCCCTGGATGTTGAGTTCCCAGCCCTGATCATCCTGGAGCCACGTCTCCGTAATCCCAATCACATCATATTTGTTAACATCTATTTGCACAGTTAATTCATCCACCTTATTGCGGATACTCCTTGCATTAAGACACAAAGCCTTCAGGCTTGTTTTTTTAACACCCTTTGTCCTTTTAGAATTTTGCTGTACAGTGGCCCTTTTTGTTCTTTGCCTTGGGTTTCTCTGTCCTCCACTTTTACTCATCTCCCTTCTGTCTTTTGCTTTTGCCTCCTTTTTGTCTCCCTGCATTGGTTCCCATCCCCCTGCCATATTAGTTTAACTCCTCCCCAACAGCACTAGCAAACACTCCCCCTAGGACATTGGTTCCGGTCCTGCCCAGGTGCAGACCGTCCGGTTTGTACTGGTCCCACCTCCCCCAGAACTGGTTCCAATGCCCCAGGAATTTGAATCCGTCCCTGCTGCACCACTGCTCAAGCCACGTATTCATCTGCGCTATCCTGCGATTCCTACTCTGACTAGCACGTGGCACTGGTAGCAATCCCGAGATTACTACTTTTGAGGTCCTACTTTTTAATTTAGCTCCTAGCTCCTTAAATTCATTTCGTAGGACCTCATCCCTTTTTTTACCTTTGTCGTTGGTACCAATGTGCACCACGACAACTGGCTGTTCTCCCTCCCTTTTCAGAATGTCCTGCACCCGCTCCGAGACATCCTTGACCCTTGCACCAGGGAGGCAACATACCATCCTGGAGTCTCGGTTGCGGCCGCAGAAACGCCTATCTATTCCCCTCACAATTGAATCCCCTATCACTATCGCTCTCCCACTCTTTTTCCTGCCCTTCTGTGCAACAGAGCCAGCCACGGTGCCATGAACTTGGCTGCTGCTGCCCTCCCCTGACGAATCATCCCCCCCAACAGTACTCAAAGCGGTGTATCTGTTTTGCAGGGGGATGACCACAGGGGACCCCTGCACTACCTTCCTTGCACTACTCTTCCTGCTGGTCTTCCATTCCCTATCTGGCTGTGGACCCTTCTCCTGCGGTAAGACCAACTCGCTACACGTGCTATTCACGTCATTCTCAGCATCGTGGATGCTCCAGAGTGAATCCACCCTCAGCTCCAACTCCGCACCGCGGACCGTCAGGAGCTGGAGGCGGATACACTTCCCGCACACGTAGTCGTCAAGGACACTGGAGTCGTTCCTGAGTTCCCACATGGTACAGGATGAACATAACACCCAACCGAGCTCTCCTGCCATGACTTAACCCTTAGATACACTTAAATTGGCAACAACAATGTTAAAAGTTACTGACTAATATAAAAAGAAAAAGAAAAACTACTCACCAATCACCAGCCAATCACTTACCCCCTAGGCTGTGACGTCACCTTTCTGTTTCTTTCTACTTCTTTTTTGCCTTCTCTTCCCGCTGCAGCTGTACAGGTACGCCTCTAGCGGCCTTTTATAGGCCTCCGACCCCGGACTCTCGCCTCACCAACGAACTCCCGACGCCTCTCGCGGCCTTTTATCGGCCTCTGCTGATCCCCGGACTCACGCCTCACCAACGAACTCCCGACGCCTCTCGCGGCCTTTTATAGGCCTCTGCTGATCCCCGGACTCACGCCTCACCAACGAACTCCCGACGCCTCTCGCGGCCTTTTATAGGCCTCCGACCCTGGACTCACGCCTCACCAACGAACTCCCGACGCCTCTCGCGGCCTTTTATCGGCCTCCGACCCCGGACTCACGCCTCACCAACGAACTCCCGACGCCTCTCGCGGCCTTTTTATAGGCCTCCGACCCTGGACTCACGTCTCTCCAACGAACTCCCGACGCCTCTCGCAGCCTTTTTATAGGCCTCCGACCCCAGACTCACGTCTCTCCAACGAACTCCCGACACCTCTCGCGGCCTTTTATAGGCCTCTGCTGATCCCCGGACTCACGCCTCACCAACGAACTCCCGACGCCTCTCGCGGCCTTTTATAGGCCTCCGACCCCGGACTCACGCCTCACCAACATTCCTCTCAGTGATACGAACATATGAAAATGATGGACAGGAAAAGACTAACTGGTCGATAGACCCTGCCCCACACATCATGATTCACCTCCACACCACCGCCAGCCATGTAATCTGCTGGGAGAAGGAAAATACAACCCTAAAAAAAAACACGCTCAATTAAGGGCAAAAATAAATCTGGAACATTTCTCTCTGAACCCTTTAGACAATCAAAACAGGAGACTACATTTATATCATCATCATCATAGACAGTCCCTCGGAATCGAGGAAGACTTGCTTCCACTCTTAGCATGAGTTCTTAGGTGTCTATACAGTTCAATACGAGAACCACAATCTCTGTCACAGGTCGGACAGATAGTTGTTGAGGGAAAGGGTGGGCAGGGAGCCTGGTTTGCCGCACGCTGCCCGCGCTTGATTTCTGCATGCTCTCGTCGACGATACTCGAGGTGCTCAGCGCCCTCCCAAATGCACTTCCTCCACTTAGGGCGGTCTATGGCCAAGGACTCTCAGGTGTCAGTGGGGATGTCGCACTTTATCAGGAGGCTTTGAGGGTGTCCTTGTAATGTTTCCTCTGCCCACCTTTGGCTCGTTTGCCATGGACGAGTTCCGAGTAGAGCACCTGCTTTGGGAGTCTCATGTCTGGCATGCGAACCATGTGGCCTTTCCAGCGGAGCTGATTAATGCTGGGGATGTTAGTCTGGACGAGGACGCTAATGTTTGTGCGTCTGTCCTCCCAGAGGATTTGCAGGATCTTGCGGAGACATCGCTGGTGGTATTTCTCCAACGACTTGAGGTGTTTACTGTATACGGTCCACGTCTCTGAGCCATACAGGAGGGCGGGTATTACTACGGCCTTGTAGACCATGAGTTTGGTGACAGTTTTGAGGGACTGATCTTCAAACACTCTTTTCCTCAGACAGCCGAAGGCTGCACTGGTGCACTGGAGGCGGTGTTGGATCTCATCATCAATGCCTGCTCTTGTTGATAGGAGGCTCCCGAGATAAGGGAAGTGGTCCATGTTGTCCAGGGCCATGCCATGGATCTTGATGTTTGGGGGGGCAGTGCTGTGCGGCGAGGACAGGATGGTGGAGGACCTTTGTCTTACTAATGTTTAGCGTAAGACCCATGCTTTCATACGCCTCAGTAAATACGTCAACTATGTCCTGGAGTTCAGCCTCTGTGTGTGCACAGACGCAGGCGTCGTCCATTTATATATTATGTAGTGTTACACCTGCCGTATGTAGTACGCAGTAATTTTTGCCTCAGCCAGAAACTGGTCCAGCTCTCATTCAATCGGTCCACTATCCTCGGGGAAAAGCCGCCCCCTCGGACAGCTAACCTAGTTGGCCTAATTTATACGCAGGACCCCTGATCCTCCCTAACCGGTCTTTTTGAAATAACCTGTCAATAGGAACACATCAATTTATTATTTTAAACACCTGTCAAATGCCCCCAGACCTACTGTTAAATGCAATAGGTCTGTGTTACTTCAAGCTCTGATCCAAAACCAGCAAAAGTTACAACTACCTCTTTAATACAAGTAATATCCTTTCTTACAGCTCCTAAAATACATATTGCCTCTAGTTATCATCATCCAGCACATGCAAATCTTTCTTGTATCTTTCCTCCTCTGACTCCCATTTGTGAAACAGCAAACTCTGTCCTCATCACAGTAACTAACAGCAGTACCAATTTGCTTTGTTCAATTTTTTTTTAAATACACAAATGTCTTTCCCTGCTGTAGTGCGGAGGGGGCGACAATGGGAAAGTTGGTAGTGTAATATGAGGCCTACTAGACAACTTGGGATAAATATAACTTTTGATTTAAAATAAAACATAGAAAGTAGGTGCAGGAGTAGGCCATTCTGCTCTTTGAGCCTGCACCACCATTCAATATGATCATGCTGATCAGGCACTTCAGTACCCCATTCCTGCTTTCTCTCCATACCCCTTGATCCCTTTAGCCGTAAGGGCCACATCTAACTCCTTTTTGAATACAGCTAACGAACTGGCCTCCACAACTTACTGTGGTAGAAAATTCCACATGTTCTCAATTCTCTGAGTGAAGAAGTTTCTCCTCATCTCGGTCCTAAATGGCTTACCCCTTATCCTTAAGACTGTGACCCCTGGTTCTGGACTTCCCCAACATCGGGAACATTCTTCCTGCATCTAACCTGTCCAATCCCGTCAGAATTTTATATGTTTCTATAAGATCCCTTCTCATTCTTCTAAATTCCAGTGAATATAAGCCTAGTCGATCCAGTCTTTCTTCATGTCAGTCCTGCCATTCCGGGAATCAGTCTGGTGAACCTTCGCTGCACTCCCTCAATAGCAAGAATGTCCTTCCTCAGATTAGGAGACCAAAACTGTACACAATATTCAAGGTGTGGCCTCACCAAGATCCTGTACAATTGCAGTAAAGACCTCCCTGCTTCTATACTCAAATCCTCTCGCTATGAAGGCCAACATGCCATTTGCCTTCTTCACCGCCTGCTGTACCTGCATGCCAACTTTCAATGACTGATGTACCATGACACCCAGGACTCGTTGCATCTTCCCCTTTCCTAATCTGTCACCATTCAGATAATATTCTGCCTTCCTGTTTTTGCCACCAAATGGATAACCTCACATTTATCTATATTAAACTGCATCTGCCATGCATTTGCCCACTCACTTAACCAAGTCACCCTGCAGCCTCTTAGCATCCTCCTCACAGCTCACACTGCCACCCAGCTTAGTGTCATCTGCAAACTTGGAGATATTACATTCAATTCCTTCTTCCAAATCATTAATGTATATTGTAAATAGCTGGGGTCCCAGCACTGAACCTTGCAGTACCCCACTAGTCACTGCCTGCCATTCTGAAAAAGACCTCCTTATTCCTACTCTTTGCTTCCTGTCTGCCAATCAGTTCTCTATCCACGTCAATACATTACCCCCAATACCATGTGCTTTAATTTTGCACACTTGTGTGGGACCTTGTCAAAAGCCTTTTGAAAGTCCAAATATACCACATCCACTGGTTCTCCTTTGTCCACTCTACTAGTTACATCCTCAAATAATTCTAGAAGATTTGTCAAGCATGATTTCCCTTTCATAAATCCATGCTGACTTGGACCGATCCAGTCATTGCTTTCCACAGGCGCTGCTATTACATCTTTAATAATTGATTCCAACATTTTCCCCACTACCGATGTCAGACTAACCGGTCTATAATTCCATGTTTTCTCTCCCTCCTTTTTTAAAAAGTGGGGTTACATTAGCTACCCTGCAATCCATAGGAACAGGTCCAGAGTATATAGAATGTTGGAAAATGAACACTAATGCATCCACTATTTCTAGGGCCACTTCCTTAAGTAGTCTGGGATGCAGACTATCAGGCCTCTGAATTTATCGTCCCTCAATCCTATCAATTTCCCTAACACAATTTCCTGACTAATAAGGATGTTAGATCTCTTAATTTCCAATGAAATACGAACTCCGGTTGTAGTTTTAATGTAATTTTATTCTGGCAGCAGCAACAAGCTTCTGACTTTAAGCCAGGCCTTTGTTCTTCTGAGACCACATGGCCAAAATGGCTGTACTTATACCTGGTTCAATTTACAGAAAAGAACTCGCCTTCTTTGACCTTATTGGCTCAATTGATAGTCTTTTAACCTTTAATTGGCTCGCTACCCAAGGTCCTAAAATGTCAAGTTGATTGATGACTTAATTAATGTGGTCTGTGTTCTTTCAAAACTGCAGCAAGGCTGCAGAGCTTGAATTCTCTATCAATCCCCGCTTTGATTCTTTCACAAACTGAATCATAAAACATCAGCTATCACTGGTTAAACATTCTACAAAATAATTTCATACATATTAATAGAGTTTCCTTCTAAAATTTGTTGATGTGTTTCGCCACATGTCCGGACTAGTAGCTTCCACACAAATTTACACCAACCCGAGTTCCATTGTGGCCACAATGGAGGTCTGGTTTTAGTAGGTTAATTAACCTTATTCCAATTTAATCCAAATCAATATCTTAATTCAACCAGTAAACCACCTTTCCTTAAGCATAACATACCCCTGTGCCACATACAGATGGTCTGCTGGGACCTGCAAGGTGTCTCACCTGAGGGACAGCAGCTGCAGCCACCTGGTCGCAACAATATTTAATCAATATAAACAAACAATATAAAAGTAAAACAATTACAACAAATAGAATTAAACCTTCCACCAATGACGTTCCTATTGAATCTAGCCATTCAGTAGCTCCGCTCCACAAAGTGAATGATGGGGGTTGCTTAAGTTTTTCTACCTCCTTTTGGATATGCTCCGCTAAGTGGGTAATTTCTTCGGAGCTATCTGGGATACATGTGCAACACTCAGTTCCAAGTAGGGCGCAAGTACCTCCCTTTTCTGCCAGGATGTAATCAAGGGCCAGTCTATTCTGTAGGGCTACTGTGCGGATTGCTACCATTTCTGCACTGATTTTAACTAGGGCCTCTGAGGCATCATTGGCTACCCATTCCACAACGGATGCCATGTTAATGGATTCCCTTGCCAGTCTGGCGGTCCCATACCTGGGGATCAGAATGGCAAAGAACCTCTCTGTTTCTGTGATAGCTCTCTTAGGACGGTGTAAATGTTCCAACAGTGACTTTATATGATACATATAAGGCATAATGTAGGCTAAATAGCAGGATCCCATCCAATTATGGGGCAGCCAAGGGTAGGCCTTGTGGCCACACACCCAATAGGTGCCATTATAGGCAATGACAGTTAGCTGTTTCTTTGTCAGCAACACTCCAGGGCCTGTCCAGGCTTTTCCATCTGTTTTATTCAGAATCCCCGTTACGTTAAAAATTCCCACATCGGCCCAGTTTGGACGGTTCCGTGGCTTGATTATATTATAATTCTGGGAGCAGTTACTATACCCCATATTTTGGCCTCCTTTGATGTTTCGAATCAGACAGACCGATTCCCCCGGTCTTCCTATTCCCATTGTATTAGTGATAACAAAAAATGGGGGCCGTTTGGCATTATTGTAGCACGGTTGGTATCTCCCTTCAAAGGTAGTCAGATTGTAACCTGCTGACTTCCATTTACGTGCTCAGTTTTCCGTATCCTGAAATGCATTGCCTGTTTTGTTTTGATTAATTATCCACTCAGCCATTTCCGAGATATTCAAGGGAATTGGCCTCAAGGGAATCCCTCCCTTTGAGTGAATAGGAATATGCGCACACACCCAACAACTCGAAATGTTACCTTGTTTGGCATAAATGTATGACATATATAAAAAGGTATTTACATGTAATTCCCTTGCTACGCTACTATTTCCCTTTGGTGCAGAGGGTCGGCTAGTAAGAAGTAGGCAAATGCCTAGAATACCTACAATCACTAATACAGTAAATTTATACATTTTGGCAAAAGGTAATTGTAAGGTCCCTCCCACTTGGCACCCAAAGGTTCTTTATGCAATTTTTTTACATACACCCAGACTCCCGGGATGATATCGTGTCCTCCTTCGGGTGGATTACCCCAAGCTGCCGATACCTTCGGGAAACAGAACTGATAGCATTGGTTAGGTTCTGACAGTATGATAACAAAGTGTCACTCATTAAGTGAACATCAGCTTTCCGTAAATCGATAGTTCCTGGCAGCGACATGGGTCTTCCTGTTATAATTTCAAATGGGCTTAGACCTGTAGTTCTGTTCGGGGTTGCCCTAATGCTACATAGCACTATTGGTAGTGCCTGGGGCCATGGTGTTCCTTCTTGGTGATATTTGGCAAGCTGTTGTTTCAGAGTTCGATTCATTCGCTCCACTTGTCCTGATGATTGTGGATGATAAGGACAGTGTAAATCCCACGTAATGTTCAGTAACCTACAGACTTCTTGGCAGACAGCATTTGTGAAGTGTGTTCCCTGATCTGAGTCAATGCTACTCGGGACTCCCCATCGGGGAATGTAATCCTTACACAAGACCTTTGCAGTGTGATTGGCTGTGGCTCTTTTAGTTGGGACAGCTTCTACCCATCTAGAGAATCTGTAGACCATGACAAGAATGTTAGTGTATCCTTGGCATGAAGGAAGAGATATATAATCAACATGCAGATGCTGGAATGGTCCGACAGGGGCAGGGGGCCTCAGTTGGGGCTATCAGCTGGGCATGTTTTTTAAATCCCCGACCCCACCAGCTTTTCTGGAACCGTGCCGTCATCTGTTGTGAGGCCAAGTGTCCCCACGAGTGGATCTGTTGGGCTAAAAAAGGCATAAGCGCTTGTGGCGCGACTGGCTTGTCGGTTAATCTTTGTCTCCAGACACCATCTTCACATAGCTTAATTCCTGCCTCAATCCATGTCCATTTTTCCTCTCTGGAGCACTCGCCTTGCATTGTTTGAAGGTCTCGTGTCAGAGTCCTGAGTGCTTTCAATCTGCACATCTGTGTTGGTTCTTCTGGAGGAACGCCCTGTGAGGCGGCATCTTTAGCTGCCTGGTCGGCTAGGGCATTTCCCTGTGCTTCCATGGTATTTTCCTTGGTATGGGCCTTACACTTCAGGATGGACACTTCCTGAGGTAATTGTATGGCCTCCAGTAAGTCTCGGACTTCTTTTCCATTTCGGATAGGTGTACCAGCAGCAGTGAGGAATCCTCTTTTCCGCCATAACAGACCAAAGTCGTGAGCGACTCGAAAAGCATAACGCGAATCTGTGTAGACATTAGCTGTCTGTCCTTCTGCTATTCGACATGCTTCTGACAGGGCCCGTAACTCGGCCTGTTGTGCTGACGTTCCTGAGGGTAAACATCCTTTTGCCACTACCTCATATAAGGTTGTAACTGCCCATCCTGCTTTTCTGGTACCATTGTCAACAAAGGAGGAACCATCTGTAAACAGGATGAGGTCTGGGTTGTGCAGAGGCTCCTCTGCTGCTAAGGCTGCTTCTTCTGTTTCTTTTAAAATCTCCACGCAGTCATGCTCTTAACATTCTCCCCCCTCTTGCTCCCTCGATTCTGACATTGGGAGCATAGTTGTGGGATTAACCGGGCTGGCCCGGACAATATGGAGATTAGGAGCTTCCAAAACTGCTGTCCAGCGGGTCCATATAGCTGCCGTCACCTGAGACATTCTATTCATGGACAGCAAAGTATGTACGGTGTGGGGACACTTGACAATCAGCTTTTGGTCGAGGACTAGACCCGCAGTGATCATTACCGCTCGATGTGTAGCTTCCATGGCCCTTAGGCAACTTCCCCATCCGAGGGCTACCGCATCCAGTTTTGCCGAATAATAGCCAATAGGTCTTTGCCGATCCCCATGTTCTTGTGTCAGTATAGCTGTCGTGTATCCTTCTTTCTCATGGACAAACAGGGTAAATGGCTTACCACTGTCGGGGATTCCCAGAGCCGGTGCCGAACACAAAGCCTTTTTCAAACTCAGGAAGGCCTCTTGTTGTTCCTTAGTGAGGGTGATGGCTTCTTTAGAGGCACGTTTCCCCTTTAAAATATCATTCAGTGGCTGAGCAAGCTGTGTGAAGGAGTCAATCCAATTTCTGTTAAAGTTACACAATCCCAAAAAAGACCTTAGTTCCTGATTGGTGGTGGGTTTTTTAGCAGCCCGAATGGCTGCAGTTCTATCCTGGGTAAGTTCTCTCTTTCCTTGTGAAATCTTTTGTCCCAGGTATACAACCTCTTCTTGGGATATTTGTGCTTTGTCGATGCTGGCTTTATGTCCTTTCAGCCAAAGGTGGTCCAGCAAAGCTCGTCAATCTTGTTCATGCTGTTCTTCCGTGTTTGAAGCTAGCAGGATATCGTCTACATATTGGATGACTGTGGATGACAGGAGAGGTAATTCTCGCAAATGGCTTTCTAAAGCCATGTGGAATACCGTAGGGCTGTTGTGGAAACCCTGCGGTAACCGGGTCCAAGTATACTGTTGTCCTTGGACCGTGAAAGCAAACCACTGTCGAACCTCCGGTGCCAGAGGCACCGACCAAAATCCATTGGCCATATCTATAACCGAGAAATATTTATGTTCCGGTTTGAGGGCATTAAAAATGGTGGAGGGATCTGCGACCAAAGGAGCTTTTTGATCAATACACTGGTTAGCTTTCCTATAATCGACAGTCAAACGGCAAGTCTCATTACATTTCTGTACCGGCCACACGGGGCTATTGGAGGAGCTATGTCTTTTTAATAAGCGCCCCTTGTTTCTCCAATTGCTGAATAACCGGTAAGATTCCCGCGATGGCAGTTGGACTGATGGGATACTGTTTAGTGCATGGAGGCTTGGTCCCGGTAAATGACGCAGGCTCCATCTGGAGTAGGCCACAATCATAGAAACATAGAAAATAGGTGCAGGAGTAGGCCATTCGGCCCTTCTAGCCTGCACCGCCATTCAATGAGTTCATGGCTGAACATGCAACTTCAGTACCCCATTCCTGCTTTCTCGCCATACCCCTTGATCCGCCTAGTAGGAAGGACTTCATCTACCACCTCACATTTATCCACATTATACTTCATCTGCCATGCATTTGCCCACTCACCTAACCTATCCAAGTCGCTCTGCAGCCTCATAGCATTCTCCTCGCAGCTCACACTGCCACCCAACTTAGTGTCATCCGCAAATTTGGAGATACTACATTTAATCCCCTCGTCTAAATCATTAATGTACAGCGTAAACAGCTGGGGCCCCAGCACAGAACCTTGCGGTACCCCACTAGTCACTGCCTGCCATTCTGAAAAGTCCCCATTTACTCCAACTCTTAGCTTCCTGTCTGACAACCAGTTCTCAATCGACGTCAGCACACTACCCCCAATCCCATGTGCTTTAACTTTGCACATTAATCTTTTGTGTGGGACCTTGTCGAAAGCCTTCTGAAAGTCCAAATATACCACATCGACTGGTTCTCCCTTGTCCACTCTACTGGAAACATCCTCAAAAAAATTCTAGAAGATTTGTCAAACAATGATTTCCCTTTCACAAATCCATGCTGACTTGGACCTATCATGTCACCTCTTTCCAAATGCGCTGCTATGACATCCTTAATAATTGATTCCATCATTTTGCCCACTACCGATGTCAGGCTGACCGGTCTATAATTCCCAGTTTTCTCTCTCCCTCCTTTTTTAAAAAGTGGGGTTACATTGGCTACCCTCCACTCCAGAGGAACTGATCCAGAGTCAATGCAATGTTGGAAAATGACTGTCAATGCATCCACTATTTCCAAGGCCACCTCCTTAAGTACTCTGGGATGCAGTCCATCAGGCCCTGGGGATTTATCGGCCTTCAATCCCATCAATTTCCCCAACACAATTTCCCGACTAATAAGGATTTCCCTCAGTTCCTCCTCCTTACTAGACCCTCCGACCCCTTTTTTTTCCCGGAAGGTTGTTAGTGTCCTCCTTAGTGAATACCGAACCAAAGAACTTGTTCAATTGGTCCGCCATTTCTTTGTTCACCGTTATGACTTCCCCTGATTCTGACTGCAGGGGGCCTACGTTTGTCTTTACTAACCTTTTTCTCTTTACATATCTATAGAAACTTTTGCAATCCGTCTTAATGTTCCCTGCAAGCTTCTTCTCGTACTCCATTTTCCCTACCCTAATCAAACCCTTTGTCCTCCTCTGCTGAGTTCTAAATTTCTCCCAGTCCCCGGGTTCGCTGCTATTTCTGGCCAATTTGTATGCCACTTCCTTGGCTTTAATACTATCCCTGATTTCCCTTGATAGCCACGGTTGAGCCACCTTCCCTTTTTTATTTTTACACCAGACAGGAATGTACAATTGTTGTAGTTCATCCATGCGGTCTCTAAATGTCTGCCATTGCGCATCCAGTCAACCCCTTAAGTATCATTCGCCAATCTATCCTAGCCAATTCACGCCTCATACCTTCAAAGTTACCCTTCTTTAAGTTCTGGACCATGGTCTCTGAATTAACTGTTTCATTCTCCATCCTACTGCAGAATTCCACCATATTATGGTCACTCTTCCCCAAGAGGCCTCGCACAACGAGATTGCTAATTAATCCTCTCTCATTACACAACAGCCAGTCTAAGATGGCCTCCCCCCTAGTTGGTTCCTCGACATATTGGTCTAGAAAACCATCCCTTATGCACTCCAGGAAATCCTCCTCCACCGTATTGCTTCCAGTTTGGTTAGCCCAATCTATGTGCATTTAAAGTCACCCATTATAACTGCTGCACCCTTATTGCATGCACCCCTTCCTGTTTGATGCCCTCCCCAACATCACTACTACTGTTTGGAGGTCTGTACACAACTCCCACTAATGTTTTTTGCCCTTTGGTGTTCTGCAGCTCTACCCATTTCGATTCCACATCATCCAAGCTAATGTCCTTCCTAACTATTGCATTAATCTCCTCCTTAACCAGCAATGCTACCCCACCTCCTTTTCCTTTTATTCTATCCTTCCTGAATGTTGAATACCCCTGGATGTTGAGTTCCCAGCCCTGATCATCCTGGAGCCACGTCTCTGTAATCCCAATCACATCATATTTGTTAACATCTATTTGCACAGTTAATTCATCCACTTTATTACGGATACTCCTTGCATTAAGACACAAAGCTTTCAGGCTTGTTTTTTTTAACACCCTTTGTCCTTTTAGAATTTTGCTGTACAGTGGCCCTTTTTGTTCTTTGCCTTGGGTTTCTCTGCCCTCTACTTTTCCTCATCTCCTTTCTGTCTTTTGCTTTTGTCTCGTTTTTGTTTCCCTCTGTCTCCCTGCATTGGTTCCCATCCCCCTGCCTCCCTGCATTGGTTCCCATCCCCCTGCCATATTAGTTTAACTCCTCCCCAACAGCACTAGCAAACACTCCCCCTGGGACATTGGTTCCGGTCCTGCACAGGTGCAGACCGTCCGGTTTGTACTGGTCCCACCTCCCCCAGAACCGGTTCCAATGTCCCAGGAATTTGAATCCCTCCCTGCTGCACCACTGGTCAAGCCACGTATTCATCTGCGCTATCCTGCGATTCCTACTCTGACTCGCACATGGCACTGGTAGCAATTCTGGGATTACTACTTTTGAGGTCCTACTTTTTAATTTAGCTCCTAGCTCCTTAAATTCATTTCATAGGACCTTATCCCTTTTTTTACCTATGTCGTTGGTACCAATGTGCACCACGACAACTGGCTGTTCTCCCTCCCTTTTTAGAATGTCCTGCACTCGCTCCAAGACATCCTTGACCCTTGCACCAGGGAGGCAACATACCATCCTGGAGTCTCGGTTGCGGCCGCAGAAACCCCTTACAATTGAATCCCCTATCACTATCGCTCTCCCACTCTTTTTCCTGCCCTCCTGTGCAACAGAGCCAGTCACGGTGCCATAAACTTGGCTGCTGTTGCCCTCCCCTGATGAGTCATCCCCCTCAACAGTACTCAAAGCAATGTATCTGTTTTGCAGGGGGATGACCACAGGGGACCCCTGCACTACCTTCCTTGCACTGCTCTTCCTGCTGGTCTTCCATTCCCTATCTGGCTGTGGACCCTTTACCTGCGGTATGACCAACTTGCTGCTACACGTGCTACTCACTTCATTCTCAGCATCGTGGATGCTCCAGAGTGAATCCACCCTCAGCTCCAACTCCGCAACGCGGTCCGTCACGTAGTCGTCAGGAACAATGGAGTCGTCCCCGAGTTCCCACATGGTACAGGAGGAGCATAACACGTGACCGAGCTGTCCTGCCATGACTTAACTCTTAGAAAAGCAACAACAATGCTAAAGTTTACTCACTGTTACAGAAGAGAAAAAAGAAAAACTACTCACCAATCACCAGCCAATCACTTACCCCCCTGGCTGTGACGTCACCTTTCTGTTTCTTTCTACTTCTTTTTTGCCTTCTCCCTGTAGCTGCACAAGTACGCCTTTTATAGGCCTCTCCGCGCACCTCCGACGCTGCTCCCATTCTTATCTTTAGCCCATATCGAGTGTTCCTTCAATTCTTCTTTCTTCAAAGTTCTAATTGACCATGTCACCCGACCATCCTCGAAATGCAACGATGAATCTACTTGGATTAGAACGTCCATTCCCAAAAGGGGTTGATCTACTGGGCCTATCCAGACCGGTGTGGTTTGTTCATGTGGACCCGCCCTATATGAACCGGTGTTGTCCTTTTAATTTCCATTTTATGGCCCCCAACTCCATAGGCTGTACGTGCCCTACCATCAAACGACAAAAAGTCTCCATATTGTAGGGGTAAGCATGTTAATTCCGCCCCTGTGTCTAAAAGACAGTCCACACCCTCACAGTTATATATAGCCCATCTCCCCTCTGTTGTATTAGTGCGAGGAGGTGGACCAGGATGGGCTCTAATCGTTTTTTGCTATCCCAAGTAACTCCTTCTGTTGTTGTACTGTCAGTCGCTTAAATGGTTCTATGAGGTCGGTATCTTGTGACGAGCCTGGCTTGTTGGCTGAATTGTATCCCTGGCTGCGTCCTCTTCCCCAGCCACGACCTTGCTGTTTTGCCCTGCACATCTTGGCCCAGTGACCTTCTTTCCCACAATAATGACATTTTCCGGGTAATTTTCCTAATAACTGTTTATCGGAATCCTGGAATTTCCATTCCATAGCCTGTACAGCTCGGACTTTAGCTCCCATATCCCGATCTAATTGGTTACATCGATCCACCAATGCTGCAAAGGTAGTTCCTTTACCTTCCCAGTCTGGTAACACTACCTTAAGCATTTTGGACAGTTCTGGCTTTAGACCTGCCACGAAAGCTGCTTTCAGGGGTCCAAACACTTGTTCATCCATTTTCTCATCCGTATTATTCATACCCGAATGTTCTAGCCACGTGCATCTAAACCGCTCATCATATTCCAGGACCTCCTCTGTTCCTTTCTGTTGGCAGGCTGCAATTTTTCCCCAGTCTGTCTTAGCTGGACTGAAGGCTTGCAGCCAGTGTTTAATCGCCTCCCATCCTGCGTTTAATTCTTGATCATTCTGCCCCAAAGCTTCATCTACCTTGTCGTGCAATTTTCTTCCTTGTGTTTTTGGCACCATTATGGTCAAAATTTGCACTCCGTCCCAGAGATGAAGTGGATATATATTTCTTAAGCAGTCCAATTGGTCCCACGTTTTTACTCCCCCTTTCTTTGGATTGGGCAATTCCTTGGACCATTTATCAATTTTCTCTGGGTCTGCCGGATCATGAAATAAGTATTCTGCATACACCCTTTTCTTCGTTTTTTTGGTTCCGCCCTCATCCGCAGTCTCTTCTGATTTGACTATAACTCGTCAAAGCGCACCCCTAATTCTTCATCCTCCGACCCTGTATCGTCAGAGGATTCAGAATCCGTATCTATTCCTCGGTCGTGTTTTCGGATTTGCGCTTTTAATTTACCCAAACATGGGTACCCTGGGAATTGATCATTACATTTTCCTTTTCCTATTACTGTCTCTTGACCTAATGATTTTTTCCATTCTTTAAATTTCACCTTTAAGATCTTTAACTTCCCCTTCCAACTTTTCAAGTTCAAATCTTTTCGATCGTAGCTGTGCACAAACAGCTTGCAATTGGTCCTTTGTACTGGTCAGTTCTCGATCATGTTGGGAACGCATTATAATTTCATTCCGCTTTCGGATCTGTCCCATAACTGCTAGGGACCATCTAGTTCGCTCTTTATTTTTCATACGGGTCGTTTTTCCCCAGACCCTTTTAATCTCGTCCAAGGACCATTGTCCTTTGGAGGTTCTGTACTTTTGTTCGATCTTAATACAGTTTTAGATAAGTTGAATTGTTGCTCTATGTATTCTTTCAACTGTTCGAGGATTTCATCTATCGAAACCTCAGGTGGTGCCTGCCCACCTTTAACAGTTGTAGGCAATTCTTTGCTCTTATCTCCTGCTGCCATAATACTGATTTCTTTACTGGGGTCTCGAGTCGTAGGCTTTCCAGCCGATCAGTAGGTCGGTGATTAATTAACTAACACACCACAGAAGTTAGACGTCTATGGGACCTCGAGCGGACTACCAACCGGAGGGTTCGCAAACCGGAGGCTTTCGGAATCGCGTAGAAGGAGAGGCGAATTTAGACTTTTGACCGAGGACTTTTATAAAGAGGAGTCCTTACCTCAGTATGTAGGTCCGATGACCAAAATTCAGTTTCTTCCCTCAGCGATCGTGTTCGTGACGCAAAAATTGTTAGATCTCTTAATTTCCAATGAAATACGAACTCCGGTTGTAGTTTTAATGTAATTTTATTCTGGCAGCAGCAACAAGCTTCTGGCTTTAAGCCAGGCATTTGTCCTTCTGAGACCACATGGCCAAAATGGCTGTACTTATACCTGGTTCAATTTACAGAAAAGAACTCGCCTTCTTTGACCGTATTGGCTCAATTGATAGTCTTTTAATCTTTAATTGGCTCGCTACCCAAGGTCCTAAAATGTCAAGTTGATTGATGACTTAATGCAATGTGGTCTGTGTTCTTTCAAAACTGCAGCAAGGCTGCAGAGCTTGAATTCTCTATCAAAGGATATCCTTCAGTTCCTCCTTCTCGCTAGACCCTCGGTCCCCTAGCGTTTCCAGAAGGTATTTATGTCTTCCTTTGTGAAGACAGAACCAAAGTATTTGTTCAATTGGTCTGCCATTTCTTTGTTCCCCATTATAAATTCACCCAATTCTGACTGCAAAGGACGGCAAACCAGGAAACTTAAAAAAAAACAAAGGTAGAAAATTCTATGCCACAGGTCCAACATGGATGTAGTATGAATCCAAGATAATTTGCCTCAATTATAGGAGAACATATGAACACTGCAATTATTTGTCTTTTATGTAGAAAAATGTCACAAGACACTTCACAGAGGCGTAACGAAAAAATAGACACCAAGCCAAAGGAGGAGGTATGAGGACAGGTCAAAGAGGTGAGTTGTGAGGAGTCATTGAGGAGATAGATTTAAACAAAGGATGAGAATTTGAAATTTGAAGCATTGGTGGACTGGGAGCCAATTTAGGTCAGCAAGCACAGAAGTGATGGATGAGCGAAACCTGGTACAGGATAGGATGTGAACAGCAGAGTTTTGGATGAGCTGAAGTTTGCAGAGGGCAGACAATGGGAGGCTGGCTAGGAGAGCATTGGAAATAGAAACATAGAAATTTACAGCGCAGAAGGAGGCCATTTTGACCCATCGTGTCCGCGCCGGCCGACAAAGAGCTTTACTGTCCTTGGTCAGCAGCCCTAAAGTTTACATATAAACCAATGAACAATGACAGAAAGGCAAAGAGCACCCAGCCCAACCAGTCCATCCCACACAACTGTGACACTCCTTATACTGAAACATTCTACACTCCACCCCAACCGAAGCCACGTGATCTCCTGGGAGAGACAAAAAACAGATAAAAACCCAGGGCAATTTAGGGAGAAAAAATCTGGGAAAATTCCTCTCCGACCCATCCAGGCGACCGAAACTAGTCCAGGAGATCACCCTGGCGATATTCTAAACCTGCAGTACTTACCACTATATCTGCGTCATCCAAAAGGTCACCCTGTCTAATCCCAATTACCAGCTCTAGGTCCGTAACCCTGCAGGTTACTGCACTTTAAGTGCCCATCCAACCATCTCTTAAAGTGGTGAGGGTTTCTGCATCCACCACTCTTCCAGGCAGCGAGTTCCAGACCCCCACAACCCTCTGCGTAAAGAAGCCCCCCCCTCAAATCCCCTATAAACCTTCCACCAACCACCTTAAAACTATGCCGCCTCGTTATAGACCCCTCCACCAATGGAAATAGGCCCTTACTTTCCACTATGTCCAGATATCTCAATATTTTGTGTACCTCGATGAGGTCTCCTCTCAAGCTCCTCTGTTCCAATGAGAACAAACCCAGCCTATCCAATCTGTCCTCATAACTAAGATTCTCCATTCCAGGCAGCATCCTAGTAAATCTCCTCTGCACCCTCTCTAGTGCAATCACGTCCTTCCTATAATACGGCGACCAGAACTGCATGCAGCACTCCAGCTGTGGCCTAACCAAAGTATTATACAATTTAAGCATAACCTCCCTGCTCTTATATTCTATGCCTCAGCCAATAAAGACACGCATTCCGTATGCCTTCTTAACCACCTTGTCCACCTGGCCTACTACTTTCAGGGATCTGTGGACAAGCACTCCAAGGTCCCTTTGCTCATTTACACTATTAAGTGGCCTACCACTTAATGTGTATACCCTTTCCTTATTAGCCCTTCCAAAGTGCATCACCTCACACTTCTCTGAATTAAATTCCATTTGCTACTGCTCTGCCCACCTGACCAATAGATTGATATCCTCTTGCAGCCCATGACTTTCCTCTTCATTATCAACCACACAGCCAATTTTAGTGTCGTCTGCAAACTTCTTAATCATACTCCCGATATTCAAATCTAAATCGTTGATATATACCACAAAAAGCAAGGGACCCAGTACTGAGCCCTGCGGAACCCCACTGAAAACATCCTTCCAGTCACAAAAACATCCATCAATCATTACCCTTTGCTTCTTATCTCCAAGCCAATTTTGGATCCAACTTGCCACTTTGCCCTGTATGGACTTTAACCTTCATGATCAGTCTACCATGTGGGACCTTATCAAAAGCTTTGCTAAAATCCATATATACATCGTACGCACTACCCTCATCAACCCTCTTGGTGACCTCCTCAAAAAATTCAATCAGATTAGTCAAACACGATCTTCCCTTAATAAATCCGTGCTGACTGTCCCTAATTAATCCTTGCCTTTCCAAATGCAGATTTATCCTGTCTTTCAGGATTTTTTCCAATAATTTTCCCACCACTGAGGTTAGGCTAACAGGCCTGTAATTACTCAGCCTATCCCTTTCTCACTTCTTAAACAAGGGTACTACATTAGCAGTCCTCCAAGCCTCTGGCACCATGCCCAGATCCAAAGAGGACTGGAAAATGATGATCAAGGCTTCTGCTATTTCCTCTTTTACTTCGGTCAACAGCCTGGGATACATTTCATCCGGGCCTTGGGACTTATCGACTTTCAAAGCTGCTAAACCCCTTAATACTTCCTCTCTCATTATATTTACTTCATCCAGAATATCACATTCCTCCTCGATAGCAGTGTCTGCATTGTCCCTTTCCTTCGTTAAGAACCCGACCAACATCTTCCGCCTCAACACAAAGATTACCCTCATGGTATTTAATAGAAATGCCAAGTCTGGAGCTGACAAATGCGTGATTTAGGGTTTCAGCAGCAGATGGGCTGAGGCAAGTAATGTTACGGAGGTGGAAGTAGGCCACCTTTGTGACGAAGAGGATATGGGGTCGGAAACTCAGCTCAGGGTTGAATAGGTCACCAAGGTTGTGATCAGCCTGGTTCAGCCGGAGATAGTGGCCGGTGTGGGGGCACGGAATCAGTGACAAGGGCATGGAGTTGGTGGGGGCAGAAGGTGATGGCTTCGGTCTTCCCAATGTTTGAATGGAGGAAATTGTAGTTCATCCAAGCTTGGTGTTGGGCAAGCAGTCTGACAACACAGAGATGGTGGAGCGGTCAAGAGACGGCCATGATGACCCAGTTATCACAGTCCGCACACACACCACGAGGGTTCCTGCACTGCCATCCCTATGTCTAACTTAAAACCGTATGTAGTGTTAGCCTGAAATCCCACTAGCCCCATATTCTCACAAATCAAAACTCCTCTTACTCACTTCACACAGGTATTAATTTTAGGTCAAAAATGCATGTTCAGCTGACCCCATAAACTCCACACTCTTCTGGTCTCTTGCAGCTCAAGACTCAAATTGTCAGGACTATTCCTATAGATTATACACAAGATGGAGAGCAGCTGCTGACGTTCACTGGCTCTGGGTGAGGGTTTATTTCATAAATTAAAAAAATTATTAATACAATGCTCACCTGACTGTTGCCATTTCCAGAGGTATTTTGTGACAGCCAGGTTAAACTAGCTGCCAGGCAAGATAACCATTTGAACCAGATTCAAGAGGAAGCAAAGCATTGATATTTTTTGAGGACTGTGACCGGCCACATTGTGCGCATGCGCCACCCAGCGGCCATGAATGTGTCCAAACGAGGGGTGGTTCCAGATAAGGGAGTTCCGGATAAGAGAGGTTCAACATGGACTGAATTTGTTCTGAAAATATATCAGACATTTCCTACTATGCCCATGAAAAGAATAAACAGGATTGTGAAAAAAATCTAATTTGATTAAAAAATCCCAAAATATATTTCCTGTTACCAAGGACACATCAACATTTTTACAAATATATTTGCAAGAGCCACGTGGAATTGTTCGAACATTGCTATTTTCAACAGAACCTAGCATTTCACAAGAGGATGACCATTCTGCTGAAGTGTTTAGATTGTCGAGACAATATTAGTCGTACACTAGTATATGAATAGTTCATGAATAAGGCATCATTTTCCAAAAAAAAACACATTATCTAAAGGGGGAATCAGCCGAAGAAAGCCAAAGAGGTATGTTTAAAATAAAATTTACAGGAAATCTCAGTTAAGATTGATGTAAAGGTCAGCACTGAAGATAAGATATGTAACTTCCAAAGCTCTCCCACAGGTCACCATTAGACCTGTGGGAGAGCTAATGGAAAGTAGCCTTGTTTTCCACTCCTCCAATCGCCACCCTTAGGACTCTCAGGCGGGGGGGGGTGGGGAGCGAGTGTCGACTCGGGTCGGGCGGGAAGCAGAAGATGGCCGTGGGAGGAGCCTCATTCACGCAGCCCCAGTGAGGCCACTGGGCCAGGGCTAGGGGCTGCGTGCTTCGGGCCCCTCCCACACAGTTCGGCGCCTGGAGCTACTGCACTGTAGCGCGCATGTGCAGAGGTCCCGGCACTGTTTTCAGCGCCGGGACCTGGCTCTGCCCCCCCCACAGCTCGTGCTGGCTGCGCTGAGAGCCAGAGGACCTGTAAGTAGGTGCAGAATACCGAGGATTTTTTTAGGCGCCGTTTTAGGCGCGAAAAACAGGCGCCCAGCTCGGAGAGGCGCCCGTTTTTTTTCTTGTGGAAACTTGGGCCCATGATCTGAATGCAGTTCCCATCTTCTATGAAACCTCCTACAGCCAAGAAAGAAGTGCAGTTTACGGTCCTGACTTTCCCACTCTATAATAAGCCAACAGAAGGTAGGGAGCAGTGAAACAGTTTCTTGGCTTAGATCCCTAATCCCAAAGGAAAATAAAAGTGCCCCTTTTTCTTCATCACAACAATGCAGGCATATTTTCATATAGGCTAACCACAGGAGTCTAACACACAAGACATCTGGCCTAAAACTACTGATAGAATCTTGTAGAATCATACAGCAAAGAAGGAGGCCCATCATGCCTGGTCTTAGAAATAGTCCCAATTAGTCCCACTCCCCTGCTCTTTCCCATAGCCATACAAATGTTTCCTTTTCAAGTACTATATATCCAATTCCCTTCTGAAAGTTACTGTTAAATCTGCTTCCACCATCCTTTCAGGCAGTGCATTCCAGATCATAAATCACTGCATTAAAAAAATCTCATCTCCCTGATTCTTCTTTACCAATGTTCTTAAATCTGTGTCCTCTGGTTACTAACCCTCCTGCCCATGGAAATAGTTCCTCCCTATCTGCTCTATCAAGACCTCTCGAATTTTGAACACCTCTATTAAATCCTCCCTTAATCTCCTCTGTTGTAAGGAGAACAATCCCAGCTTCTCTTGTTTCTCCACATAACTGAAGTCCCTCATCCCTGGTACCATTCTAATAAATCTCCTGTGCATCCTCTCCAAGATCATGACATCACTCCTAAAGTGTGGTGCCCAGAATTAGACACAACAGTTCTGACTCTAAGCAAATCCTTGACTGTGCTTCAGCAAGCCCCAACCAGGACATGTTATATCAGATTACATCCAATCTGAAAGTGGAACGTTCCTCTCACGCAGCACCAAGAAAAGAAAGTTTGTGGGTCATGAAACATGACATTACCCCATGCTGCTTTATCGGTAACTTTTAATAAATGAAAGCTGTATGATCTGTTGTGTTGTAAATTCCTGAATGCAACAGATAACATGCTACACAACTTCAACTTCATGCAGCAAACTAAAAACACCAGTATCCCTCGAGTCCCCAATGTCCTTTAACCCATTTCTTTAAAGAGGTGGAATACATCCTTGTATGACTCATCTTAA
The DNA here is from genome assembly GCF_044704955.1 of Pristiophorus japonicus. Taxonomy (NCBI): domain Eukaryota; kingdom Metazoa; phylum Chordata; class Chondrichthyes; family Pristiophoridae; genus Pristiophorus; species Pristiophorus japonicus. The sequence continues at coordinate 1,964,723 of NC_091983.1, read as the reverse complement.
AGGATGCAATTTTCATTTGCGGTTTAGCCAAAGACGTTTTTTTTCTCTCTTAGCTTCCTTCCTCAGAACAGGCTACAAGTTTTCCTGAGGCTTTGTATAGCCATTGATCAATTTCCCTCATATCATCTGGCAGTTTGTTGACACCTAGCTCCAGCATGGTTTGTCTCAGTAAATGGAAGCCCGTGGCTAAGATGGCGTCGCTTACTTCAATTACAGTTTAAACCAATGTTTGAAGAGTGAAATAAAAACAGATAATGCTGGAAATCTCAGCAGACCTGAAACGTTCACTCTGTTTCTCTCTCCACAAATGCTGCCTGACCTGCTGAGATTTCCAGCACTTTCTGTTTTTATTCCAGATTCCAGCATCCGCAGTATTTTGCTTTTGTATTTGAAGAGTGAAAGATGCTAATTGAGTAGAACTGATCCACCTGAGTTTTATAGAGCTGTAGAATGCAGCAATGAGGAGACGGAAAGCTAATATCTTTAGAGTAAACAACAGTCTATGTACAAGGCAGATGAGGAAGCTATGTCCCTTATGGCTGTAAAACACATTTGCAGAGCAAAAGTATCCATAACAGGAATACTAAGGAGTGGCTTCGCTGCTTTTTTTAAAAAAGGTTGCTTTCCATTGCTGCATGCTAATTTATTTTTCTGCTTGTACTGAAGAACCTCCTCTGAAAACTATGTTTCTGCTTCATGTTTCAAACCATAATGCTTTTATCTACAAGACAGTTTTTTCCTAAGAGACACTACTCGTATATTTTACAAACTCATGGTAGCATTTTGTTCGACAGTACATACAGGAGAATATGCTGGCACAATGAATGTTTCCATTGAGTGCACAACCAATGTGCTGTTTGGGATAGTCAAGATAACTTGATAATATCCCCGGGGTTCGGCTATGTTGGTATATATCAAGGGTCCTGAGTACAGAGTGAAAGGTCTTTTCGTGTTGATTCTTGCCCTTTTAATTAGGATGGGCTGTCACCTTGTGGCCCCTTTTTTGTCTGGGTGTGTGGCAAGTGTCAGCTATCTGCCTGATTTGAAAATATTGCATCATTACATATAGCATAAGCTTTAACTGTAGCCTAACTACAATATTTCAGGAAGTTAAATACTTCCCTTTGTAAGTGAGTTACCATGATTATAAAACTCACCGTGAGCAACACCAAGAGAGGTCTGCTTGTAACATTCAGGTAGATTATACAAATCAGCACTCCCAGCATGGAGTTTCATGCGTCAGGAATGCATATTGGAAAGTTAATGCTAAGAAAATCACTCCGGACATGCCAACCTCCAGATCAAAGTTCATGATGTGCGATGCTGTGTGCCAGGAGCACTGATTTTGAAAATTTACCTCATTATAGAAGTGGTATAAACACTAGTATGACCTTCCTATGGTCTGACCCACACCTTTGCAAATTTCTGTCATACATAAATGACAATTTTTTACAATAAAATTAAATACTATTAAATTTAATTTTCATTGCATAAAAACATGGAAATCGTATAGTGCATTTACCTTTAAAAAATTCATGAAGTTACACATTTGTTTATCCAGTTTGTTTATTAAAGCAGCCACTTACTCTTCCACAAAGCAAGACTGAGAAAGCACCTGTCTTTTTATTTGTTTACACTTAGAATTGAAAAAGAATTATTGTTTACAAAAAGATTGCTTATACACATGCAGTTTGTAAAGCTAACCACCGGTCGAGTGGAAAAACCTGAAACATAGGGCCCAAGTTTGTCCCCACGGTTAGAACGGCGCCCTTTTTAGAACAGAAACGGCGCCTATTATTTACCTTCGTATTCTGTCCGCAGTCCGGTCGATCCAGGCCGTTGGCTTGGCGCAGCAGAACGCGTGGAGGGCGGAGCCAGGTCCCAGGGCTTAAAACAGTGCCAGGACCCCTGCACATGTGCGCTAGTGCTTGCGAGGATGTGCAGTAGCTCCTCGTAGCCTGAATCTCTGCAGGTTGTGTGGGAGGGGCCTGAAGCACGCCGCCCCTAGCCCTGGCCAAATGGGCTCCTCCAATGCCGCGTCATGTGAGCAGACCCCCAATGGCCCTAGCAGCATTATTTCAGTGGTTGTGCCTATGTGTGGGTGCACACTTTGATTTGAAGTATCTTGAATATTTTATGACGATTGGGATCTTTACAGCATAACTTGCCGAAGGCATTATTGTCAACCAGCAAGTAAAAGGCAGGAGATGCTCGGCAACAGGGTTAATGTACGCGTGGGGCACATGAAGCATTCAGAGAGCGGGGACGGCTTCATGCAGCGTGTGAAAGTGAAGGAACAGGCCAAGAGGGGGCGAGGCAGATGGGGACCTGGCTCGAGCTGAATTACCAAGCTGGCTGAGGCCAGACAAGCAAACTTTGAACAAACCAACAACCAACAGCTGCTGGCACCAATCCAATATCGGTTTGTGCCGTTATTTTGTTGACCAAATTGAATGCATTTCGTGCGTGTGTGTGTCTCTCTCACTCTCAATCTAAAAAAATTCCCCTCCCCCCTCTCCCCCCCCTCCCCCCCCTTCACTCTCCCTCCTCCCAACCTCCTCTTCACAAAAAGGTAGGACTTCTATTTTGTATTTGTTACTGATTGATTATTACTTTGGCCTTGGTGCTTTAGGTGTAGGGTTCCTTCTATTTTTTATTTGTTAATTCATTGCTTATTACTTTTTGTGCTTTGTAAGTCTTGGTGCAAGTCCTCTCAGCCTCCTTGTATTTTTTATTTGTTATTGAATGCTTATTTTTGTGCTTTATTTAGTGCTTTGTGCTTTAAATGTACTTATGCTTATTTAATGTTGTTGTGAAGGTGTTTAGTGCTTTGCAAAATCCTTTCTCTTTCCTCCCCCCCACACCACCATCATCTCTGGCTACCCGCGCTGATTTCTTAAGTCTCCGCAAGGTTTTTCTGAGCGTACAAAAGTAGCCACATACGCTAAACTAAGTTAGTTTGGAGTAACTTTTCGCTGGCTAAACTTGCTTAAATGGCCAAAACAGGCTGGTAACGCCACTTTTTGAAAAAAAAAACTGAACTAAGAAGAAACTGAACTAACTCACTGAAACTGGAGCAAACTAAATGGGGAGAATTGCAATTTTTAAGATACTCCAAAAAAACTAGTTGCTCCAAAAAAAGGAGGGAAACTTGGGCCCATAGCGTCGGCTGTGGCTCGGTGGGTAGCATTCTCGCCTCCAAGTCAGAAGGTTGTGGACTTGGGCACAAAAGAAATCTAGGCATGCCATCTTTCAGATGAGACGTTAAACCGAGGTCTGTTCTCTCAGGTGGACGTTAAAGATCTATTTCAAAGAGCAGGGGCGTTATTCCGGTGTCCTGGCCAATATTTATCCCTCAATCAACATAACAAAAAACCAGATTATCTGGTCATCATCACATTGCTGTTTGTGGGGGCTTGCTTGTGCGCAAATTGGTTGCCATGTTTCCCACATTACAACAGTGACTACACTCCAAAAGTACTTTATTAGCTGTAAAGTGCTTTTTGAGACGTCCAGTGGTCATAAATACAAGTCTTTCTTTCTATTTACGGTAACTGAATTTTTGAATGTAATAAAAACCGGAAAACAAAGTAAAGTGAACTTTTAAACTTTTATCCAAGCTAAATTCTCTTTGATGATCAATAGCAAGATTGGTCATTCAGATAGTTCTTGCAGATTCTTGCCCTTCCTCTATTTCTGTGGAAGAACTCATAAATTTGGGAAAAGAAAGATTTGCATTTATATAGCGCCTTTCACAACCACCGGACGTCTCAAAAGTGCTTTACAGCCAATGAAGTACGGTAACTGAATTTTTGAATGTAATAAAAACCAGAAGTTTTTGTGAGGTAAAGACTGATTATTACCTTGCCAGTGTTGTCTTAAATCTTTGCATTCTCCACACGACAGAGTACAGTATTTAGCTAGACAATATATCATAAGTAAACAAAAAAAAATCCTACTGGGGAGGGCAACGAGTGTGGAGAATTCGTCACTAGAAAAATAAGAAAGATATCTTTAGGAGGTGGGAGAAATCTGGAACCAGTTGAGGTCTAAATAGGCACAATTTCACCTTACTTGAGCTCTGTGTTGATTCACTGGGTGTAGAAGGTGGAATATCTGGATGTTCCAAAGATTAAACAGAAAACATGCAATATTAATTGAGGAGGGAAATTTGCTTAATGGATAACACACAGGCAATAACGGATAGGCCTAAAACATAGTTTAGTACAGAAGGACCTGTAATCCAAGCAGGCCATTCCCATAGAAATCTCTGATGTTGAGTGAGGGAGATTGGCAGTATTAACAACATAAATCAGGTAAAATAGCTGGGGCTGGTAGTGACCTGAGGCAGCGTTTCTACAGTCTGCAATATAGAAACAAAACAGCTAGCTGTTATAGCCTCCAGCCCTAAACTGAAGGAAGAATCAGTAGGTTCTTCTGCTGCAAGGCAGGGCAGAACTGCTTGAGGTAAAAGAGTGGTGCCCATAGAAGGATGCTTGGGGTATGTAATAGTACAAAGCAGTCCTGAAAAAACTGGTTTACTTTTGGATCCTGGAGTGTTAGTAGAATTCTTTAAAAGCTGTTCAGAGGCTTGCCGTACAACTCAAAGGTTTAAATCCTGCAGTTCCCCAAAGGCTGGATGATATCGGAATGAATGGGAAGGGCTTAACAGCAGAGTTTTGTGCCAAAGAAAGCAACAGCTGGTGAATTCCACACCATGTGCCGCTGAAGGTTAGACCTGGTGCCAAACTGATGCTGCTTTCTGAAGTGCTGAATTTGATTTGAACTGGCTGAGAATCGCTAATGAAAATGCAAGATTTTGCACTGTGATGAGATTTTTTTAAATTCATGCACGGGATGTGGGCGTCGCTGGTAAGGCCAGTATTTATTGCCCATCCCTCACTGTCCTTGAGAAAGTGGTGATGAGCTGCCTTCTTGAATAAACCTGGGTGGCTTGCTCGGTCATTTCAGAGGGCAGTTAAGAGTCAATTACTTTGCTGTGGGTCTGGAGTCACATGTAGGCCAGACCAGGTGAGGACGGAATATTTCCTTCCCAAAAGGACATTAGTGAACCAGGTGGGTTTTTACGTCAATCCGGTAGTTTCATGGTCACCATTACTGATACTAGCATTTCATTCCAGATTTATTTAATTGAATTTAAACTCCCCAGCTGCCGTGGTGGGATTTAAACTCATGTCTCCAGATCATTAGTCCAGGCCTCTGGATTACTAGTCTAGTAATATAACCACTATGCTACTGTACCTGATATGCTAGTACCAGTAGAAGTGAGAGCCTCCACTGAGTTAAGCAATGAAGGCAATTTTGAAGGGCTGAAGATTGATTTCTTTTTTACAGCTGCAGTTGAATTTCCAGATACTGAAGCAGGAAAATTATACACTCGATAAATATATGATTAATATTTCTAGGTATCTTTGTGAAGTGTGCATATTTTTTCCATACAGCAGAAAGTCACATTGCTCTATCATTATGGGTTGGCCTTGAAACTCCAAGGCAAGAATGGCAATTATTAACATTGCAATATGAAGGCAGGTACTTGATTCACAGATCATACCCATTAGTGGAGCTGGGGGGAAATTAATCAATACTTGGGCATCCTAACTGTGTTTATAGGGGAAACAAACAGCCAATCACTTGTCAACAACAGCTTTAAGACTGTGTTCTTCATGTTACCCACATAATAATAAATAAATAATAAAATAATAACTATCCGGGGCAATTAGACTTGGGTACAAGTTCATGTCAGGAGAATGCTGAATGAAGAACTAAAGTTTTAGGGGGTAAAAACCTGAAAATAGTATAAAGCATGACTTTTATTTGATACAATTTTTTTTCTACGATAAATTTTAGACCTTTTTATGACTAAGTCTAAGACTGACCATTCATGCAGGACTTCCTGTTCCCAGGCCTTGCACCGGGCCACTTTCCAATTAATATTAATATAAAATTGCACGGATTAAAGCATATCTGGGCTTCAAACTAAAAATAAACTTAATTTTCCATATCAAAACATGGAAACATCAAAGCATAAATGAAGACAACTGATGTCCAATGAAGGTGGTGAGAACCCAATGTTAACGGAGTAATGTCAGACTCCAGTGTGATTTTTGCTGTCATATTTCCTTACTTGAATCAATTATGCAAACGATTTGTCCATCTGTTCCACAGAATGATGCTCAAAAAGTTGAGGGACCAAAGATTACACAGTTTGGCAATCTCCAACAGTAAGAGAAATGTCACAGCAACTGAGACAGAGCTACGACACTGACACCACTGTTACACTTACAATGCTAGTTTCAGATCAACTCTAATTTTATAGTAATAAATATTCACAGGTTATATAGGCCATCCATATTGGAGGACTTCCCTCCTTTTATACTCCACCCCCCTTGCAATAAAGGCCAACATTACATTTGCCTTCCTAATTACTTGCTGTACCTGCATGCTAATTTTGTGTTTCATGTACAAGGACCCCCAGATCCCTCTGTACTGCAGCATTTTGTAATCTCTCCCCATTTAAATAATAATTTGCTTTTTTATTTTTCCTACCCAAGTGGATAACCTCACATTTTCCCACATTATACTCCATCTGCCAAATTTTTGCCCACTCACTTAGTCTGTCTATATCCCTTTGCGTTCTCCTCACAACTTGCTTTCCCACCTATCTTTGTATCATCAGCAAATTTGGCTACATTACACCCGGTCCCTTCATCCAAGTCATTAATATAGATTATAAATAGTTGAGGACTCAGCACTGATCCCTGTGGCACCCCACTAGTTAGTTTGCCAACCTGAAAATGACCCATTCATCCCAACTCTCTGTTTTCTGTTAGTTAGCCATTCCTCTATCCATGCTAATATATTACCCCCAACCCGTGAGCTCTTATCTTGTTCAGTATGTGGCACCTTAATGAATGCCTTCTGGAAATCCAAATACACAAATCTACTGGTTCCCCTTTATCCACCCTGCTCGTTACATCCTCAAAGAACTCCAGCAAATTTGTCAAACGTGATTTCCCTTTCATAAAACCCATGCTAACACTGCTTGACTGTATTATGATTTTCCAAATGTCCTGCTACTAAATCCTTAATAATGGACTCTAGCATTTTCCCCAAAGACAGATGTTAGGCTAACTGGTCTATAGTTTCCTGCTTTTTGTCTCCCTCCTTTCTTAAATAGGGGCATGACATTTGCGGTTTTCTAATCCACTGGGTTCTCTCCAGAATCCAGGGAATTTTGGTAAATTACAACGAATGCATCCACTATCTCTGCAGCCATTTCTTTTAAGACCCTAAGATGCAGGCCACCAGGTCCAGATGTGTCCACCTTTAGTCCCATTAGTTTGCCTAGTGACTGTTTTAAGTTCCCTCCTCCCAACAGCCCCTTGATCATCAATTTTTGGGTTGCTTTTAGTGTCTGTTACCAATACAAAATATTTGTTCAGAGTCTCTGCCATTTCCCTGTTCCCCATTATTAATTCCCCAGTCTCATCCTCTAGGGTACCAACATTTACTTTAGCTATTCTCTTCCTTTTTATATACCTGTAGAAGCTCTTACTGTCTCTTTTTATATTTCTTGCTAGTTTACTCTTGTAAACTATCTTCTCTCTATTATTTTTTTAGTCGTCCTTTGCTGGTTTCTAAAAAGTTTCCCAATCCTTTGGCCTTCCACTATTCTTCGCAACATTGTGTGCCTTTGTTTTCAATTTAATATCATCCTTTTCTTCCTCAACTAGCCACGGATGGTTCATCCTTCTCTTAGAGTCTTTCTTTCTCACTGGAATATATCTTTGCTGAGAATTATGAAATATCTCCTTAAATGTTTGCCACTGCTTATCTACCATCTTACCCTTTAATCTATTTTCCCAGTCCACTTTAGCCAACTCTGCCTTCATACCTTTGTAATTGCCTTTATTTAAGTTCAGGACACTAGTTTGAGACCTAAGTTTCTCACCCTCAAACTGAATTTGAAATTCTACCATGCTATGATCACTCTTCCCAAGAGGATCCTTTACTATGAGATCATGAATTAATCCAGTCTCATTACACATTACCAGAATAGTCTGATCCCTAGTTGGTTCCACAACATATTGTTCTAAGAAACTATTGCGAGTACACTCTATGAACTCTTCCCCAAGACTATTTTTGCCAATTTAATTTGTCCTATCAATATAGAAATTAAAATCATCCATGATTATTGCCGTACCTTCTCACAAGCCTCTATTATTTCTTGATTTATACTCTGTCCTACAGCGTAGCTACTATTAGAGGGCCGATAGACTACTCCCACCAGTGACTTCTTTCCCTTATTATTTCTTAACTCCACGCAAACTGATTCTACATCTTGATCTTCTGAGCTAATATCATTTCTCACTACTGCACTGATCTCATCCTTTATTAACAGAGCTACCCCACCTCCTTTTCCTTTCTGCCTATCCTTCCAAAATGGCAAATACCCCATAATATTCAGTTCCCAGCCGTGGTCACCTTGCAACTACGTCTCTGTAATGGCTATCAGATCATACCCATTTATTTCTATTCGTGCCGTCATCGATCTTGTTACGAATGCTGTGTGCATTCAGATAAAGAGCTTTTAATTTTGTTTTTTTTACCATTTTCCCTACTCGGACCCCACTTTCTGATGCACTCTTATGTGAATACACTCTGTCCCTTCCTGTCGCACTCTGGTTATCATTACCCCGATCGCTACCCTGCACAATTGCCTTCTCCTTTCCCTTTGACTTTTTAAATTTCCGCTCACCTGATTCCCCCCCCCCCCCCACTAAAGTTTAAAGCCCTATGACATCCTTTGCGTCCTTCTTGACCTGTCTGCAGCCTTTGTCACGGTTGACCACTCTATCCTTCTCCAACGCCTCTCCACTATCGTCCAGCTGGGTGGGACTGCACTCGCCTGGCTCCATTCTTATCTATCTAATCGTAGCCAGAGAATCACCTGCAAAGGCTTATCCTACCGCCCCCGCATCGTTACCTCTGGTGTCCCCCAAGGATCTATCCTTGGCTCACTGCTATTTCTCACCTACATGTTGCCCCTTGGCGATATCATCCGAAAACACGGCATCAGTTTCCACATGTACGCTGATGACACCCAGCTCCACCTCACTACCACTTCTCTCCACCCCTCCATGGTCTCTAAATTGTCAGACTGCTTGTCCGACATCTAGTTTTGGATGAGCAGAAATTTTCTCGAGTTGAACACTGGGAAGACCGAAGAAGCCCTAGCCACTGACTCCATCCCTCTCTCCAACTTCTGTCTGAAGCTGAACCAGACTGTTCGCATCCTTAGTGTCATATTTGACCCTGAAATTCGTTTGCGACCACACATCCGCAGCTTAACTGTTATTTCCACCTCTGTAACATTGCCCGTCTCCGCCCTTCCCTCAACTCATCCGCTGCTGAATCCCTCATTCATGCCTCTGTTGCCTCTAGACTTGACTATTCCAAAGCACTCCTGACTGACCTCCCACATTCTACCCTACGTAAGCTAGAGGCGATCCAAAACTCGCATCTAGTCCCACTCACCCATCATCCCTGTGCTCGCTGATCTACATTGGTTCCCAGTTAAGGAACGCCTCGATTTCAAAATTCTCAACCCTGTTTTCAAATCCCTCCATAACCTCGCCCCTCCCTAGCTCTGTAATCCCCCCCCACCCCCGAGATGTCTGCGCTTCTCTAATTCTGTCCTCTTGAGCATCCCTGATTATAATCGCTCAGCCATTGGTGGCTATGCCTTCTGTTGCCAAGACCCTAAGCTCTGGAATTCCCTCCCTAAACTTCCCCACCTCTTTTCCTCCTTCATGACAGTCCTTAAAACCTCTCTCTTTGACCAAGCCTGCCCTAATTTTTCTTTGTGTGGCTCGGTGTCAAATTGTTTGTCTCATAATACTCCTGTGAAGCACCTTGGGATGTTTCACTACGTTAAAGGCGCTATATAAATACAAAGTTGTTGTTGTTAAACCTCTCCAAGTGCCTGTTAATTTTTTCCCTGATTATTATTTCTAAAGCCTTATCCACCACTGATGTTAACTGAAGGCCTGTAGTTACTAGGATTGTCCTTACACCCTTTCTTGACCAAGGGTGTCACATTTGCCACTTTCCAATCCTCTGACAGCTCCCCAGCATCTAGGGAAAATTGGAAGATTATGGCAAGCCCTTCCACTATCTCCACCCCCATTTCCCTTAGCAATCTGGGATGCAAGCCATCCGGCCAATCGATTTATCCACTCTTAAGCATATCCAGCCTTTCCAGTACATCCTGCCTATCAATTTTTACCCCATCCATTACCTCTACCATCTCCACTTCATATTTTGTCGGCAACCTCTTAGTAAACACTGATACAAAGTATTCATTAAGTATTCTAGCCTTGCCCTGCGCCTCTAAGCATAAATCACTTTCTTTGTCCCCGATAGACCCCACCGTACCTCTTACTACCTGCTTACTAGTTACATGCCGGTTGAAGATTTTTGGATTCCCTTTTATGTTAACTGCCATTCTATTCACATGTTCTTTCTTTGCCAGGCTTATTTTCCTCTTCACTTCCCCTCTCAACTTATTATAATTGGCCTGGTTCTCAGTTGAAGAATTCACCTGATACGCATCATACACCCTCTATTTTTGTTTCATCATAGTCTCTATTTCCCTGGTCATTCAAGGAACCCTGGCTTTGGTTCCCTTACCTTTCCCTCTTGTAATGTACCTGAAACATCAACTCCTTAAAGATCACCCATTGTTCCGTTACAGTTTTTCCTGTCGATCTGTGGTTCCACTTTACCCTGGCTAGATCCCCTCTCATCCCATTGAAGTTCGCCCTCTTCCAATTTAGAAGCTCTACTTTAGATTGTTCCTTGTTCTTCTCCATTAATAATCTAAACCTTATGATACGATGATCACTCTTACCCGAGTGATCTCCCACAGACACTTGGTCCAAATGGCTCAGCTCTTTCCCCAGCACCAGATCCAGCAATGCCTCCTTCCTGGTTGGGCCGAGAACATACTGGTCAAGGAAGTTCCCCTGAACACATTTCAGAAATTCCTCCCCCTCCTTTCCCTTTACTCTACATTAATTACCCAAGTATCGATTGGGATAAAGTCCCCCAATATCACCACTCTATCGTTCTTGCACATCTCTATGATTTCCCTACAGATTTACTCCTCTATCTCTCTCACTACTTGGAGGCCTATAGAATACCTCCAATAGGGTGATCATACCCTTTTTGCTTCTCAACTCTAACCAAATGGATTCTGTCCTTGCCCCCTCAAGGATATCCTCTCTTTCCAACACTACAATGTCTTCTCTAATCAGTAGTGTCACCCCACCTCCCTTTTTCCCTTCCCTATCTTTTCTGAGTACCGTGTATCAGTGAATATTAAGCATCCAGTCATCACCATTTTTACGCTACATTTCCGTTATTGCCACAACATCATATTCCCACACGGCTAATTGTGCTTGTAGCTCACCAACCTTATTCACCGCACTTTGTGCATTTACATACATGCATTGTAAACCTGCCTTTGTATTCCTTGTCGTCCTTCTTAGTCTGCTTCCATCTAATATGGTACTACTTCTTTCTCTAGTAATATCCAACACTCTCGCTCCTTTATACACCTTATTCCTCTTTTCTACTTCTGGTGCCCACCCCCCTAACAATTTAATTTAAACCCTCCCCAACCACACTCATGAACCTCCCCGTGAGAACATTGGTTCCAGTCCAGTTGAGGTGCAAGCCGTTCCTTTGAATAGGTGCTTCCTGCCCCAGAACTGGTCCGAATGCCCCAAGAATCTGAAGCCTTCCCTCCTGCACCATGCATTGATCCTCCCTATCGTCCTATTTCTACTCTCGCTGGCGCATGGCACTGGGAGTAATCCAGAGATTACTACCTTCGAGGTCCTACTTTTTAAACTTCCTCCCTTGCTCCTGAAAGTCTGACTGTAGTACCTCAATACTTGCCCTCTCTATGTCGTTGGTACCGACGTGTATCACAACTTCTGGCTCACTCCCTTCCCCCTGCAGAATATTCTGCACCCTCTCCATGATGTCCTTTATCCTGGCACCAGGGAGGCACGATGACGGTTACAGAAACGCCTGTCTGTCCCCCTAACTATGGAATCTCCTATGAGGGCTGCACTTCTCTACTTTACTGTTACCCCCTGTGCAGTCCCATGCCCATTGGTGCCATGGTCTGGACTGCACTCCTTCAAGGTGTTGTCACTCCCAGCAGTCTCCAATGCTGAGTACCGGTTTGAGAGTGACACACACACGAAGACTCCTGCACTTACTGCCTCTTCCTACTCTTCCGGATGGTCACTCATTTACTATCCTGAACACTCTCTGCCTGTGGGGTAGCCACCTCCTGGAAGATACGATCCAGGAAACTCTCGGCCTTCCTGATGCTCCACAGTATCTCCAGCTGAAACCTTGAGCTTGAGCAGCTGGAAACACTCCCTACACATTTGTTCCCTCAAGACAAGTGTTCTGAAGTTCCCACATTGCGCAGCAACTGCAAACAACAGGTGTCAGCTGTTGATCTAAAAATCTCTATTCCCTCTTTTAGAATCTAGTTAGTGTCTTGTTTAAACTATTAATTTTAATTAATGCCTCTAGACCTCAGCTCTCGTGTCTCGCCATCTCACCTTCCCTCTCTCGGACCGCACCTTGTTTTTTAAAATACCAGAACACCACCACTTCCCTCAATGCACCAAATTCCGAGGTTAGCACTCTAAAGAAGCAGTACTCTGTCGAACAGGACTCCGTGATACCTTACCTTAATACTGCTAACAAACAGGAGAAAGTATTCACGGTTCACGCATGCGCTCCTCAGTACTGTCACTTCCCAGCCCCACCATCATACCTTCTTTCAGAACCAGTGATATAATCAAAATCCACCCTATGCTTTGCAGACCTTGTCCAATTTAAAAGTCAAAAGAAAAGGCCATAAACTGCAATGACCGGCGAACCGCGCTGAGGATGCTGTTACACTTGGCCGGCCGTTCCAGCTTCCAGAACATCCACTGGGCCTTTCAACTCTTCGACTCAATAGAAGCATGGGGCCAAGTGTGCCGGGACTGGGGCCATGGCATCAGGGAGCTACGGCTAAAACACCTCGAGGAGTTGAAGCCAGGACTGAGAGCAGGGACTTAGAGTAGTGGACACCAACTCAAACCACACTGATGGAGGAGGCCTTGTCAGACTATTAGTGGGACCGGCCGGACATTACCTCCCTAAGTAAATCCCGCCCAGGTTTCAGGAACCACAACCCCAGGATTACATTTCCCTTTTTCACTTCGTGCCTGCATGCATACTGAGGCTGAGCTACATTGCTTCCTGCATCCGACAGCTTTCAGTAATTGGTGGAGAAAATCATCTTGGAGATACAGCTGAGATGACGACCCACATAACAACTTGGTCAAAAGAAGGGAATAACGCCAAATGCTTTATGGTATACCTGCTTGTGTCTCCATGGCAACTCAATGCATGTGAAAGTTGGAAGCTCAATACCCTGTATACATAATTCACCATAACAAGGGCGTCAGTGTTTGAGAGCAGGGAGTTGTGTTCTGATGGAACAGCTGCTTTGAAGGACTTGGCGAGAATGCACTTTCAAACAGGATTCGCAAATACTACAAAGCTTGAAAGTTCCACCATATGTTCAGTTTCTTACAAAACATTACTACTAACTATTATGCATAGAAGCATTAGATATTGCAATTGAGGATGTATCATATAAATCTTCTTATTCAAAATAGCCATCAGATTACAAACCAATCATTTCCCACTGTTCCAATTGGCAGTGAAGCAATTGCAAGGCAGTGTGAAGCAGATTCAATGCTGGTACCCATTGCAGATGCAATCTATATTCCATTGACTAATAAGTGTATTTAGGCCAATCATGGAACTAAACATGTGGGAGACATGGGGTCCTTTTAGGAAAAGTAATTGTGGACACACCTGGAACTGAACTGTAGCTAACCTCTGGTTTTATCACAGTTAGGGGGCACCAACCCAACACTTATTTATTGAGACTCCAGAGACCACGTATAGTACAGGTACAACAATTCTATTTTGTAATTGGTCAGTGGAAATGAAAGGGTCCTAATTTCTAATGGGCCAATTGGGTTGGGAAAAGCCAAACCCCACCAGAATGAACCAAGTGCTTTCCCTTAAAGGGGTTAAACACCACTACAATTTCAGGAAGGGGTGGCCCACCCAAAGGGATTTTAAACAAAACATGCTAACAAAATAAAACTATTCTACGTGGTGCTCACCAATCACAGAAGCCATCCAGTGTGTCGCTATACACTGCATATAAGTAGAGCACAGGAAAGAGTAAAGTAAGGGAGGACATTGATGGCCAGGGAATAAACAGACTTATAGAACAAGCGTTTAAAAAGATGGTTAAAAAGAAAGTGAGAGGAACTGCTATTAAAAATGAGTTACTCTGTCTGTACAGCAATGCAGTGTCCGTAATAAAACAGGGGAGCTGGAGGCAATCGTGCATTATGAGGAACCATAGTAGGGATTACAGAGACATGGCTACAGAAAAATCAGGACTGGGAATTAAACATTGCAGGGTATAACATATTTAGAAAAGATAGAGGGAAAAGGGAAGGTGGAGTAGTTGTACTATAAAGGCAGTAGAAAAAAGTGACTCAGCTATCAGCAAGACAAAAATAGAATCCATATGGATAGAGATAAAGAAAGAAAAAGAAAGACGTACATTTATATAGCACCTTTCACGACCACCGGACGACTCAAAAGCGCTTTGCAGCCAATGAAGTACTTTTGGCGTGTGGTCACTGTTATAATGTGGGAAACGTGGCAGCCAATTTGCGCACGGCAAACTCCCGCAAACAGCAATGTGATAATGACCAGATAAATTGTTTTTGTTATGCTAATTGAGGGATAAATTTTGGCCAGGATACTTTCTAAAAGATAATAAAGGATTAATCACATTAAGAGGGGTAGTCTACAGACCACCTAATAGTGGAAGGGAGGTGGAGGAAAAAACATGAAATCAAATTAGGGAAATGAGTGAAAAACAGCATAATCATCATAGGGGATTTCAACTACCCAGATATTAATTGGACAGAAGAAGTAGGTAAAGGCGATAAGGGAATGGAGTTCCTACAATGTGTACAGGACTTCTTTCTAACCCAATATGTAAAAAGCCCAACAGGAGAGGATTTGCTATTGGATCTAGCAATGGGGAATGAACCAGAGCAGATAAGAGAATTAAAAGTAGGGGAACATCTAGGCAATAGTGACCATAATAGAATACGCTTTAAGATAATAATTGAGAAGGACATAAGTATGACGAGGACTAGGGCAATAGATTGGAGAAAAGCTGATTTTGAGGGGCTGAGAATAGCACTTTGGAAAATAAAATGGACAACAATATTGGCAAACAATGATGTAGAACAGTAATGGGAAACATTTAAAATGGTGTTCAACAAAGTCTAATAAACAATTCCACTAATAAACAAGAACAAACTAGAGATTAATGAGACCATGGATGAAGTGAGAGTAAGTGAAGAGTAAGTACATGGGTAGCAGGGGAGAACATAAGAGAGAATATGAAGGGATTAGGAGAGGTCAAAAACAGCAATTAGGAAGGCAGAGAATGAAATTAAATAGTAAAATATTTTACAGGCACATAAATTAAAAAAGGGTGGTCGGGATGGGAATAGGGCCATTAAGGGGTGGAGAGAGGATAATACCACAGACAGCAATAGAGAGATGGCAAATATATTAAATAATTACTTTGCTTCAGTATTTACCAGGGAGATAGAACAGGAGGAGATGACATTGAATGATGCAATTGGTAATGAGTTAACTGCATTTAAAATAAACAAGGAGATATACAAAATAAACTAATGAAACTCAGAGGATAAAATCTCTGGTCCAGATGGATTACATCCACACATTTTAGAAGAATTTAAGGAAGAAATAGCAGAGGCATCACTATGTATATTTAGTAATTCTTTAGAAAAAGGTGTAGTGCCAGAGGACTGGCAGATAGCTAACATAATACCTATATTTAAGAAGGGAGATAGAACATGTCCAGGGAACTATAGACCAGCAGCTTAACAATCGGTGGTAGGAAAAATAATGGGATCCCTACTAAAGGAGAAAATAGAAGAACATCTAGAAACCAAAAATATAATAAAATAGTCAGCATGGATTTCAAAAGGGAAAGTCTTGCTTGACCAACCTCATTGAATTTTTTGAAGAGGTAACAGAAGGAGTAGACAATAGTAATGCAGTGGATGTAATTTATCTAGATTTTCAAAAAGCCTTCAATAAGGTACCCCATAATAGACTAATGAACAAGGTTAGAGAATGCAGAGTCAGGGGACAAGTAGCAGAATGGATAGCTGGCTGGCTTCAAGACAGGGGTAAAGGGTAGCTTTTCAGAGTGGCAGTAGGTATGAAGGGGTGTTCCACAAGGATCAGTGCTGGGACTTTGAAATCAAAAACACAATTTCTAAATTTGCAGACAACACTAAATTGGGGTTGATTGCCAATAGTGAGGAAGACTGCAACAAATTACAAGACGACATGAATAAACTTGCAGAATATAATTGGCAAATGAAATTCAACACAAATAAACGTGAGGTATTACATTTTGGTAAGAAAAATAAAGAGATCACCTATTACTTGGAAAATAAGAATCTAAATGGGGTTGAGGAGCAAAGGGATCTCGGAGTACAAATACATAAATTACTAAAAGTATCGCCACAGGTTAACATGGCCATAAAAAAGCAAGCCAAGCACCAGGGTTTATTTATAGAGGGATAGAATTGAAAAGTAGTGAAGTTTATGCTAAACCTGTATCAAACCTTGGTTAGACCACACTTATTGGGCCCAAGTTTCCACACGATAAAAAATGGGCGCCCCTCCGAGCTGGGCACCCGTTTTTCGCGCCTAAAGCGGCGCTGGGAAAAAAACTCGCGATTCTGGAGAGCCCTGCAGCTCCTTGTCTGTTTGGCGCGGAGCCTACACTCGCGCCGATTTTGTAAATGGGAGGGGGCGGGTACTATTTAAATTAGTTTTTTTCCTGCCGGCAACACTGCGCCTGCGCGTTGGAGCGTTCGCACACGCGCAGTGTGAAGGAAACAATGGCACTCGGCCATTTTTGTAGTTCTTTGTAGCTGTTTAATTTTTGAACATTTTTTAATAAAACCACATTGCCATCAGCACATCAGCACTGAGGCTTCCTGCTTACTGCCCCTCCCTCCCTCCCGTTCGCGGGAACGACGCCACACCGCTGAGCTGACTGAAGCACTTTCACACAGGTAGGAAGATGGCTTATTTAATCTTTTCTTTGCTTATAAATGTTTATTCAGGTTGGATTTATTTGTATCATATTTGTAGAAGTATAAATAAGGATTTATTGTAGAATTTAATGGCTTCCCTTTCCCCCCCCCCTCCCCCCACCACCTCGTTCTGGACGCCTAATTTGTAACCTGCGCCTGATTTTTTAATGTTTTTTCAGTTCTACAAAAATCTTCACTTGCTCCATTCTAAGTTAGTTTGGAGTACGTTTTCACTGTGGAAACTTTGAAATCAGTGGCCGGACACGCCCCCTTTTGAAGAAAAAATTCTGTTCCAAAGTAGAACTGCTCTACCTGACTAGAACTGCAGAAAAAAAAATGTGGAGAATTGCGATTTCTAAGATAGTCCATTCTCCACCAGTTGCTCCTAAAAATCAGGCGCAAATCATGTGGAAACTTGGGCCCATTGTACTGTGCAAATCTGGTCGCCATATTATAAAAAGGATATGGAGGCACTGGAGAGGGTGCAGAGATGATTTACAAGGATGGTACCAGAATTGTGAGGGTATGCATATCAGGAAATGGTGAACTTGAAAAATGAAGGCTGAGGGGTGACCTAATACAGGTCTTTAAAATCATGGAAGGTTTTGATAGAGAGAGAGTATTTCCACTTGTGGGGAAGAGCATAACTAGAAGCCATCAATATAAGATAGTCAGTAAGAAATTAAATAGGGAATTCAGAAGAAACTTTTTTATCCAGAGAGTGGTGAGAATGTGAAACTCGCTACCACAGGGAGTGGTTGAAGCGATTAGTATAGATGCATTTAAGGGAGAAGGGAATAGAGAGTTATGCTGATAGGGTTAGATGAGGAAAGACGGGGGAAGGCTCGAGTGGAGCATAAACACCGGCATGGATTGGATGTCCGAATGGCTTGTTTCTGTGCTATATGTAATATTGGTACTCGGGTGGGGGTCACCTGGGCTCAAACAAGCATTTGGATGAAATCTGCCCAGTAATCTTATGCATCCTGGGCCAATAACAGTTATAAGGCGAGATTTATTCGGACCAAAATTCCTTAGACCCACTCCGTCATCGGAAATACAGCAGAGTGGAAATCCCGGTGGACAATCAAGGGCCAGCTGCTAGAACCGTTGCGTGTCACAATTTCAAACCTTCAGAGTTGGCAATCCTATTTCTGTTACATCTTTCACAACAGCATGAAGATCAACAAGCTTCAGATTATTTAAATCGCATTATTGCAAGCTACCCTAGTCGTGCATACATATATACGTAGGATTAGAATTTGGTATCATCTCCTATGATTAAGGTTTTTGTTTTCTTTTTACTTATAATTGACTTGTGGATTTGTACTGTAGTTGGAAATAATGAAATGGTTCAAGTTGTTCCTTCCCAGGAGGCTTTAGGGTTTAATGTGTCAGGGTACAATCTAGCTCACTGCTGTTTAGCTTCTGCTGGTGTGCAGGATTTAGGTTGCAGATTGTGTGATTCGAGCCTGCTAACTACTTTTTGTTGCCACATTGAAACGAGATAGACAAGACAGTCTTCAGATAGGAAGTGGGACAACAGGCCAGGATGATAAACAAGTCTGCATTTTGTAGGAACCTATAATACCATAATGAATCATCTAGGACAGTATGCATGAGGAGCAACCGATAAAGATCTTGCACTTTCCTTAAAAATTTGTAGACTAAGTTGGGACCGAAAGGATCGATGAAGAGTACATTTCTACCCAGGGAAAAGCAGCAATTGTATTTATTACTGCTTAAAGACATTGCATGTGTCTGGACTTGTTTGAACACAATAACAGAATTAAGTTACTGCCATTTTTCATTTATCAAATTCAAATTTTCTTACATTATTCCATTATATAATTTAGCTCAGATAATAAACTAAGCAATCAGTAATCAGTTCAAAAACAATTTACAGTCTTCTACAAAACAGGTTTGAAACACATAGTAAAATTTAGACTTTGGCTTTAAGTATTATTCATGGCTACTTCCAAGTCAAAAGTTGAAAATGTATTTAAATTGGCCTCTTACCTGGAGAAAATGCGCGGTGAAATTGGCACATGTCTTCACCAATCAGCTCCTGGGCAATTTGCTGGATCCTTCGTCTAATATCACCAAATCTTGTCTCAGATTCACTTAGCAATTCTTCAATGTCACTTATACTGTGAAGGGAAACATTTATTAGATGCAACTAACCATCAATTGTAAAACATTTAGTTTATTGAAGAAAATTCTACTTGAATTTCAAAAACAAATTTGATAGTTCATCTTTCCAAGTTAATTCTCTGTTTTGTTCATTTCAGTGTGTGGTATTTTTGAATGGGAAAATTCAGCTTTTATTATTTGACAAAAAGGTAGAGGACATTTCTTCCTCCTACACTGTTTCACTCAGAGTGGATACAATTCTAATTACAAAACAATGAGCAAGCTGCGGAGTGGGAATAACTGAATAGCTCTTTCCAAGTCCTGCCACGGGCACGACAGTCTGAATAGCCTCCTTCTGTGCTATATAATTATATGATCAACTCCAATAGTTAGCTAGAGATTATTAACGCAAGTTAAAAAAAAATCTTCATAAGCCTTCTTTAGTCCCTTTTGGCCCGCTGGTTAGGCTGCTGTAGAGCCTGACAATTAGCAAACAGATCCTGAAATGTGCGCAGTACAATTGTTTCAATGTGGAAATGAGCCCTATGCTCCTTTTAGGCAAGTGCCAGTGCTCTGCTAAATTCTTCATTATTGTGTCCATTTTACACTTGTAAAAGGGCTGCAACAATGTAAGAATTTATGCCTCTTTGAAACAAATTGGAATTCTCCATTTCAGACATTAAAATATTTGCAAGTGTTTTTCTGTTTTGAAGTCGTCATTTGGACCACATCTGTGGCTACTGCCCTGTAATTAGCAGTAACTATGGTTTCTTTAGTGACAGTTGCATAGCAAATATTCTTTGTCAGCAATAGATTTCCTTATCTCAGTCTAAAGGATGAAAATTCTACTTTAAAATCTGTCTTTTCTTAACCATTTTTGAGATTTAAGAGTAAATTACTTTGTATAAACAAACAGGAAACTGTAAACAATTAACTGGAAATGTATGTTTATTAAATATCAGCAAACCCACTGATAGTACACACAATGCTTTAAGGCAGCAATGGATGGGGAAAGCAGCGGCGGAGAATGCCTGATGCTACACAAGCGGCATCAGATGGGTTGGGGAGAGGAGGCTGATGGACAGGCACACGGGGGAGAGGAGCATGTGTCGGGCCACCCGATGGACAAGGGTTGTTGAGGTCCCTTCTTTGAGGCCACGGTCTCTAAAAGAGTGCTGGACCCTGCCTCCCCTTTATGCTAGACCCCAAGCACCCTCCCCCACACAGTGCTTCCAGAACCCAGGACCTCTTTCCCAGTTACCCTAGATCCCAGAATCACCTTCACTCTTTGCAGTGTTCCCAAAATACCAGGAAGTATAATACTGGAGCCAGAATGTAATTCACCTTCCCACAAATGTAACCAAGGTTCTGATCTGCAGCCTGAATATTTATTTCAACATAGAGCAATTACACCTAAAGGCTTAAAAAGGGACACTCTAACACTTCAGTAGCAGAATAAAACATCATGCTTTAAATATACATAATGTTTGTGCCCCTACAAAACTCTGCACCCTTTGACTTACTGTTGGATTCACTAGTAATATTAAGCATGGCACACCTGCACATGCAGAGGTCACATTTTGTTACAGTTGTAAAACACCCTGGAAATGCTGTATGCTTCTCAGCCGGAGAATGAAACTGACCAGCACATACCAATTTGCAAACTTCCTGGACTAAACAACAATTAAAGTATGAATGACTGTGGCTCTGTTTACTTACAATTTACATTTTGTGGCCTTAAAGGGACACAGGCTGAAACTACCAGCAGAATTATACAATGTGAGCAACACTGAGAAATCTGCTTTATATATAAATAGTACTCTTAATTTATTAACTTATTACAAAATTAAATATATTTAATGCCAACCTTGTTTATGACCCACCTGGTTACTCTGTGCAGAAGAAAAATAGTCCGTTTGCTTTCAATTGTAATATCACGACTGAGTTTTACTAGCCTCTCATATTTATCGTGCTTTGCATCAAGCTCCTTTTGAAAGGCTGATCAAAACAAGATGAGGAAAACAATTAGTTTGTCTATATTCACAATTATGGTTGATCTATGAAAATGTCAATGGACCATTCATTGCAAATGATACAATGTCATTCTTATAGAACAATAGAAACTACTTCTCGTTTCACTTCCGTTAACATTGAAAAGCATTTCCTGAGAAGTCCCTGAGGCAGAGAATGAAACCTGAAGCTGCCTCCACAGCCGTGATTTATTTAAACCACGTATTCTTCCCCATGAACCACAGATTAACGGTTAGTTTGAAAACAGCAAAATACTTAGGATTTCTTCAAGGCTTCAATTAGTCCTTCTAATTCTTTTAATTCCAAATGTTGTACGAATATTTAATGGGGGCCTGACTTTGTGGTCAGTGGCGAAGTGAAGACGTTCACCGCCCCGAAGTAAGCTTCGCACAAAGATCTCGCAATCTCTGGGTCAAGAACTTTAGATTTTCCGACATTCAATTCAAATCAACAGAGGTTAATGGTGATCCCCTTGTGCGAGCTGCTGTCACGTTGACAAGGTGTCTGAGCAGCCAATCAAAATTCTCACACAGCGAACAAAGAAGTGAGTAAGCTCTTAAAATTCTAACTTTTCTTAAATGTTAGAGAGCAAAATAAAGATTGGGGCTGTCACATGGGGAAAAGGCAAACCTGAAATAAATATGATTAAACTTAAAATAACATTTTAAAGTTTCTTTTAAAAAAATTTTTAATTAAAATGGATACATTTCAGATTGCACAAAATTAAAATTTGTTTTTCAAGCCCATAACATTTGTTAAGCAGTCAATATACTGTTTTAAAACCCAGTTACACCTAATCCCTTTGGATCTAACTTTTAGTGAGGAATTCAACAGCATAATTACTGCGGAAGAGCTGAAGTCTTCGTCAGTTTCCCTGATTGGAGTGATCACTAATCACTCTGTGGGGGTTGGGGGGGGGGGGGGGGGGAGGACACAGTGCAGTTGCAGTCAGTTTCAACGGTGGAATGACAGCAAAAAGTGCCAGTTCTGTCATCCAGATTTCAAATTCCAGGCCAAGATTGTCTATTCATATAACTACAGAAATTACTAAGAGCCAAGAGAAACATACATCACAGTTTATAATAAAATATCAATGATATAACTGGTCGAACACACTAAGTGGCCACACTTGTATAAATCAAGGATCAGAAGCGGAAAGAAAACGGATCAGAAAATGTGGTGAAAGAATGAACTTGCAGTTTATTTAGTGCTTTATCACTTCTGAAATCAGGAAATCCTGAAATACTTCACAACCAATGAATTAATTCTGAAATACAGTCACTACTGTTATGTGGGCAAATGCAGTGAACAATTTAAACACAGCAAAGTCTCACAAGCAGCAAATTAGATTACTGTGTTTTATCTATTAATAAAACATATTAATATGTTTTACATGTCTTGTGAGAGGAAGTTTGCCAAAATCTCTGCTTTTCTATGAATAGTGCCATGGAATCTTCACATGAGCCAGCAGACATCTTCTGCAAAGGATGGCACCTCTGACAATGTAGCAATACCACAGTACTGTGCTGAAGGTCAATCTAGATTATCTGTTCAAGTCTGAAGTATCATTTGAACCCATAATCTTTAGAATCAGAAGTGAGAATGCTACTAGCACAGCAGAACATAAGAACTAGGAGCAGGAGTCGGCCATTCGGCCCCTCGAGCCTGCTCCGCCATTCAACAAGATCATGGCTGATCTGATCATGGACTCAGCTCCACTTCCCTGCTCGCTCCCCAGAACCTTTTATTCCCTTATCGCTCAAAAATCTGTCTATCTCTGCCTTAAATATATTCAATGACCCAGCCTCCACTGCTCCCTCGGGCAGAGAATTCCAGAGGTTTACAACCCTCAGAGAAGAAATGCCTCCTCATTCGCCGGAGGAAGAGAGTGTTTGAAGATCAGGCCCTCAAATCTGGCACGAAGCCTATGGTCTACAGGGCTGTAGTGATACCCACTCATCTCCTCATCTCAGTTTTAAATGGGCGGCTCCTTATTCTAAGACTATGTCCCCTAGTTTTATTTTCCCCTATGAGTGGAAATATCCTTTCTGCATCCACCTTGTCGAGCCCCCTCATTATCTTATAAGTTTCAATAAAATCACCTTCTCATTCTTCTGAACTCCAATGTGTATAGCCCCGACCTACTCAACCTATCCTCATAAGTCAACCCCCTCATCTCCAGAATCAACCGAGTGAACCTTCTCTGAACAGCCTCCAATGCAAGTATATCCCTCCTTAAATATGGAGACCAAAACTGTATGCAGTACTCCAGGTGTGGCCTCGCCAATACCTTGTACAGTTGTAGCAGGACTTCCCTACTTTTATACTCTATCCCCCTTGCAATAAAGGCCAACATTCCATTTGCCTTCCTGATTACTTGCTGTACCTGCATACTAACTTTTTCTGTTTCATGCACTAGGACTGCCAGGTCTCTCTGTACTGCAGCACTTTGCAATTTTGTTCCATTTAAATTATAATTTGCTTTTCTATTATTTCTGCCAAAGTGGATAACCTCATATTTTCCCACATTATACTCCATCTGCCAAATTTTTGCCCACTCACTTAGCCTGTCTATATCCCTTTGCAGATTTTGTGTGTCCTCCTCACAATTTGCTTTCCTTCCCATCTTTGTATCATCAGTAAACTTGGCTACATTACACTCAGTCCCTTCATCCAAGTCATTAATATAGATTGTAAATAGTTGAGACCCAGCACGATCCCTGCAGCACTCCACTAGTCACTGTTTGCCAACCTGAAAATGCCCCATTTATCGCGACTCTGTTTTCTGTTAGTTAGCCAATACTCTATCCATGCTAATATATTACCCCCAACCCTGTCAACTTTTATCTTGTGCAGTAACCTTTATGTGGCACATTATCGAATGCCTTCTGGAAATCCAAATACACCACATCCACTGGTATCCCCTTATCCACCCTGCTCATTACATCCTCAAAGAACTCCAGCAAATTTGTCAAACATGATTTCCCTTTCATAAAACCATTATTGACTCTGCTTGACTGAATCATACTTTTCCAAATGTCCTGCTACTGCTTCCTTAATAGTGGAGTCCAGCATTTTCCCAACAACAGATACTAGGCTAACTTGTCTATAGTTTCTTGCTTTTTGTTTACCTCCTTTTTTAAATAGGGTGTTACATTTGCGGTTTTCCAATCTGCTGGGACCGCCCCAGAATCCAGGGAATTTTAGTAGATTACAACCAATGCATCCACTATCTCTGCAACCACTTCTCTTAAGACCCGAGGATGTAAGCCATCAGGTCCAGGGGACTTGTCCGCCTTTAATCCCATTATTTTACCTAGTACTAATTCATTACTGATAGTGATTGTATTAAGTTCCTCCCTACCTATAGCCCCTTGATTATCCACTATTGGGATGTTTTTAGTGTCTTCTACGTGAAGACCGATACAAAATATTTGTTCAATGTCTCTGCCATTTCCCTGTTCTCCATTATTAATTCTCCAGTCTCATCCTCCAGGGGACCAACATTTACTTTAACCACTCTTTTCCTTTTTATGTACCTGTAGAAACTCTTACTATCTGTTTTTATATTTCATGCTAGTTTACTTTCTTAATCTATCTTCCCTCTCAATCATTTTTTTAGTTGTTCTCTGCTGGCTTTTAAAAATTTCCCAATCTCTGGCCTCCCACTAGTCTTGGCCACATTGTATGCCGTTATTTTCAATTTGATACCCTCCCTTATTTCCTTAGTTGGCCACGGATGGTTATCCCTTCTCTTACAGTCTTTCCTTCTCATTGGGATATATTTTTGTTGCAAGTTATATCCCCTTAAATGTCTGCCATTGATCGTCAACCATCCCATTCTTTAGTCTATTTTTCCTGTCCACTTTAGCCAACTCTGCCCTCATACCTTTGTAGTCTCCTTTATTTAAGCTTAGGACTATGGTTTGAGAACCAACTTCCTCACCCATCAACTGAATTTGAAATTCAACCATATTATGGTCACTCATTCCTAGAGGATCTTTTACTACAAGATCATTTATTAATCCTGCCTCATTACACAGTACTAGATCTAAAGATAGCCTGCTCCCTGGTTGGTTCCGCAACGTACTGTTCAAGGAAACTATGCCAGATACACTGTATGAACTCCTCCTCAAGCCTGGCCAATTTGCTTTGTCCAATCAATATGAAGGTTAAAATCACCCATGATTATTGCAGTTCCTTTATTACAAGCCTCCATTATTTCTTGATTTGTACTCCGTCCAACAGTGTAGTTACTGTTAGACTACACCCACCAGCGACTTTTTCCCTTTATTATTCCTTATCTCTACCAAACTGATTCAACATCTTGATCTTCTGAGCCAATATCATTTCTCACTAACACACTGATCCCATCCTTTATTAACAGTGCTACCCCATCTCCTTTTCCTTTCTGTCTGTCCTTCCGAATTGTCAAATACCCCTGAATATATAGCTCCCAGTCCTGGTCACCTTACAACCACGTCCCTGTAATGGCTATCAGATCATACCCATTTGTATCTATTTGTGCCATCAACTCATCTATTTTGTTACGAATTCTGTGTGTATTTAGACAAAGAGCTTTTAAATTTATTTTTTTACCCTTTTTCCTGCTTGTTTCCTCTGTCCTTCAAACTCACTTTCTACATTTTTGCTTTATAATTACAGCTTTACTCCCCTCCCTACTGAATCTATTCTCAGGTTCCCATCCCCCTGCCAAGCTAGTTTAAACCCACCCCAACAGCACTAGCAAACCCCTCCCGTGAGGATATTGGTCCCAGCTCTGTTGAGATGCAACCTATCCGGTTTGTACAGGTCCCACCTCCCCCTGAAACGGTCCCAATGCCTCAGGAATCTAAAGCCCTCCCGCCTACACCAACTCTCCAGCCACCATTCATCTGCTCTATCCTCCTATTTCTGTACTCACTAGCTCATGGCACTGGGAGTAATCTGGAGATTACTACCTTTGAGAACCTGCTTTTTAATCTATCTCCTAGCTCCCTAAACTTTGCTTGCAGGGCCTCATCCCTCTTTCTACCTATGAGAGAGAGGGGGGGGGGGGATGAGCGTGCAAGGGCAAGCGGACAAAGATATAAGTGAAGAGAGAGCAGAGAGGAGAAAGTGGAGAGAGAAAAAGTAAGAGGAAAGGGAGAAGAAATAGAGAAAGAAAATTTGAGAAGAATAAGTGAAAAGAAAAAAAAAAGACTTGCATTTATATAGCACCTTCCACGAACCCCAAAGCGCTTTACAGCCAATGAAGTACTTTCGAAGTGCAGTTACTACTGTAATGAGAAAGAAAGAAAGGAAGGGAGGGAGAGGAAAGGAAGGAAGGAAGGAAGGAAGGAAGGAAGGAAGGAAGGAAGGAAGGAAGGAAGGGAGGGAGGGACGGAGGGAGGGAAGGAAGGAAGGAAGGGAGAGGGAAGGAAGGGAGGGAGGGAGGAAGGGAGGAAGGGAGGGAGGAAGGGAGGGAGGGAGGGAGGGAGGGAGGGAGGAAGGAAGGAAGGAAGGAAGGAAGGAAGAAAGAAAGAAAGACAGACACAGACACTGGCTGTAGAAAGAAGAGAGGGGCAGAGAGAAAGACAATAATCATGTTAGGGCGGTATCTTTAGCTCTGTAGGAGGGAAGTTGCTGTCAGCATGCCCACATTATAAAACGCTCATCCTCTGACTCATTGTCAGCAATGCCTCGGCAGGTTTGAAAATAATCAAAGCATATTCTCAAAGAATTTATACTGAGTTCCATAACTATGGTAATCTGGAATGGACCCAGCAGTTACACAAAACTCACATTTTGACATTCCAAAAATAATACAATGTTCAATAGTTAACCCAACGACAAAGAGCCGTAGAAAAGAATATCCACCAATATCCTTAAAAAAAGGGAATCCAATTACCCAAGCAACAAATTTTACCCCCTCCCAGAAATGATCAGATATATTCAACGGGCATATAGATATCTCCCCTCAGTTCAATCAATAAGTATCTGTAAACATGCACTGGTTTGAAAATAATCGAAACATAGAAACATAGAAACATAGAAAATAGGTGCAGGAGTAGCCCATTCGGCCCTTCTAGCCTGCACCGCCATTCAATGAGTTCATGGCTGAACATGAAACTTCAGTACCCCATTCCTGCTTTCTCACCATACCCCTTGATTCCCCTAGTAGTAAGGACTTCATCTAACTCCTTTTTGAATATATTTAGTGAATTGGCCTCAACAACTTTCTGTGGTAGAGAATTCCACAGGTTCACCACTCTCTGGGTGAAGAAATTCCTCCTCATCTCGGTCCTAAATGGCTTCTCCCTTATCCTTAGACTGTGTCCCCTGGTTCTGGACTTCCCCAACATTGGGAACATTCTTCCTGCATCTAACCTGTCTAACCCCGTCAGAATTTTAAACGTTTCTATGAGGTCCCCTCTCATTCTTCTGAACTCCAGTGAATACAAGACCAGTTGATCCAGTCTTTCTTGATAGGTCAGTCCCGCCATCCCGGGAATCAGTCTGGTGAACCTTCGCTGCACTCCCTCAATAGCAAGAATGTCCTTCCTCAGGTTAGGAGACCAAAACTGTACACAATACTCCAGGTGTGGCCTCACCAAGGCCCTGTACAATTGTAGCAACACCTCCCTGCCCCTGTACTCAAATCCCCTCGCTACGAAGGCCAACATGCCATTTGCTTTCTTAACCGCCTGCTGTACCTGCATACCAACCTTCAATGACTGATGTACCATGACACCCAGGTCTCTTTGCACCTCCCCTTTTCCTAATCTGTCACCGTTCAGATAATAGTCTGTCTCTCTGTTTTTACCACCAAAGTGGATAACCTCACATTTATCCACATTATACTTCATCTGCCATGCAGGGCCTTGGTGAGGCCACACCTGGAGTATTGTTTACAGTTTTGGTCTCCTAACTTGAGGAAGGACATTTTTGCTATTGAGGGAGTGCAGCGAAGATTCACCAGACTGATTCCCAGGATGGTGGGACTGACCTATCAAGAAAGACTGGATCAACTGGGCTTGTATTCACTGGAGTTCAGAAGAATGAGAGGGGACCTCATAGAAACGTTTAAAATTCTGACGGGTTTAGACAGGTTAGATGTAGGAAGAATGTTCCCAATGTTGGGGAAGTCCAGAACCAGGGGTCACAGTCTAAGGATAAGGGGTAAGCCATTTAGGACCGAGATGAGGAGAAACTTCTTCACCCAGAGAGTGGTGAACCTGTGGAATTCTCTACCACAGAAAGTAGTTGAGGCCAATTCACTAAATATATTCAAAAGGGAGTTAGATGAAGTCCTTACTACTCGGGGGATCAAGAGGTATGGCGAGAAAGCAGGAAGGGGGTACTGAAGTTGCATGTTCAGCCATGAACTCATTGAATGGCGGTGCAAGCTAGAAGGGCTGAATGGCCTACTCCTGCACCTATTTTCTATGTTTCTATGTTTCAAAGAGAACCTTCTTGAATTTAGCTGATCTCAGTCAGGGCTACAGTAGATGCACAACAAATATTAGTGTTCCTGCTCCTACGAGATATCCAGAAATTCCTGAACGAGTGTGAACATAAAGGTAAGGACAGGATTGGGTTCATCTGTAATGCTGAAGCCTTCTGATACTTCTGAGACTGCTACTTTGGTGAGGTACTACAGGGTGGCTGGGCCTGTAAAAACACCTCAACAAACATCCACACCTTCAAGAGGGCAGAATTAAAACTTTTTTGAAGCTAGAAATCCTCCAGAGGACAATGGTGTTGTGGTGGACTTATAACATAGGTGGAATATTTTTCTGTTTGGATTTCATTCTCCTAGTGCAAATCACCTACTGCTTTTGTGCATGCTTCATACTTCTTGCCGCTCTATTTCCTAACTCACATCTCCATGTTGATTTTCATCTCAACTTTTTTGGCTGCCATTCTTAATAATCTATCTCCTTGTCTGTTCCCATTGTAACGATCACCCCAATACTGAATAGGTTTAGATGCCCATGATTAGTACAGCAAGCTAAAAATGGAATGAAAATAACAATAAAAGTAGTGGGCGACATAAACACTTACATTTGAAGGATAACAGCACTGGCGAGGACGGGTTTATTTTACTTTCCCCTTCCTCCTTGCGGTTACGTGGCTGCATGTTATCATGCTTTCGTTTTCGAAATCCACCTGAGCTCAAAGAAAAATACAATAACTACAATATATTCTTTGCAGAGGAAAACAAATTGTTCTATTTCAATAGATCATACTCAACATACTAATCAAGGCAAGTATTGCAATGTTGTTATAAATGTTCTAATCATGTAGGAAAACAGGCTCTGCACTTTGTGTCTACTGAAGCATTAGATGATAATATAACATTACTGATTTTCACATGGCTGCTGGAATTCAACATAAATTAATTTAAATTACAACCTTTGATTGTTATAGCAAGAATCGGTTTAATTACCCGACTGTTACAGTAATAGCTTTAGAATGCCCGATTGTTACAGTAATAATAGCTTTAGAAGAGCAAACATCGCCAACGAGGTTTAACACCGTCACCAGTGCGCCAGCACAGCCTTCGGCCGCCTGAGGAAAAGAGTGTTCGAAGATCAGACCCTAAAATCTGGCACCAAGCTCATGATCTACAAGGCTGTAGTGATACCCGCCCTCCTGTATGGTTCAGAGACGTGGACCATATACATTCACTGGAGAAATACCACCAACGACGTCTCCGCAAGATCCTGCAAATCCCCTGGGAGGACAGACGCACCAACGTTAGCGTCCTCGATCAGTCCAACATCCCCAGTATCGAAGCACTTACCACACTCGACTAGCTCCGTTGGGCGGGCCACATTGTTCGCATACCTGACACAAGAGTCCCAAAGCAAGCGCTCTACTCGAACTCCTACACGGCAAGCGAGCCCCAGGTGGGCAGAGAAAAGGTTTCAAGGACACCCTCAAAGCCTCCTTGATAAAATGCAACATCCCCACTGACACCTGGGAGTCCCTGGCCAAAGACCACCCTAAGTGGAAGAAGAGCATCCGGAAAGGCGCTGAGCACCTCGAGTCTCGTCGCCGAGAGCATGCAGAAAACAAGCGCAGGCAGCGGAAGGAGCGTGCGGCAAACCAGTCTCCCCACCCACCCTTTCCTTCAACGACTGTCCCACCTGTGACAGGGACTGTAATTCCCGTATTGGACAGTTCAGTCACCTGAGAACTCGCTTTTAGAGTGGAAGCAAGTCTCCTTCAATTTCGAGGGACTGCCTATGATGATGAGCTTTAGAATGCCCGATTGTTACAGTAATAATAGCTTTAGAATGCCCGATTGTCACAGTAATAGCTTTGGAATGCACTGCAAAATACCCTAGAATGGTACAAGAATTGCTATCGAATGCCCTTGATTGGATAAAGATTAGTTTTAGAATAGCCTTGATTGGTAGGACGAACTTGATTGGTGTAATATGAATAGTTTTAGAATGTCCTTGATTGCAATAATATGAATAGATTTAGAATGCCCTTGATTGGTACAGTAAAAATAGCTATAGAACGTTCTTAATTGCAGTAATATGAATAGCTTTAAACCGTTCTAGATTGGTGTAATATGAATAGCTTTAGAAAGCCCTTGACTGAAATAGTACCAGCTTTTAGGAGAAGTTTAAATGTCAACAAAATAAATTTTAGGAAAAAAATTATATACTAGCATTTGTATTTTAAAGTTATTCAACAACTTGTCATATAAACTGATACAAGTGGAAATCTCTCAAATCCTGAAGGTGCAGTTCCTAAAAAGAAAAGAACTTTGCAATTATAGAAAGACTTGCATTTATATAGCGTGTTTCACAATCATCGGACATCTCAAATGCTTTACAGCCAATAAATTACTTTTGGAGTGTAGTCATTGTTGTAATGTGGGAAAGGCGGCAGCCAAATTGCACACAGCAAGCTCCCACAAACAGCAATGTGATAATGACCAGATAATCTGTTTTTGTTATGTTGATTGAGGGATAAATATTGGCCAGGACACCGGGGAGAACTCCCCTGCTCTTCTTTGAAATAATGCCATGGGATCTTCTCACAGCACTTTATAAATAATGGGTTGGTTTTTGAAGTTCAGTCACTGTTATGTAAAACAGTAAATGAAATGAATGATCAGATAATCTGCTTGTAGTGGCATTGGTTGAGGGCAGAATGTTGGCAAGGGCATCAGGCTAACTTTGTGCTCCTCTTCAAATAGTGCCGTGAGATCTTTTACTTCCACCTGATCAGGCAGATTGGGCTTCAGTTAAATGTCTCATCGCACCTCTGACAATGCGTCCTCCCTCATTACTGCAATGTGCTCAAGTACGACTTAATCCTACAACCATCAGACCAACTGAGGCAAGCTGACCTAAGGCACCAGCATCTGTTAACTCGCCCAAATGGTGATCAGGTGGGGATAGAAATAACCAAGACCAGCCCTCCTGTTCCAACCCAACGTTCCAGTAGGAGTCAATCAGAAGTGGGAACTTCCCATAAGCCAGAACACAAGCCAATAGTAGCAACCCACTGATATTAACCAACTCACCAAATATAAATCTTTACTAACCCTTTCCTTCCTGATTTTAACAGTTTCAGGGGGGGAAATGAAAACTGCAATCAATGCAAAGTTTTCTCGATACGACATTTTTGCACATTTACATGCTTTGGGCACCATCTTGTGCAACTTCAATAGAGATAGCGATGGATGAAAGAGCTGCTAAATAGTGCCAAGGTGATAACTCTTGGCCCATCTACAAAAAACAGGCAGTAATGTTAACAGAAATTGGACTTGCTACAAACTGGTCCAACTTTCTTACTCTGCACCTATCTTTCAAAGCTGTTGGGTGATTATTCTGTAAGCAGTCTCCCGCACACCAACACTTGCATGGAGTGGGGATCATTCCTGCCACATAACATTTTGAAAATTAAACTGCACTTGTATGTTAAGCAGTTTATATAAATCATCTGATTGATACCAAATATAAACAGGTTTTAGTTTTTAATTCCCTTATTTTAAAATTATTTCTCCCATTTAGGTTCCATACTTATCTGATTCTGATGTGAATCTCCAACTTTGCAAACCCAATCATCTTGTACCAAGATGGAAAGAGAATAGGTAAAATGGAAGCATATAAACTTTAGAAAGGAACATCAAGGTGAGGTCAGGAAACAGACAGCACTGTTAGAGGGGAAAGAATGAAAGAAAAGTGGATCATGTTTACAAATACTGTAGAGAGAAATTCCTGACCTCACCTTGATGTTCCTTTCTAAAGTTTATATGCTTCCATTTTACCTATTCTCTTTCCATCTTGGTACAAGATGATTGGATTTGCAAAGTTGGAGATTCACATCAGAATCAGATAAGTATGGAACCTAAATGGGAGAAATAATTTTAAAATAAGGGAATTAAAAACTAAAACCTATTTATATTTGGTATCAATCAGATGATTTATATAAACTGCTTAACATACAAGTGCAGTTTAATTTTCAAAATGTATGTGGCAGGAATGATCCCAACTCCATGCAAGTGTTGGTGTGCGGGAGACTGCTTACAGAATAATCACCCAACAGCTTTGAAAGATAGATACATACCATTCGGGAGAAGGGTAACAGAGGGAATAGTTTGGGCAACAGTAAGATTGATCCAGGGAGTATGGGAGAAAGCACACACAATGGGCAGAATGGCCTCCTCCTGCGCCGCAAATGTCTATGATTCTATGAAGAGACTGTTGCTAAAATATAAAGCTATGCATTCAGCTAAATATAAAAACCAAGATGGTGATGGCTATCAAACTGGCCAGAAGAGCCAAAATAAAAAATGAGTTTAGACTAGCAGAGAATACTAAAAGCAATGCCTATAATGCCTAAGAATTTCTATAATTATCATTGCAGCTGGCGAGTTAAAAAAAGGAAACAATGTGGCCAACGAGAGATCACAAAGGTGACCTTTTTTCAAGTGTCTGAGAGACAGCAAATAGATAACATAAATGTTATGTTCACAGAGGTGACAATGGGGAGTCCCCCAGCATTAATTATATTTCGAGGGGACAGCAGCGGAGGTGGCGATATTAAAATGAACAGAAATTTCTGATCAGACAGTTACTGATAGACTGAGACAGTCATAAGAACTTAAGAACTGGAGCAGGAGTAGGCCATATGGCCCTTCGAGCCTGCTCCACAATTCAATAAGATCATGGCTGATCTTAGACCTCAACTCCACTTTCCCGCTTGATTCCCCTAGAGTCAGACAAAATCATCAAACTAGGTAGCAATTCATATAGGGATGCTTAAAGAAGTGGCCAGTGAAATCAGTCACATGCTTGCCATTACCTTTAGGGACATAGAAACATAGAAAATAGGTGCAGGAGTAGGCCATTCGGCCCTTTGAGGCTGCACCACCATTCAATAAGATCATGGCTGATCATTCCCTCAGTACCCCTTTCCTGCTTTCTCTGCATACCCCTTGATCCCTTTAGCCGTAAGGGCCATATCTAACTCCCTCTTGAATATATCCAACAAACTGGCCTCAACAACTCTCTGTGGTAGAGAATTCCACAGATTAACAACTCTCTGAGTGAAGAAGTTTCCCTCATCTCGGTCCTAAATGGCTTACCCCTTATCCTTAGACTGTGTCCCCTGGTTCTGGACTTCCCCAACATTGGGAACATTCTTCCTGCATCTAACCTGTCCAGTCCGGTCAGAATTTTATATGTTTCTATGAGATTCCCCCCTCATCCTTCTAAACTCCAGTGAATACAGGCCCAGTCGATCCAGTCACTCTTCATATATCAGTCCTGCCATCCCGGGAATCAGTCTGGTGAACCTTCACTGCACTCCCTCAAAAGCAAGAACGTCCTTCCTCAGATTAGGAGACCAAAACTGAACACAATATTCCACGTGAGGCCTCACCAAGGCCCTGTACAACTGCAGTAAGACCTCCCTGCTCCTATACTCAAATCCCCTAGCTATGAAGGCCAACATGCCATTTGCTTTCTTAACTGCCTGCTGTACTTGCATGCCAACTTTCAACGACTGATGTTCCATGACATCCAGGTCTCTTTGCACCTCCCCTTTTCCTAATCTGCCGCCATTCAGATAATATTCTGCCTTCGTGCTTTTGCCCACAAAGTGGATAACCTCACATTTATCCATCTTATACTGCATCTGCCATACATTTGCCCAATCACCTAACGTGTCCAAGTCACCCTGCAGCCTCCTAGCATCCTCCTCACAGCTCACACCACCACCCAGCTTAGCGTCATCTGCAAACTTGGAGATATTACACTCAATTCCTTCATGTAAATATTGTATATTGTATATTTATAATATATATATTGTATATTTATAATATGAATATGTATATTGTAAAGAGCTGGGGTCCCAGCACTGAGCCCTGCGGCATCCCACTCGTCACTGCCTGCCATTCTGAAAAGGACCCGTTTATCCCGACTCTCTGCTTCCTGTCTGCCAACCAGTTTTCTATCCACGTCAATACATTACCCCCAATACCATGTGCTTTAATTTTGCACACCAATCTTTTGTGTGAGAACTTGTCAAAAGCCTTTTGAAAGTCCAAATACACCACGTCCACTGGTTCTCCCTTGTCCACTCTACTAGTTATATCGTCAAAAAATTCTAGAAGATTTGTCAAGCATGAGTTCCCTTTCATACATCCATGCTGACTTGGACCAATCCTGTCACTGCTTTCCAAATGCGCTGCTATTTCATCTTTAAGAATTGATTCCAACATTTTCCCCACCACCGATGTCAGGCTAACCGGTCTATAACTACCGGTTTTCTCTCTCACTCCTTTTTTTAAAAATGGTGTTACATTAGCTACCCTCCAGTCCATAGGAACTGATCCAGAGTCGATAGACTGTTGGAAAATGATCACCAATGCATCCATTATTTCTAGGGCCACTTCTTTAAGTACTCTGGGATACGGACCATCAGGCCCTGGGGATTTATCGGCCTTCAATCCCATCAATTTCCCCAACACAATTTCCTGACTAATAAGAATTTCCTTCAGTTCCTCCTTTTTCTAGACCCTCGGTCCCCTACTATTTCCGGAATGTTATTTGTGTCTTCCTTAGTGAAGACAGAACCAAAGTATTTGTTCAATTGGTCTGCCATTTCTTTGTTCCCCATTATAAATTCACCTGAATCTGACTGCAAGAGACCTACATTTGTCTTCACTAATCTTTTCATCTTCACATATCTATAGAAGCTTTGCAGTCAGTTTTTATGTTCCCAGCAAGCTTCCTCTCATATTCTATTTTCCCCCTCCTAATTAAACCCTTTGACCTCCTCTGCTGAATTCTAAATTTCTCCCAGTCCTCAGGTTTGCAGCTTTTTCAGGCCAATTTATATGCCTCTTCCTTGGATTTAACACTATCCCTAATTTCTCTTGTTAACCACGGTTGAGCCACCTTCCCCGTTTTATTTTTACTCGACAGGGATGTACAATTGTTGAAGTTCATCCATGTGATCTTTAAATGTTTGCCATTGCCTATCCACCATCAACCCTTTAAGTATCTTTCGCCAGTCTATTCTAGCCAATTCATGTCTCATACCATCGAAGTTACCTTTCCTTAAGTTCAGTACCCTCGTCTCTGAATTAACTGTGTCACTCTCCATCTAATAAAGAATTCTACCATATCATGGTCACGCTTCCCCAAGGGGCCTCATAGAAACATAGAAAATAGGTGCAGGAGTAGTCCATTCGGCCCTTCAAGCCTGCATCACCATTCAATAAGATCATGGCTGATCATTTAGCTCAGTACCCCTTTCCTGCTTTCTCTCCATACCCCTTGATCCCTTTAGCCGTAAGGGTCATATCTAACTCCCTCTTGAATATATCCAATGAACTGGCATCAACAACTCTCTGCAGTAGGGAATTCCACAGGTTAACAACTCTCTGAGTGAAGAAGTTTCTCCTCATCTCAGTCCTAAATGGCTTACCCCTTATCCTTAGACTATGTCCCCTGGTTCTGGACTTCCCCAACATCGGGAACATTCTTCCTGCATCTAACCTGTCCAGTCCCGTCAGAATTTTATATGTTTCTATGAGATCCCCTCTCATCTCGCACAACAAGACTGCTAATTAGTCCTTTGTCGTTATACATCACCCAGTCTAGGATAGCCAGCCCTCTAGTTGGTTCCTCGACATATTGGTCTAGAAAACCATCCCTAATACACTCCAGGAAATCCTCCTCCAACGTACTGCTACCAGTTTGATTAGCCCAATCTGTATGTAGATTAAAATCGCCCATGATAACTGCTGTACCTTTATTGCACGCATCCCTAATTTCTTGTTTGATGCTGGCCCCAAACTCACTACTGCTGTTTGGTGGTCTGTACACAGCTCCCACTATCGGTTTCTGCCCTTTGGTATCCCGCAGCTCTACCCATACAGATTCCACATCATCTAAGCTAATGTCCTTCCTTACGATTGCATTAATTTCCTCTTTAAACAGCAAAGCTACTCCACCTCCTTTTCCTTTCTGTCTATCCTTCCTGAATGTTGAATACCCTTGGATGTTGAGTTCCCAGCCTTGGTCACCCTGGCGCCATGTCTCCGTAATCCCAATTATATCATATTCGTTAATAGCTGCCGCGCAGTTAATTCGTCCACCTTATTACGAATACTCCTCGCATTGAGGCACAGAGCCGTCAGGCTTGTCTGGGAATGTCTACAAACATGGGATTGGAAAGTAACTAAAATCACATCAATCTGAAAAACGGGGTATTGGTATAATCCAGGATGCTTTTTACTGCTTTACCCACAACAGATGTTTCCATAGACTGTAAACAGCAATGGTCCCTGTTGCACCCCACTATTGACTCCAGGTCATGTTAACGCAGCTCCATTCACAACCACCCTGGTTTTGGGGGAGGGAGGCAGCATGGATTTATGCTGTGGCTTGGGGGTCTCCCCTAACAAATTCACTGAAGAAATCATGGGCCTGGTTCGACAATGGAAATTCTGTGGATGTGACATTAAGAAATTAGCAAAGCTTCTGAATCCACATCCCACGAGGTGTAAGTGGGTGTGGAATAGGAGAGGAGTTTCTGAGGTGCACTGAAAATTGACTAAACCAGAGAAAGCAAACTATGAGCACACTGGTAACTTGTTTACATTTTGTAGATGTTTATTGTGCTCAGTTAAGCAAATGATAACACTATTTTGATTGACTCCAATTTCCAGAAACCAATTAGGTTGCTGCATGAGCTTCAAATACATTGGACAATAAGAAAGACGTGCATTTATACAGCGCCTTTCATGACCACCAGACATCTCAAAGCATTTTACAGCCAATTAAGCACTTTGAGTGTAGTCACTGTTGTAATGTGGGAAATAGACATAATTCCTATGAAAATTTTTGAGTTGTGATATTCTACCAATGTATGGCAATGTATGACAATGTATATCAGTGTTCTCGATCAGGCCAACATCCCTGGCATCGAAGCACTGACCACACTCGACCAGCTCCGTTGGGTGGGCCGCACTGCCCGACACGAGACTCCCCAAGCAAGCGCTCTACTTGGAACTCCTACACGGCAAGCGAGCTCCAGGTGTGCAGAGGAAACATTTCAAGAACACCCTCAAAGCCTCCTTGATGAAGCGCAAAATCCCCACCGACACCTGGGAGAACCTGACCAAAGACTGCCCTAACTGGAGGAAGAGCATCCAGGAGGGCGTTGAGCACCTCAAGTCTCGTCACCAAGAGCATGCAGAAATGAAGCGCGGGCAATGGAAGGAGCGTACGGCAAACCAGACTCCCCACCCACCCTTTCCCTCAACCACTGTCTGTCCCATCTGTGACAGAGACTGTAAACGAGCCAAAGGAGGACAGCGGAAACGTTACAAGGACACCATCAAAGCCTCCCTGGTGAAGTGCGACATCACCACTGATGCCTGGAAGACCCTGGCCAAAGACCACCCTAGGTGGAGAAAGTGCATCTGGGAGGGCGTTGAGCTCTTCGAATCTCAACGCTGCGAGCATGAAGAGGTCAAGCGTAGGTGGCGGAAGAAGCGTGTGGTAAATCAGTCCCCCCATGACTATCTGTCCCACCTGTGACAGGGTCTGTGGCTCTCGTATTGGACTGTTCAGACACCAAAGAACTCATTTTAGGAGTGGAAGCAAGTCTTCCTCGATTCCGAGGGACTGCCTATGATGATGATGATGATGATAATGTATGACAGACAAACAATTGAACAGATCCACAATGTTGATATTTAGTTCCCTTCAGTTTTATCGGTAGATGGGGATTTGCAGCTACAGAATATAAACCTATTATTTCAGAGCAAGGTAGCAACAGACCACAAGATATATGGGATCTGTTTTACATCCCATTATTGCAGGCACTCCTATACCCATCTACCAGCTAGGACTCACTCAATCCAAGCACGAATCGCGGGGGTGGGGTGTTGAACCCCCCATTTATTACAGCATCGGTCCAGCCCGCCTCAAGGTAAATCTGACCGATCGTCAGCCACCCTCAACCTCTGTGTAACTGCACAACGGCCAGGGTTGCTGGCGTCTGTCACACCAACAGCTCCAGGCCTCTCGGCTTCAAACTACCTTCTTTACTCATCTCGGCCGGGCCGAGAGTCACCGTGCGGCCAGGCTGATCGGGCCCAGGCTCCGCTCCTGAAGGGCTGCCGAGTGTCCACCACTGCCGGGAACCTCAATCCGCCACCGGCTCCGGCGCAAGGCCCGCTATCCGGAACCACGGTCAATCCACACAATTGGAATGAGTTTTAATGATACACAAACATTTACTTTAACTGGGAGGACAATAGCAGACGAGGCCGGAGAGAAACAAGCGGCAGTCAGGCCCTGTCGGCAACCCGCTCACTGCCAGTCCGCCTGCACGCTGGGAGATGTAGTTCAGCGGCAACTTCCGGCCCGCTTCACCGCCACACTGCACATGCGCACTGACTGCACACGGCCTTGACTCTGTGCAAAGCCTTGGCACGTGTGACCAGTGATATACAAACAGGCCATTCGGCCCAACTGGTCTGTGCCACACGAGCCTCCTCCCACCCTACTTCATCTAACCCTACAGAAAGGACACCGACCTGAAACGTTAACTCTGTTTCTCTCTCCACAGATGCTGCCTGACCTGCTCAGCATTTCCTGCTTTTATTTCACTTATATTCTTTTCCCCTCATGTATATATCTCGCTTCGCCTCAAGTAGTTACATATTCTCACCAATCTTTGGGTAAAGAAGTTTACCTTATTGCAATTATTGGATTATTGGAGTATATTTTATATTTATGGTCTTTAGTTTTGGTCTCCCCACAAGTGGAAACATCTATGACTACCCTATTGAACTCCTCCATAATTTTAAAGACCTCTATCAGGTCACCCTTCAGCCTTCACTTTTCGAGAGAAAAGAACCCCAGTCCGTTCGGTCTTTCCTGATGGTTATAACCTCCCAGTTCTGCTATATACTCTGTTTTAATGCAGTTCCACTCAGAAAGAGAAAAAAAAATCAATTTTTATTAACATCTCTTGCTACAGTAAAGAACTACGGTGTATTTTAATATTCAGTCCCAATTTTAAAGTCATATATTCAGTCCTTATTTTTTTACAGAGTACTTCTAGTTTGCATTATTACTGGTCGATCTCCCATGAGTCAAATGTGAGTGTTGTCTTTAAATGAAGCAGGATTGGAGGACAGTAGATAAATGCAGTATGACTTGCAGTATAATTTAGTCCCCATTAAAAATCGTACATATTGGCCTTATTTTTATATAATTCTTAATTTGATGTTATTCATACCAAAATAGAAAAACTTGCAGCAATTTGGAACACAATGACATAAGAATTAGGAGCAGGATTAGGCCATTCGGCCCCTCGAGCCTGTTCTACCATTCAATAAGATCATGGCTGATCTTCCACCTAAAGCCTACTTTCCTGCACTATCCCCATATCCCTTGATTCCCATAATATTCAAAACTATCGATCTCTGTCTTGAACATAACGACTGAGCCTCCACAGCCCTCTGGGGTAGAGAATTCCAAGGATTCACCACACTCTGAGTGAAGAAATTTCTCCTCATCTCAGTCCTAAATGGCCAACCCTTTATTTTGACTCCTGGTTCTAGACTCCCCAACCAGGGGAAACATCCTCCCTGCATCTACCCTATCAAGCCCTGTAAGAATTTTGTTATGTTTCAATGAGATCACCTCTCATTCTTCTAAACTCTATAGGCTTAGTCTACTTAATCTCTCCTCATAGAACAATCCCCCCATCCCAGGAATCAGTCTGGTGATCCTTTCTTGAACTCCCTCTATGGCAAGTATATCCTTCCCTAGGTAAAGAGACCAAAAGTGTACACAATACTCCAGGTGTGGTCTCACCAGGTCCCGATATAATTGCAGTAAGACGTCTTTACTCTTATACTCAAATCCTCTTGTAATAAAGGTCAATATATCATTTTCTTTCTTAATTGCTTGCTGTACCTGCATGTTAAGTTTCAGTGATTTGTGTACAAGGCCACCCAAGTCCCTCCGAACACCAACATTTCCCAACATTTAAAAAATATTCTGTTTTTCTATTTTTTCTACCAAAGTAGGGTAACTTCACATCTATCCACCTTATTGCCCACGTTCTTGCCCACTCACTTAGCCTGTCTATATCCCCTTGAAGGCTTTTTGCATCCTCCTCACAACTTACATTCCCACATAGCATTGTATCAGCAGCAAACTTGGATACATTACATTTGGTACCCTCATCCAAATCATTGATTATAGATTGTGAACAGCTGAGGCATAAACACTGATCCTTGCGGTACCCACTAGTTACAGGCTGCCAACCTGAAAATGACCCGTTTATTCCTACTCTCTGCTTTCTGCCTGTTAACCAATCCACAATCCATGCTAGTATATTACCCCCAATCCCATGAGCCCTAATTTTGTTTAATAACCTCTTGTGTGGCACCTTATCGAATATCTTCTGAAAATCCAAATACACCACATCCACTGGTTTCCCCCTTTTCGATTCTATTAGTTACAACCTCAAAAATCTCAAACAGATTTGTCAAACATGATTTCCCTTTCCATGATAAATCCATGTTGACTCTGCCCAGTCCTATTATTATTTTCTAAGTGGCCTGTTACCACATCCTTAATAATAGATTCTAGCATTTTCCCTACTACTGATGTCAGGCTAACTGGTCTGTCAGTCCCTGTTTTCTCTCTCCCTCCTTTCTTAAATAGCGGGGTTACATTTGCTACCTTCCAATGTAGGCCATCAGGACTAGGGGATTTATCAGCTTTCAGTCCCATTAATTTCTCTAATACTTTTTTTTACCAAGACTAATTTCTTTCAGTTCCTCATTCTCGCTAGATCCTTGGTTCTCCATTATTTCCAGGAGTTTTTTTGCGTCTTCTTCCGTGAAGACAGACACAAAGTATTTGTTTTATTTATCTGCCATTTCATTATTCATCTTAAAAATTTCTCCTATCTCAGCTTGTAAGGGACCCACATTTACTTTCGTTAATCTTTTCCTTTTTACATACCTATAGAAGCTTTTACAGTTTGTTTTTATGTTTTTCGCTAGTTTACTCTCATTCTGTTTTCCCTTTTCTTTATCAATTTCTTTGCTGAATTCTAAAATCCTCCCAATCCTCAGGCTTACTGCTCTTTTTGTCAACATTATAAACCTCTTCCTTTGATCTAATACTATCTTTAACTTCTCTTGTAAGCCATGGTTGGACCACAAACTGCTTTCCATAGCCACTGACTGCAGCCCCCTAGCATCTGTCTGAGGCTGAACCAGACTGTTCGCCACCTAGGTGCCATATTTGACCCTGAAATTAGCTTATATCCATGGCATAACTAAAACTGTCTATTTCCACTTCCGTAACATAGCCCATCTCTGCCCTTGCCTTAGCTCATCTGCTGCTGAAACCCTCATCCATGCCTTTGTTACCTCTAGACTTGACTACTCCAACGCACTTCTGGCTGGCCTCACACACTCTACCCTATGTAAACTTGAGGTCATCCAAAATTCAGCAGCTCGTGTCCTAACTCGCACCAAGTCCCGCTCACCCATCACCCCTGTGCTCGCTGACCTACTTAAAATTATGAAGGAGTTTGCTAGAGTAGACACAAAGAGTGTGTTTCCACTTGTGGGGAAGAGCAAAACTAAAGGCCATCAATATAGGATAGTTAACAAGAAATCAAATAGGGAATTCAGAAGAAGCTTCTTTATCAAGAGAGTGGTGAGAATGTGGAACTTGCTACCACAGGGAGTGGTTGAGGCAAATAGTACAGATGCATTTAAGGGGAGGCAAGATAAGCTTATGAAGGAGAAGGGAATAGAGGGTTATACTGATAGTTAGATGAGGAAGGACGGGAAGAGGCTCAAGTGGAGCATAAATGCCAGCATGGACTGGTTGGGCCGAAAGGATTGTTTCTGTGCCGTATATTCTATGTAATCTGCTATGGCATTGTACAAGGTAAGTTGGAGAATATGGTTTCTCTCTTATCTGCTCTCTCTACTCTATGCTCTTTCAGAGGCGTGGACCATGTACAGTAGACACCTCAAATCACTGGAGAAATACCACTAACGATATCTCCGCAAGATCCTGCAAATCCCCTGGGAGGACAGACGCACCAACATTAGCGTCTTCGATCAGGCCAACATTCCCAGCATTGAAGCACTGACCACACTCAACCAGCTCTGTTGGGCGGGCCACATTGTTCGCATGCCTGACACAAGACTCCCAAAGCAAGCGCTCTACTCGGAACTCCTACACGGCAAGTGAGTCCAAGGTGGGCAGAGGAAACATTTTAAGGACACCCTCAAAGCCTCCTTGATAAAATGTAACATCCTCACCGACACCTGGGAGTCTCTGGCCAAAGACTGCCCTAAGTGGAGGACGTGCATCCGGGAGGGTGCTGAGCACCTCGAGTCTTGTCGCAGACAGTGGAAGGAGCATGCGGCAAATCAGACTCCTCACCCATCATTTCCTCCAAGGACTGTCTGTCCCACCCGTGATAGAGACTATAATTCCTGTATTGGACTGTTCAGTCACCTGAGAACTCACTTTTAGAGTGGAAGCAAGTCTTCCTCGATTCCGAGGGACTGCCTATGATGATGATGATGCTCTTTGGGTTGCTGTTTTTCTTTCTCTTATTTGTCTGCCTTTGTATTTTACCTTCTGCTTCTCTCTTCCTAATTCTTTTTGCTTCTATCTCCTCTACTCTTTTTTTTCTTCTCTTTACATTCGGATGGAAAGTGGTGTGTAGTGTGGTGGGAAAAGGAGCCACAATGGCTGTAGGCTGCATTTTCTCAACCCTGCAAGCTTGCAATCTCTCTCTCCCTGTCAAGCTAATACACTTTCTGAAGTTTAAAGAACACAAACAAAAGCTACAATAGGTGTGTAAACTATAAATTGTGAGTGAAAAAATGACACAGACACAGCTTCCTTTTTGAAAAGCACTCAATATAAACATTATTGAATATAGCTTTTGAAAAAAAACTCGCGTTTCTTCAAAGCATTTTTAAAAACAAGCAAAATGTGCTAGAGCTAAAGAAAAAAAATCTATCTATACAGCTGACTGAAGGGTACTGATGCATCCTGTACATGTTGAGACTGCAGAATCTAAATTCAGCTCATTCTATCACAGCTGGGCTTTTGAGAGAGGCTAAAGCCTTCAAGTTATATGTTTACAAAAATTTTTAAAGACACAAAAGATAATTCAAGGGATAAATATTGTTGTGAAAAATTGATTTTTTTAAATTTTGCTTAAATCCTTATGTTGGGCATTGGAGATTTCAATTACTGTGAAAAAATGTTGAAACAAATTTGGGCAAAAACCTTTAGAATGCATTTTGAGTGATTTATGGAGGAAAGCCACTCCCAGCCCTCCAGTGCTCACCCGACCCACCCCCCTGCTCCGGACCTCAATTAGGCCTCCCCCCCACCCTCAGTCTCTCAGTTATGAGCGGTGCATAGATATAGCAAAGGAAACTAGGAAGATTGGGATACAGTTGCACTAAATTTGTACAGAAATTATGCAGAAGGATGGAAAATTACATTTGCACATGCTTTTGTTGTACAATTTGAAATAATTTTGATGCAAAAATTACTCATTGAAGCTAGAAAATCACAGCCATCTTGCAATTGCTGCCC
The DNA here is from genome assembly GCF_044704955.1 of Pristiophorus japonicus. Lineage (NCBI taxonomy): Eukaryota > Metazoa > Chordata > Chondrichthyes > Pristiophoridae > Pristiophorus > Pristiophorus japonicus. The sequence goes on along the minus strand of NC_091983.1, from coordinate 1,920,067 downwards.
AGAGAGTTTATTTCAAGGGAACTTCCCCCATCCCCTCCCCCCTTTCCCTACTCCACTATCATCTGTGTCTGCTCAATGAAGCAGCTGTCCATTGGCCTCTGTGGAGCAGCCCTGTAAATCATGATTTTTCTGAAAAACTAAAATCAGAGAACTTTAAGCACCTATTGTAATGCTGTGTGTATCGTCCCAGTACCTGAAATGTAATGCAAGTACTATGCCACACCACAGAGGGCGCTGCGGTGGGAAACCCTGGTAGCAGCTGTAACAAGGACTATATAAGGCTGACCACCACACCTGGGAGGCACTCTGGAGCTGAACAATAAAGGACGAAGGTCACAGCAGTTAGACTTACACCAGACCGTGTGGAGTCAGTGATTTGTGTGCTACATACACCACATTGGCGACGAGGAAGCGGACGAACTCCACGCAACCATGGCAACTCTGGGCTCACTAAAGGATTTTACCGTGGGCAATGATTGGGAGGCCTTTACGGAAAGGCTCGAGTACTACTACACAGAAAATGACCTGACGGAGGTCACGTACGCAATGAGAGAGAAGCGTAAGGCGATATTGCTCTCCAGTTGTGTGAGGTTTACTGTCTCGTCAGGGATTTGCTGGCACCCGGGAGCGCCAGGGACAAGTCATACGAGGAGCTGACTGAACTCATTCGTGACCAGTTGAAACCGAAGGAGAGTATCCTCACGGCCAGATACAAATTTTACCATCACTGCAGACCCGAGGGCCAGGATGTCACCAAATATGCTGCGGACCTCAGGAGACTCGCAGCGCCGTGTGATTTTGGGGCACACCTTGACGAGGTTTTGCGGGCCGTTTTCGTCATGGGGATTGTCCACGAGGGCCTCCTTCACAAGCTGCTGGCCACGGAACCCACAGTCACTCTGACAAAGGCCATCGCCACCAGCCGGGCACATATGACCTCGACTTGCAGCACCAAGCAAATGATCCACACAGTCTCGAACCCGGCAGGCACTGTCCACAGGATAGCGCCCACCACGGACAAAACTGCAGAACGTGGCTCTGCCCGGGGCAGAGAGCACGGTCCTCGAGGTTCTGGAGCTCAGATTCCGCTGAGGGGGGCCAATCAAGCAGCACCATGCTGGCGCTGTGGAGGAAGCCATGGGGCTCACAGGTTTGCGGAGTATACGTGCAATACCTGCCACGTTAAAGGCCACCTTCAGCGTATGTGTAAAAGAAATCGGACTCACTGTGTGGCTGAGGAGATGGGGGATGATCCACTGTTCGGCGAGGAGCAGGTAGAAGAAGATGAGGTGTTTGGACTGTATACGTGTACCGACGATTCGCCCCCAGTGATAAGGGAAGTAAAAATCAACGGAGTCCCAGTGAGTATGGAAGTGGACACAGGCTCGGGTCTGTCGTTGATGAGTCAGAGAACTTTTGATAAACTGTGGATTAACCCAGCTGCACGACCCAAGCTGGTCCCGGTCACGGTGAAGCTGCGCACCTACACCAGGGAACTGATACCTGTTCTTGGCAGAGCGATGGTGCAGGTATCCCACGGGGACGAGACGCACGCTTTACCTCTGTGGGTCATTGCAGGCGATGGGCCGACACTCCTCGGCCGGAGGTGGATGGGGAAGGTCCGTGGGAGCTGGGAAGACTTCACCACTCCACAGGCTGCTGCTCCCCGGGGTGCTGCCGTGCCCCGGGTCCCCAGAGAGCAGCGCCGACCGAGCTGGAGCTGCAGCCTCAATCCCCCCACAGGCAAGCCCCAGGCCCGGGCCTCACACCGAGATCCTGCAGCCTCAATCCCCCCACAGGCAAGTCCCAGGCCCGGGCCTCACACAGAGACCCTGCAGCCCCAGCACCCACAGGCAAGCCCCAGGCCCGGACCTCACACAGAGACCCTGCAGCCCCAGCACCCACAGGCAAGCCCCAGGCCCGGGCCTCACACCGAGATCCTGCAGCCTCAATCCCCCCACAGGCAAGCCCCAGGCCCGGACCTCACACAGAGACCCTGCAGCCCCAGCACCCACAGGCAAGCCCCAGGCCCGGACCTCACACAGAGACCCTGCAGCCCCAGCACCCACAGGCAAGCCCCAGGCCCGGACCTCACACAGAGACCCTGCAGCCCCCACAGGCAAGGAGCCCTGCACAGAGGGGCCTAGTAGGGGGGGGGTGGTGAGCGAGCGGGGTGCCGAGGGATCCAGGGGCCGGCGGTTCGGAAGGGCCCCGCAGAGGAAGAGGCCGTTGGGTGGGCCCCGCCGAGGAGCTGGTAGCGTCAGGCGGCCATGGCAGCCGCAGGGGAAGCCGCTACGGAGGCCGCGACGGCCGCAGGAGAGGCGGCAAGTCGGAGGGGAGCGGAGGCTGCGACAGCGGAGGGCATTCGGAGCGGCGGAGAAAAAGATGGCGGCGGCATTGTGTCGGAGCTGCAGAGCATCAAAGATGGCGCCGCCCAAGGAGAAGCCTCATGGAATCCTCCTGCATCAAAGATGGCGCCTTAAAGAGGAAATGCACCTGGGAGTCTTAAAAGGGCCTTACAAAGAGGTGGTCCCCACAAAGGACTTCTGTTTGGCAGAGCGAATCTAAAATGAGCTATGTTAATGTGAGATAGTGAATTTATAATAAGAATTACCTTTTTTATGCTGAATGGCCACTGTATTTGTGTAAAATAATGGATGAAGTACAATTAATGATAACGGCTAACAAGGAAATCAAGGTTCTGCTATCAGTCAATAACCAGTTAATGTACCAGATAATATGTACCATACTAATGCACTGTCTATGCCCACCTGCCTTCCGTTGGCCAAGTGTGATGTTATGTAATGCTGTGTGTATCGTCCCAGTACCTTAAATGTAATGTAAGTACTATGCCACACCACAGAGGGCGCTGCGGTGGGAAACCCTGGTAGTACCTGTAACAAGGACTATATAAGGCTGACCACCACACCTGGGAGGCACTCTGGAGCTGAACAATAAAGGACGAAGGTCACAGCAGTTAGACTTACACCAGACCATGTCGAGTCAGTGATTTGTGTGCTACATACACCACACTTATCACTAAAGTAGCCTTCTTTCTTATCAGAAAGAAAGTCAAATACTTTGCAATACATAAGTTTATTGACAAAGTTTTAACATTTTGATTTCAATACAAACAATTTCCTTATATTTCTGCAATATCTTATTTTTATGAAATTGTATCTGACTCATAATTGGAACTGTAGATTGTTCCTCTGCTCAAGTACTAAAATAATTCCTATCAATTCACAAAGTACTAACAGAGTACATTAAAGTTAATAAGTGAAGAGTTAAGGCATGGCCAGAATGATTGTCAGATAACCTATCTCTAGACTAACCTATCTCTAGACTTATTGGCTGGATGACTCATGAAAACCAGTAGGGCTTTGCTGAAGCGAAGTTAATACAATCATACAGATTTTATCCTGCGGTGAACTTTACAACACGAAAACATTTGGCAGCTTTCCAGGCCATTTGTTTTATTTGTACCATAAAACCTTACTTCTAATATTAGTTTTCAGGAGAGAAGTTTTTTTTTTTAGAGTTCTTATTTCCCACATTCCATTTTTAACCATGCAGAATATAAATGATGAAAGTTTGTAGAATTGGCTCAGAGCCTCACTAATAAAGTTCATTATGCATTTCAAAAATATTCTGATCACGTATTAGCCATTCAGATAAGGCTAGATATGGTTTCTTTCTGTTTTGTAAAAACGGGAGCTTAGTGTAAAAAAGAAAACCTCCTTTCAATGATCTGGAAGGCACAGTCTTCACTGTTAAGTGCTTGGCAAAACTTTATGTTTGCCAAGCATTTGACATAGCAAAGGCATTTATGCTGAAACATGTCATTATGTCATGGAAACATTTTGTATCACTCGCAACAAAAATGACACAGTAGTTTTTAACTTTTAAAAGAAATTGGGAAACCAAGTTGAAGGGCCAAGGGCCATGAATAACAAAAGAGTTGTCGTGAAATCATAGGTAGGTGATGCTAAGGTTGGATTTTAGGGCTGACAATTATAGAAGGAAACAAAGACTGGGGAGGTAAAGTTAAAAGATGCAGAATCTAAGATGCCTCAAAATCTCCATGAGACACTTTCTATCAGTAGTTGCACCCAGGATTTTCATGTTCAACAAAAATTTATTTCCCACAGAGCTCTCCCCTCTCCCAAATCTATGAAACCTGTCCTAAAACCATAATGCGTAACAGGAGGCATGTGCATCTGATCAAGTACGAATCACCATGGAAGGAAAGGTTACCACAACATCCAACCACTGCAGAGCGTTTAAGGTAAAGACACAAATATACAAACAGAGCCATTCGGTTCCAGACTTCAACACAGCCTTAATCTAGATAGGGATGCAAAGACTGAATACCAGAGGAAAAATGAGAATAGCTGCCATCAACATCAAGATGGCATTCAACCAAATGTAAACCAAGGATGACTGAGGTAAAAAAAGAAAATCCTCCAGTTGATAGAGTCATAACTGTTGTAGGAGATTACATTGAGAGTGAAAAAGGTTAGGTTACCTTGACGAACAGAAAGCATTCAGAAAATCATAGAATAGTACAGCACAGAAGGAGGCCATTCAGCCCATCAAGTTATACTGGCTCTTTCAAAGAGCAATCCAGTTAGTCCTACTCCCCTGCTCTTTCCCCATACCCCTGCAATTTTTTCTCATATGGGCGAATGCCTTGAGAATTGCTAAGGTTAGGGATAATGGAAAAGTACAACAATAAGCTCATCCAGGCCATGTATGAAAACATACTCAAGGCCTTGAGATAAGGAAACTGAAACCATATGGTACAGATAAGGTTAGAACAACAGAGGCAAAGGCAGCAGTTGAGAGGGAATTAAACACAACTCAGTTCAGCTTGTTCTTGTTTGCTAATCTTTATAAATATGAATGACTTGTAACACTAGTTGAATTTCAGCACTGCAAACTGCCATAAGAGCATAAGAAATAGGTGCAGGAGTAGGCCATTTGGCCCCTTGAGCCTGCTCCGCCATTCAATAAGATCATGGATGGGACACGAGACTCCAAAAGCAAGCGCTCTACTCGGAACTCGTTCACGGCATACGAGCCAAAGGCGGGCAGAGGAAATGTTACAAGGACATCCTCAAAGCCTCCCTGATAAAGTGCGACATCCCCACTGACACCTGGGAGTTCTTGGCAATAGACGGCCCTAAGTGGAGGAAGTGCATTCGGGAGGACGCTGAGCTTCTCGAGTATCGTTGCCGAGAGCATGCAGAAATCAAGCGCGGCAAACCAGGCTCCCTGCCCACCTTTTCAACAACTATCTGTCCCATCTGTGACTGAGACTGTGGTTCTCGTATTGGACTGTACAGCCACCTAAGAACTCATACTAAGAGTGGAAGCAAGTCTTCTTCGATTTGGAGGGACTGTCTATGATGATGATGATGATGATGGATGACCTGATCATGGACTGAGCTTTACTTCCCTGCCCACTCCCCATAATCCTTTACTCACTTATCGCTCAAAAATCTGTTTATCTCCACCTTAAATATATTCAATGACCCAGCCTCCACAGCTCTCTGGGGTAGAGAATTACAAAGATTCATGACTCTCTGAGAGAAGAAATTCCTCCTTATTTTTGTTTTAAATGGGCGACTCCTTATTCTGAAACTATGTCCCCTAGTTCTAGATTCCCCCACAAGGGGAAACATTCTCTCTGCATCTACCCTGTCAAGCCCCCTCAAAATCTTATACATTTCAATAAGATCACCTCATTCTTTTAAACTCTAATGAGTATAGGCCCAACCTGCTCAATCTTTCTTCATAAGACAAACCCTTCATCTCAGGAATCAACCTCTGTGAACATTCTCTGATCTACCTCCAATGCAAGTATAATTCTCCTTAAATAAGGTGACCAAAACTGTACGCAGTACTCCAGGTGTGGTTTCAGCAAGACTTTCCTACTTTTATACTCCATCCCCCTTGCAATAAAGGCCAACATTCCATTTGCCTTCCTAATTACTTGCTGTACCTGCATGCTAACTTTTTCTGTTTCATGTACAAGGACCCCCAGGTCCCTCTGTATCTCAGCATTTTGTAATCTCTCCCCATTTAAATAATAATTTGCTTTTTTATTTTTCCTACCAAAGTGGATAATTTCACATTTTCCCACATTATACTCCATCTGCCAAATTTTTGCCCATTTATCCTGTCTATATCCCATTGCAGATTCTTTGCATCCTCCTCATAACTTGCTTTCCCACCTATCTTTGTATCATCAGCAAATTTGGCTACATTACACTCGGTCCCTTCATCCAAGTCATTAATATAGATTATAAATAGCTGAGGCCCCAGAACTGATCCCTGTGGCGCCACACTAGTTACAGTTTGTCAACCTGAAAATTACCCATTTATTCTGATTCTCTGTTTTCTGTTAGTTAGCCAATCCTCTATCCATGCTAATATATTACCCCCAACCCCTTGATCTTTTAGCTAGTGCAGTAACCTTTTATGTGGCACCTTATCGAACGCCTTCTGGAAATCCAAATACATGACATCTACTGGTTCCCCTTTATCCACCCTACTCGTTATATCCTCAAAGAACTCCAGTAAATTTGTCAAATATGATTTCCTTTTAATAAAACCATGCTGACTCTGCTTGACTGTATTATGACTTTCTAAATGTCCTGCCTACTACTTTCTTAATAATGGACTCTAGCATTTTCCCAATGACAGATATTAGGATAACTGGTCTACAGTTTCCTGCTTTCTGTCTCCCTCCTTTCTTAAATTGGGACATTACATTTGCTGTTTTCCAATCCACTGGGACCTCTCCAGAATCCAGGGAATTTTGAATCAATCAATACATCCACTATCTCTGCAGCCACTTTTAAGACCCTAGGATGCAGGCCATCAGGTTCAGGGGACTTGTCTATCTTTAGTCCCATTAGTTTGCCTAGTATTTTTTCTCTACTGATAGTGATTATTTTAAGTTCCTCCCTCCCAATAGCCCCTTGATTATCAATTTTTGGGTTGTTTTTAGTATCTTCTACCGTGAAGACCAATATAAAATATTTGTTCAAAGTCTCTGCTATTTCCCTGTTTCCCATTATTAATTCCCCAATCTCATCCTCTAAGGGACCAACATTTACTTTAGCTACTCTCTACCTTTTTATATACCTGTAGAAGCTCTTACTGTCTGTTTTTATATTTCTTGCTAGTTTACTCTCATAAACTATCTTCTCTCTCTCTCTTATCTTTTTAGTCGTCCTTTGCTGGTTTCTAAAAATGTCCCAATCCTCTGGCCTTCCACAATTCTTCGCAACATTGTATGCCTTTGTTTTCAATTTGATACCATCCTTTACTTCCTTAGTTAGCCACGGATGGTTCACCCTTCTCTTAGAGTCTTTCTTTCTCACTGCAATGTATCTTTGCTGAGAGTTATGAAATATCTCTGTCATGTATTTAACTGTTATTGTAATCCATGTATAAACTGACCTAAGTTGTACACCATGAGAACATTGACCACTAGGTGGTGAACTTGTGGGAGACACTCCTAACCTGGACTAAAAGGGGAAGCACCACCCACCTACTGCACTTCAGTGCTGGCTAATAAAGGTTACTGATCACAGAGTGACCTTCTCTCAAGTATGGGACTCGTGTGCATTTATACTGTATAGTAAGGACATATTAATCTCCTTAAATGTTTGGCATTACTTTTCTACCGTCTTACCCTTTAATCTATTTTCCCAGTCCACTTTAGCCAACTCTGCCTTTATACCTTTGTAATTGACTTTATTTAAGTTTGGGATACTAGATTGAGACCTAGCTCTCTCACCCTCAAACTGAATTTGAAATTCTACCATGCTATGATCACTCTTCCCAAGAGGATCCTTTACTATAAAATCATTAATTAATCCAGTCTCATTACACATTACCAGATCTAAAATAATCTGCTCCCTGCATGGTTCTAAGAAACCATCCCGTATACACTCAATGATCTCTTCCTCAAGGCTACCTTTGCCAATTTAATTTGTCCAATTAACACGAAGACTAAAATCACCCATGATTATTGCAGTACCTTTCTTACAAACCTCCATTATTTCTTGATTTATATTCTGTCCTACTGTTAGGGGGCTTATAGACTACTCCCGCCAGTGACTTCTTTCCCTTATTATTTCTTATCTCCACCCAAACTGATTCTACATCTTGATCTTCTGAGTCAATATCATTTCTCATTACTGCACTGATCTCATCTTTTATTAACAGAGCTACCCCACCTCCTTTTCCTTTCTGCCCATCCTTCCGAAATGGCAAATATCCCTGAATATTCAGTTCCCAACCTTGGTCACCTTGCAACCACATCTCTGTAATAGCTATCAGAGCATACCCATTTATTTCATCTACCTTCTTATGAATGCTGTGTGTATTCAGATAAAGAGCTTTTAATTTTGTCTTTTTACCATTTTTCCCTACTCTGACCCCACTTTCTGATGCACTCATGTTTATATGCTCTGTCCCTTCCTGTCACACTCTGGTTATCATTACCCCGATCGCTACCCTGTACTATTGCCTTCTTTCTTTTTGACTTTTTACATTTCCACTCACCTGATCCCTCCCCCCTGACTATTTAGCTTAAAGCCCTATCTGCAGCTCTAATTATTCAATTCGCCAGGACACTGGTCTCAGCCTAGTTCAAGTGAAGCCCTTCCCGATGGAACAGCTCCCTCTTTCCCCAGTACTGGTGCCAGTGCCCCATGAATCAAAATCCATTTCTCTGACACCAATCTTTGAGCCATGCATTCATCTCTCTGATCTTATTTACTCTATGCAAATTTGCTCGTGACTCAGGTAGTAATCCAGAGATTATTACCTTTGTGGTCCTGCTTTTTAAGTTAGCCCCGAGCTGCTCATACTCCCTCAGCAGAACCTCCTTCTTTGTCCGACCTATGTTGTTGGTACCTACGTGGACCACGGCAATTGGATCTTTCCCCTCCCCCTCCAAGTTCCTCTCCATTCCAGAGGAGATGTCCTTAACCCTGGGATCAGGCAGGCAACACAATCTTCGAGACTCACGCTCTCGGCTGCATAGAACAGTATCTATCCCCCTAACTATACTGTCCCTGACCACTACAACATTTCTTTTTACTCCCCAACTTGAATGGCCTCCTGTACCATGGTGCTGTGGTCAGTTTGCTCATTCTGCCTGCAGTTCCTGCTCCCGTCTACACAGGGAGTAAGAACCTCGAACCTGTTGGACAAGAGCAAGGGCTGAGGCTCCTCCATCATTACATTCTGGGTCCCCATACCTGCCTCACTGATAGTCACACCCTCCTGTCCCTGATCACGGTCCAAATTTGAATTTTTTAATTTAAGGGGTGTGACTCTCTGCTGCAACACAGCGTCCAGGAAGATTCTCCCCCTCCCTGATGTATCGCAGTGCCTGAAGCTCGGACTCCAGCTCATCAGAGCCGAAATTCCGAGAGCAGCCAGCACTTACTGCAGATGTGTTCACCATGGATCACACTGATGTCCACCAGATCCCACATGCTGCAGCTGCAACACATTGCCCGCCCTGCCATCTCTAATGTATTTTATTTAATTAATTTAGTTTTCAAGTTTGGAAATATCAGTTATCTATGTTTAGTTTTTAATCCCAGCTCTTAATTTTAAGCAATGCCCAAATTTAGAAAAAGAGAGAGAAATACTGAACAACCTATCACTTACGTACTTTCCTGTGACGTCACACTTTGATTTCTTTTTACTTCTCTTCCCTCACAGGTCCGCTGGTGTTGCTCCGAGATAGCTCTTTTATCCCCCGCTGCTCTCGTACTGACTCCAGGGCTACTTTCATCCTCCATTGCTCTTGTACTGACTCCGGCACTGCTTTTAACTCCCGCTTGAGTGGTATCACTTGTATACTCCTTCTTCTTATGAATATGTAGATGTATATTGCTTTCTTGTAGTCTCATTGCACTGTTAAATATCAATAAACATCTCTCAATTATCACTGATTCATGGGTCTTAGAATCTCTTAAATATGATTCATACACCTGTCACAAAGAAAGATGGCCGTGGTTGTCAGAGGCCAGTTATCACAACCCCAGGAATTGGGCTGTTCACTAACAACTCCTCCTATAATGAAGCAGCAGATACCAGCTACAGCAGGAACAGGATAACATCTAGCATTGGGCTGACAACTGGCAGGTAACATTCATGCTACATTTATGCCGGGTAAAGACCATCACAAACAAGAGGAAATCCCACCATCAAGGGGGGATCAAGGGGTATGGCGAGAAAGCAGGAAGGGGGTACTGAAGTTGCATGTTCAGCCATGAACTCATTGAATGGCGGTGTAGGCTTGAAGGGCTTAATGGCCTACTCCTGCACCTATTTTCTATGTTTCTATCTCTTGACCTCCAACTGCACCACCACCACTGACACCTTGAGGAACATCATTGACCAGAAGCTTAACCAGACAAGCCATATCAACATTGTAGCCACAAGGGCAGGGCATGGCAGAGGCTGGGTACACTGCAATGAGTGGGTCACCTCCTGACCGCTCAAAGCCAATATGCCATTTACTGGGGTCAAGTCAAGCATATGATGGAATATTTACTCCTTGAGCGTTGTTACAACTGCAGCCATCCAGGAGATGGGGGAGCCCTGATTGTTATACATGCAGACTATTGATGTACACTTTGTGTAGTCACTGTATAGTTGCATAAGATGGAGACTTGTTTACCTGATGTATGATCAATAAGGTTCACACTGTGTATATACATGCTGGCACCACTAGAGGGTGCAACTGGTGGAGACCGGGGTTTCCTGCCCTGGTGGCAGGGGCTGTATAAAAGGGGAGTCATCATGTGGCTGCCTCACTCTGGAGTTACGAGTAAAGGACCAAGGTCACTACAGTTTGAGTACAACACATTGCCTCGTGGAATCGTTCATAAGTAAACTACAGACATAACACTGCTAATAAAGGGTGGGATAAAGACAGTAGAGAGAAAGGATCTTAGCTCCAAAAATCAAGAAGTAGAATCAGTTTGGATGGAGTTAAGAAACAGCAAGGTGCAGAAAACATTGGTGGGAGTTGTTTATAGGACCCCCAAACCATAGTGGTAATGTAGGACACAGTATACATCAGGGAATGAGAGGTGCATGTAACAAGGGTAATACTCTTGTGTATCTGTGAAGCATGCACTCCCATGTTCCGCCACCAGGGAGCGCATCCCCTGAAGTCCCAAGGGATCCCAGCATCCATTGGGAGCACTGTATATAAGCCAGCCCTAAGGCCTGTTCCTCACTCTGGAATGTTTTAATAAAGTCTGAGGTCACTGTTACCTTAACCTCCCTGTGTGCAATCTCATCTGTGTTAGGAGCACAATAAATACAGTAATCATGGGGTCTTTAATCTACATATAGACGGGGCAAACCAAATTTTTTAGTAATAGGCTGGAATCTTCCCAGCCCTGCGAGTGCAGATTTGGGGGTGGGCCCGCTGTCAAAATGGCTCTGATTGACAGTGGGTCGGGATCCCGCTCTCAGATGTCAGGTCTGTGTGCCGATCGCAAACCCAATGCCAGGAGGCGGGCCAGTCTTAATAAAGACTGAGGTCACAGTTACCTTAACCTCCCTATGTGCAGTCTCATCTGTGTTAGGAACACAATAACTGGCGACGAGGATACGAATCCAATGCAAAGATGCAGCAAATTGTGGGTATCCTGGAGAAGTTCTCGGAGGGTGAGAACTGGGAAGCCTATGTCGAACGGCTAGACCAGTACTTTGTAGACAACAAGCTGGACATAGAAGGAAGTGCTGCAAAAAGGAGAGCGGTCCTCCTCACAGTCTGCGGGGCACCGACCTACAGCTTCATGAAGAATCTTCTGGCTCCGGTGAAACCCACAGATAAGTCGTATGAGGAGCTGTGTACACTGGTTCGGGAGCATCTTAACCCGAGTGAGAGTGTGCTGATGGCGAGGTATCGGTTCTACGCATGCCAGCGATCTGAAGGTCAGGAAGTGGCGAGCTACATCGCCAAGCTAAGGTGACTTGCAGGACAATGTGAGTTTGATGGCTACCTGGAGCAGTTGCTCAGAGACTTTTTTGTACTTTTTTGCCACGAGACCATCCTGCGAAAACGTTTGACTGTAGAGACACCGACCCTCAGTAAGGCCATTGCGATAGCACAGGCGTTTATGTCCACCAGTGATAACACCAAACAAATCTCTCAGCACACAAGTGCTAGCAATGTTCATAAATTAACTGGAACTGTGTTTGCGAGCAGAAATGTACAGGGCAGAAACCACGAGACTGCAACTGCCAGCAGGTCTCAGGTGACCCAGATGACTCAGAGTCCGCAACAAAGGATGAATGCAAGGCAATTCACACCTTGTTGGCGTTGTGGAGGCTTCCATTCAGCCTATTTATGCCGCTTCAAAAGGGTATGTTTGCAAGAGCTGCAAGCTCTGCAAAACCTGATAACCACCACGTGGCAGAGGAAGTTTGGTCCATGGTAGATCAAAGCAATTTCGAGCCTCAGAGAGAGGAGGCAGATGTTGAAGTACATGGTGTGCACACATTTTCGACAAAATGGCCACCTATAATGCCAAATGTAAATTGAATGGCTTACCCATAGCCATGGACTGGACATTGGCGCTAGCCAATCCATCATGAGTAAAAAGATGTTTGAGAGACTGTGGTGCAACAATGCACTCAGACCAACCCTGAGCCCCATCCACACGAAACTGAGAACGTACACCAAAGAGCTCATCACTGTCCTGGGCAGCACCATGGTCAAGGTCACCTACGAGGGCACGGTGCACGAACTGCCACTCTGGATTGTCCCGGGCGATGGCCCCACTCTGTTTGGAAGGAGCTGGCTGGGCAAAATCTGCTGGAACTGGGATGACATCCGAGTGCTATCACATGTCGATGAGGCCTCATGTACCCAGGTTCTTAACAAATTTCCTTCCCTTTTTGAGCCAGGCATTGGAAACTTTTCCGGGGCGAAGGTGCGGATCCACTTGGTCTCAGAGGCACGACCCATTCACCACAAGGCGCGAGCCGTACCTCACATGACGAGGGAGAGAGTGGAAATCGAGTTGGACAGGCTGCAACGCGAGGGCATCATCTCCCCAGTGGAATTCAGCGAGTGGGCCAGCCCGATTGTTCCAGTACTCAAAAGTGATGGCACAGTCAGGATTTGCAGCGATTATAAAGTAACTATTAATCGTTTCTCGCTACAGGATCAATACTCGCTACCTCAGGCAGACAACCTATTTGTGACGCTGGCAGCAGGCAAGACGTTCACCAAGCTCGACCTGACTTCGGCCTACATGATGCAGGAGCTGGAAGAGTCTTCGAAGGGCCTCACCTGTATCAACATGCACAAGGGACTGTTCATCGACAACAGATGCCCGTTTGGAATTCGGTCGGCTGCAGTGATCTTCCAGAGAAACACGGAGAGCCTACTCAAGTCGGTACCACACACGGTGGTTTTTCAGGACGACATATTGGTCACGGGTTGGGACACCGTCGAGCATCTACAAAACCTGGAGGAGGTCCTCCAGCGACTGGATCACGTAGGGATGCGGCTGAAGAGGTCAAAATGCATCTTCATGGCAACAGAAGTGGAGTTTTTGGGGACGGCATTTGGCCCACAGACGCCAAGACAGAGGCTATCAGGAACGCGCCCAGGCCACAGAACGTCACAGAGCTGCGGTTGTTCCTGGGACTTCTCAACTATTTTGGTAACTTCCTACCGGGGTTAAGCACCCTCTTAGAGCCTCTACATGTGTTATGTGTTAAAGGTGAGAACTGGGTATGGGAAAAAACCAAGTAATTGCTTTTGAGAAAGCCAGAAACATTTTATGCTCCAACAAGCTGCTTGTAATGTATAACCCATGTAAAAGACTTGTGCGAGCATGTGACGCGTCGTCGTACGGAGTCGGGTGTGTATTACAACAAGCTAATGTTGCGGGGAAGTTGCAACCTGTCGCCTATGCCTCCAGGAGCGTGTCTAAGGCTGAGAGGGCCTACAGCATGATTGAGAAAGAGGCATTAGCGTGTGTATTCGGGGTAAAGAAAATGCATCAGTACCTGTTTGGCCTCAAATTTGAGCTGGAAACCGATCACAAGCCCCTCATATCCCTGTTCGCTGAAAACAAGGGGATAAATACCAATGCTTCAGCCCGCATACAAAGGTGGGCACTCGCGCTATCAGCGTATAACTATACCATCCGCCACAGGCCAGGCACCGAGAACTGTGCAGATGCTCTCAGTCGGCGACCATTGCCCACCACGGGTGGAAATGGTGCAGCCTGCAAACTTGTTGATAGTGGCGCAGCCCGCAGACTTGTTGATGGTCATGGAAGCGTTTGAAAATGATGAATCACCTGTCACGGCCCACCAGATTAGGACTTGGACCATCCAAGATCCTCTGCTGTCCGTGGTAAAAAATTGTGTACTGCATCGGAGCTGGGCCAGCATCCCCGTTGAAATGCAAGAGCTAATCAAGCCGTTCCAGTGGCGAAAGGGTGAGCTGTCCATTCAGGCAGACTGCCTGTTGTGGGGTAACCGCGTAGTGCTACCCAAAAAGAGCAGGGAGACGTTCATCTCGGATCTCCACAGCACACACCCATGTATAATAATGATGAAAGCGATAGCCAGATCTCACGTGTGGTGGCCCGGTATCGACTCTGACTTAGAGTCCTGTGTACGGCAATGTAGCGTGTGTGCTCAGTTGAGCAACGCGCCCAGAGAGGCACCACTAAGTTTGTGGTCCTGGCCCTCCAGACCATGGTCAAGGATCCATGTCGACTATGCGGGCCCGTTTCTCGGTAAAATGTTCCTGGTGTTGGTGGATGCTTTTTCAAAATGGATTAAATGTGAAATAATGTCGGGAAGCACCGCCACCGCCACCATTGAAAGCCTGAGGGCCATATTTGCCACCCATGGCCTGCCTGACATAATGGTCAGTGACAACGGGCCATGTTTCACCAGTGCAGAATTAAAAAAATTCATGACCTGCAATGGGATCAAACATGTCACCTCGGCCCCGTTTAAACCAGCCTCCAATGGGCAGGCAGAGCGGGCAGTACAAACAATCAAACAGAGCCTTAAACGAGTCACAGAAGGCTCACTCCAAACCCACCTGTCCCGAGTACTGCTCAGCTACCGCACGAGACCCCACTCGCTCACAGGGGTGCCCCCACCTGAGCTACTCATGAAAAGGACACTTAAAACCAGCCTCTCGCTAGTTCACCCCAACCTGCATGATCAGGTAGAGAGCAGGCGACAGCAACAAAATGTAAACGATGGTCACGCCACTATGTCACGGGAAATTGATCTGAATGAACCTGTGTATGTGCTAAACTATGGACATAGTCCCAAGTGGATCGCGGGCACAGTGATAGCTAAAGAAGGGAGTAGGGTTTTTGTAGTCAAACTAGACAATGGACAAATTTGCAGAAAGCACCTGGACCAAACGAGGCTGCGGTTCATAGACTGCCCTGAACAACCCACAGCACACACCATCTTTTTCAAGCCCACAACACACACCCAAACAATCAACGACACCGCCCCGGATCAGGAAATTGAACCCATCACGGCCAACAGCCCTGCAGAGCCAACAACACGCCAGCCCAGCGAGGGCACAGCCAACACACCAGAACAGACATTTGTACCGAGGCGGTCCACCAGGGAAAGAAAGGCTCCCGACCGCCTCACCTTGTAAATAGTTTTCCCTTTGACTTTGGGGGGGGAGTGGGGAGTGATGTTGTGTATCTGTAAAGCATGCACTCCCATGTTCCGCCACCAGGGAACGCATCCCCTGAAGTCCCAAGGGATCCTGAGAATGTGTGCAGAAGGATTATGAATGTGGCAGAGGGATGGAGATAGGGAATCATGGGAAAATAGCTGAAGAAGTGTCAAGATGCTGACAATTGCAGAATCAACAGAAAAAAAAGGGGTTACTGAGAGTTGAGGTTAAACATGGGTCACGGGAAAGAAAAGGCAATCACGGATAGGAGAGGGTAACGTAATGCTTTTTACTGATAGGAGGGAAATAGGTTTTACTGATAAGGAAGAAGAATTTAATGAGGCTATAAACAAACTGACCTCGGGGCCAGTTCTAATTAGGAGACCTCCTCGCCTGCCATTGGACATACTCGGGGGGGGGGGGGGAGGAAGAAAGGGAGTGGATAGACCAAGTGCTATCAAATGTGTTATGTTTTGAAAATGTATAACTACTGTGCTTTTCGCGCTGTAAAGGGGCTTGTCCAGAGGAAGGTAAACAGGCTTTGATTGAGAGTGTTCCTTTGTCTTGACAAGTCCCGGCCGGAGAATCTTCAATAAAGGTCTTTTACAGAAAAGGCAAGAAGGTGTTCGCGTCAGTGTATTCGCTGAAACAGATTGATGGAAAAAGAATCCGTATTAACAATCCCAGCATCCCTTGGGAGCACTGTATATAAGCCGGCCCCTAAGGCCTAGTCCTCACTCTGGAATGTTTTAATAAAGTGTGAGGTCACTGTTACCTTAACCTCCCTGTGTGCAGTCTCATCTATGTTAGGAACACAATAAATACAGTAATCATGAGGTCTTTAATCTACATATAGATGGGGCAAACCAAATTTTTAATAATAGGCTGGAATCTTCCCAGCCCTGCGAGTGCAGATTTGGGGGCGGGCCCACTGTCAAAATGGCCCTGATTGACAGTGGGTCAGGCTCTCAGATGTCAGGTCTGCGTGCCCAATGCCAGGAGGCGGGCCAGTTCATTAGCGTACTTAACAGGTAATTTAAGAGGATTAAAAGCAGGCACTTACAATTTTACCACCTTTTTGTCGGGCCTCCCATCTCTCTTGGAATTCACCAGGTCATCATCATCATCATAGGTAGTCCCTCAAAATTGAGGAAGACTTTCTTCCACTATTAAAGTGAGTTCTTTGATGGCTGAACAGTCCAACACGAGAGCCACAGACCCTGTCACAAGTGGGACAGTCATTCGTCAGGAGAAGGGGTCGCGGGGCAGGGGGGGGGGTGGCGGTGGAGTGGGACTGATTTGCCGCACGCTCCTTCCGCTGCCTGCGCCTGACCTCTTCACGCTCGCAGCGTTGAGATTCAAAGATACACTTCCCGAATACACTTTCTCCACTTAGGACGGTCTTCAGCCAGAGTCTCCCAGGTGCCAGTGGTGATGTCGCACTTCACCAGGGAGGCTCTGAGGGTGTCCTTGTAACGTTTCCACTGCCCACCTTTGGCTCGTTTGCCGTGAAGGAGCTCCGCATAGAGCAATTGCTTAGGGAGTCTCGTGTCTGGCATGCGAATCAAATGGCCTGCCCAGCGAAGCTGATCGAGTGTGGCTAGTGCTTCAATGTTGGGAATGTTAGTCTAGGCGAGGACACTGATGTTGGTGCCTCTGTCCTCCCAGGGGATTTGCAGGATCTTGCGGAGACATCGTTGGTGATATATCTTCAGCGACTTGATGTGTCTTCTGTACATCGTCCATGCCTCTGATCCATACAGGAGTTTGGGTAATACTACAGACCTGTAGACCATAAGTTTGGTGGTAGGTTTGAAGGCCTGGTCTTCGAACACTCTTTTCTTCAGGCGGCCGAAGGCTGCACTGGCGCACTGAAGGCGATGTTGAATCTCCGCATCAATGTCTGCCTTTGTTGACAAGAGACTCCCAAGGTATGGGAAGTGGTCCACGTTGTCGAGGGCCACGCCGTGAATCTTGATGACTGGGGGGCAGTGTTGTGCGGCGAGGACAGGCTGGTGGAGGACCTTTGTCTTACTGATGTTAAGCGTAAGGCCCATGAATACATTGACTATATCCTGGAGTTCAGCCTCAGAATGTGCACAGACACAGGCATCATCTGCGTACTGCAGTTCAACGACAGAGGTTGGGGTGATCTTGGACCGGGCCTGGAGGCGGGGTAGGTTAAACAGCTTCCCACTGGTTCCGTAGTTTAGTTCCATGCCAGTTGGGAGCTTGTTGACAGTGAGGTGGAGCATGGCAGTGAGGAAGATAGAGAAGAGGGTTAGAGCAATGATGCAGCCCTGTTTGACCCCGGTCCGGACATGGAATGGGTCTGTAATGGATCCGCTGGTAAGGATCACGGCCTGCATGTCATCGTGGAGCAGGCAAGGGATGTTGACAAACTTTCGGGAGCATCCAAAATGGAGGAGGACGCTCCATAAACTCTCATGGTCAAAGGCCTTTGTGAGATCGAAAAAGGCCATATATAAGGGCTGGCGCTGCTCCCTGAATTTTTCCTGTCGTGCTGCAAAGATCATGTCCGTTGTTCCCTGTAGTGACGAAATCCGCACTGCGACTCCGGGAGGAGCTCCTTGGCCACAGGGAGAAGACGGTTGAGGAGAACTCTAGCGACAACCTTCCCAGTGGTTGATAGCAGGGAGATACCCCTATAGTTGCCGTAGTCGGATTTGTTCCCCTTTTTAAAGATGGACACAATCACTGCATTTCTGAGATCTCCCGGCATGCTCTCCTCCCTCTAAATGAGAGAGATGAGGTCATGTATCCGCGCCAACAGCGCCTCTCCGCCATATTTTAGCACCTCAGCAGGAATTCCATCTGCACCCGTAGCCTTGTTACTCGTCAGCTGTTTTATGGCTCTGCCTACCTCGTACAGCGTTGGGGTTTCACTGAGGTGGTGGCGGGTCGCAAGCTGCGGGGTGGAGTTGAGAACACTCGAGTCAAAGGCAGAGTCTCGATTGAGGAGATCTTCAAAATGCTCCTTCCAGCAGGCCCTGACATCCTCGGTGTCCTTGATGAGTGTTTCCCTGTTCTTGGCCAGGGGTGGGGTGGGGCCTTGGGAGTTTGGTTCGTAGGTGGTCTTGACTGCTGTTATGTCTGTAATGTACCTTTGAATGACTCCACAAGGCAATGTGTTATACTCAAACTGTAGTGACCTTGGTCCTTTATTTGTAACTCCAGAGTGAGGCACAAGCATGGTGAGCAGCCTTTTATACTGGGTTCTGCACACCTATGCAGGTGACCCTCAGGTCTCCCACCGCAGTGCCCTCTGGTGGACAGCCTCTGCCACAGGAGCAAGAAACCCCGGTTTCCACCAGTTGCACCCTCTAGTGGTGCCAGCATAGTATATACACAGTGTAAACCTTATTGATTGTACATCAGGTAACAAGTCTCCATTTTATACAACTATACAGTGACCACACAGAGTATATCTATAGTCTGCATATATAACATCACTCTCCCCCAAGTCCTTTGTGCCGATTACTTTTACACTATGTGCTCTGGCTTAGCTCGCCCCAGACTTAAGTGCCAATAGTCCTTGCACCTTGGCTGTGCTTTGGCTTGGCTCTCTCCCTGTTAACCCTCAAGTCCTTTTGCCACAACGTTGGGTAGTGGTTACCACTTTTGATGGTTCAATGATGCAGTGGAGGTTCCAGTGGGTTCTGGATGTGATCCATGTGTGTGTCCACGGCTACACACATCCATTCCCCCTCCCCCCCGCCACCACAGCGAGATCATGCAGCAGACCCGTTACATTAACATACAGGATCAGACACAGCGCAATTACAAAGAAAGGAAGTTACAATTTGTATCGTGACACCTTGGTTCAGTGACTTACATTTGTTACGTTTTGTGGTCGTGCGCCAGGATTGGGTAGATTGCATTCATGGTTCAGTCATGGTAAGTACTGAGGTAGCAGTACAGGAATGCGAGTCTGCAGGTTCCAGAGTAACCGGACGGGGTCCGAGTCATCTGATAGCGGCGCTGCGTCCCCTGCTAGCGGGGTGGGCTTGGTTCGCTCACCTAGCCAGGACTCAGGGCCTTTGCTGGTGCCTAGTGGTGGGCAGAGCCACAGGTGTGTGTGGTCTCCCTGTCCTCCTTTGAGGGCTATAGAATCTTCTGCCTGCTCTCTCACGGTGTTGGGAACCTGGCTGTTCCAGGTCCCGTTTGGGGAACTCGTTGGTTCTGACCTTTCGCTCCCGGACACAACCGAGGTAGTGACTGGGTCTGGGGGCTGTGCCATCTCCACCCAGGAGGTGGGCAACGGTGGCCGACTGCGTGTATTGGCGCTGTTTTCGTTTCCAGGTCCGTGGCGAATAGTGCCATCGGGTGCCTGCTGCATGTGATAGACCTGGGGCAGGGTATCACGATCGGTGCCTTCACCCTCCTGAGGTTGCTGGCCTATAACTTGTGGGGACACCTGGGGCAGGGCATCAGGATCAGCGCCATTACCCTCCCGAATTCGCTTGCTTGCTACTTTTGGGGACACTGTATTCCCGACATCGCGCAACAACATTTTGTTCTTTACATTAGGAATAGTACCAACATCTCGCAACAACATTTTGTTCACAATCTTAATCGGTTCATTACATTGATTGCCATGCATACAATGTCTCTTTAAGTTCAGTTGGTTGCAGGTCTCCTTTACCTGCTGGCTTTACCCCAATCAAATCCTTTGTTAGACACCACATGTTGGTCACTCAGCGTTGCACCTTGTGGTATTGCCGCGGCCATCTTTTTTTCCAGCCATGCTGCACCTCGCTGCAACAGGGGCGCCATCTTGCCTCTGTCCTCAAGGTCGACTGCCTTGATCCTTCTCTCCTGCGATTCTGCCACAAAAGCTGGAAGAGTGTTTGTGAATTCGATCTTCCTCCCCAGGGTCCTGCCACTGGAGAGGAAGGTACTTTCAGGTCGTTCCAGTCAGATCATTGCCACGCAGTCATGATGGACGGTCTGTGCCTCAGGTGCTGCGCTGGTCTGTTCTCTTGTGCCTGGTGACATTTTGCTCTGCCTCTGAGCATGGGGGACATCGATTGCTGGAGTGGAGGTCTTCCCATTTCCACTGGATTGTCCACATCCACTGTCTTCCGAGTAGCATTGGACCATCAATTGCAACAATCCATAGAGGTAACTTGTGCACCACGTCATTATGGATTACACTCACATCCGCACAACAAGGACTGGGATTAGCTCCTCGGTGCAGGTACACAACTTTTCCTGTACTGGAACCAGCTCGGGTTGTTTTTCATTCCATAGCCTCTCAAAGTCATCATTACTCACAGACTCGCTCTCGTATCCACTTCCATGAAGACTGGAATGCTGCTTATCTCGATTTCCATCTTCACTGGAGGACAATCGGTGGTGCAGGTATACACTCCATACACTTCTTCTTGGGGCTGAGCTGCCTCTCTGGCCAAATCATCACACTCTGCGCTGGATTCAAAGTCATCTACCGACTCCTCTGCTAGACGGTGAGTCGTATATCTTTTACACATACGCTGGAGGTGGCCCTTCGTGTTACGCTTTGCATACATACTCAGCAAACTGACACTGGTGAGCCCTATGGTTTCCTCCGCAACGCCATTATGGTGCTACTCGATTAGCACCCCTTGGTGGACTGTGAGTTCAGGAACCCTGATGTCTGTGCTCTCTGCCCTGGGCAGAGCCACATTCTACAGTCTTGCCTGTGAAAGGCACCATTCTGCATACAGTACTTGCCGGGTTTGAGTCCACAGGATGAATAATTTGCTTGGCGCTGTAGGTCGAGGTCATGAACGCCTGACTGATGCTGATGGCCTTCTGCAGGTTGATTGTGGTGTCGGCAGATAATAGCTTGTGAAGGAGGCCCTTGTGGCCAATTCCTATAACGAAGATGTCTCGCAATGCTTCGTTGAGGTGCATGCTAAAATCACACTGTGCCGCAAGTCTCCTGAGGTCGGCAGCATATCTTGCAATCTCCTGGCCTCAGGTCTGCGGTGCATGTAGAATCTGTGCCTGGCCGTGAGGATGCTCTGTTTTGGTTTTAGTTGGTCGCGAATTAGTTCAGTCAGCTCATCGTATGTCTTATCCTTGACCTTCGTGGGTGCCAGCAAGTCCTTGACGAGGCGGTAGACCTCAGGCCCACAACTGGTCAGCAATATAGCCTTGCGCTTCTCTGCCAAAGTGTCCGTCTCCCCAACAGGTCGTTTTCCACGAAATATTGCTCGATCCTTTCCATGAAGGCATCCCAATCATCACACTCTGCAAAGTCTTTTAGTGTGCCAAAGGTAGCTATAATCGCGTGAAAGTCTGTATTCTCATTGCCAGTTATTATGTCTGTAATGTACCTATGAATGACTCCACGAGGCAATGTGTTGTACCCAAACTGTAGTGACCTTGGTCCTTTATTCGTAACTCCAGAGTGAGGCACAAGCATGGTGAGCAGCCTTTTATACTGGGACCTGCACACCTATGCAGGTGACCCTCAAGTCTCCCACGGCAGTGCCCTCTGGTGGACAGCCTCTGCAGGAAACCCCGGTCTCCACCAGTTGCACCCTCTAGTGGTGCCAGCATAGTATATACACAATATAAACCTTATTGATAGTACATCAGATAACAAGAGTCCATCCTATGCAACTATACAGTGACTACACAGAGTATATCTATAGTCTGTATATATAACAACTGCAATGAAGAATCCTCGTGTGTCATGGCTGTCGGCTAGTTGTTGTATCATCTGCGCTTTCTCCATCCACCACCTGTTCTTTAGGTCCCGGGTTTTTTGTTGGACCTCAACCTTGAGCCACCTGTAACATTGCTTTGCAGCTCCCGAGTTGGGTTGTTGCTTGAGGCTCAGAAATGCTCTGCGATTGCTATCTATTAGTTGTTGGATCTCCTGGTCGTTTTCATCAAACCAGTCCTGGTGATTTCTGGTTGAGTAACCAAGTGTCTCTTCACAGGCACTGGTTATGGAAGCCTGGAGGGCAGACTAAGCGCTGTGAGCATTGAGCATCTCAGGGTCATCAAGGCACGCCAGAATGGTTGTGAGGCGCTGGCTGTATAGGGCTCTCTTAGCTGGGTCTTTAAGTGCCCCGGTATTAATTATTTTGCGGCACTGCTTCTGCTGTCCTCTCTGCTTTGTGGGCTATGTTAATATTGATGACGGATTGGATTCGGCAATGGTTCGTCCAGCAGTCGTCAGCTGCTGTTATGGCATGGGTGATGCGCACATCCTTGGCTCGGACGATGACATAGTCCAGCAGGTGCCAGTGTTTGGAGCGAGGGTGTTGCCACGATGCCTTGTATTTGTCCCTCTGGCAGAACAAGGTGTTGGTGATGCGGTGTTTGTGTTCTAGACATTTTGTCAGGAGTAGGGTGCCGCTGGAGTTGGATTTCCCTACCCCGTCTCTGCAATCACAGCTCCCCAGAGGGCTGTGTCTTTGCCGACCCTGGCATTAAAGTCATCTAGCAGGATCAAATTGTTACCTGTGGGGATGCGGGACAGGGATGCCTCGAGGTTGGAATAAAAACCCTCTTTAGCCTCTTCCATTGCATCGCGTGTTGGGGCATATGCACTGATGACTGTGGCGTATTGGTTCCGGGATAGGGTAAGGCGAAGGGTCATGAGGCATTCGTTAACCCCACAGGAGGAGTCTTTGAGGCGGCTGACCAGTTCATTTTTGACATAAGTAGAGTAGGGTTCAGTAACTTTCTATAGCTTTCACGAGACTCCCAAAGCCAGCGCGCTACTCGGAACTCCTTCATGGCAAACGAGCCAAAGGTGGGCAGAGGAAACGTTACAAGGACACCTCCAAAGCATCATTGATAACATGCAGGGAGTCCCTGGTCAAAGACCGCCCTAAGTGGAGGAAGTGCATCCTGGAGGGCGCTGAGCACCTCGAGTCTCATCTCCGAGAGCATGCAGAAATCAAGCGCAGGCAGCGGAAAGAGCATGCGGCAAGCCAGTCCCGCCCACCCCTTCCCTCAACGAATATCTGTCCCATCTGTGACAGATACTGTAGTTCTCGTATTAGATGAAGCAAGTCTTCCTCGATTCCGAGGGACTGCCTATGATGATAACTTTGGCAAGTTGACAGCTGCAGAAGTGGTATAAAATCTACCATTTCACAGCTCTTCAGTTTCCAATGTCAGAAGCTGAAGCCTTCAGGATTTGAAAGGAAATTTTGAGCTGTATGCAGGTTGGAAATGCTTGCAATGAACTATCTATTCACTGTCTATCACTTGCAGCAACTCTCTTATCATTGACAGATCGCTTCTGTCATTTCCACCTCAGCTGCCATCTATTGGTTCTGTCTTCACAAAGAAAGACACAAATAACCTTCCGGAAATACTAGGGGACCGAGGGTCTAGTGAGAAGGAGGAACTGAAGGAAATCCTTATTAGGCGGGAAATTGTGTTAGGAAAATTGATGGGATTAAAGACCGGGGCCTGATAGTCTGCATCCCAGAGTACTTAAGGAAGTGGCCCTAGAAATAGTGGATGCATTGGTGATCATTTTTCAACATTCTATTGACTCGGGATCAGTTCCTATGGACTGGAGGGTAGCTAATGTAACACCACTTTTTAAGAAAGGAGGGAGAGAGAAAACGGGTAAGTTAGACCGGTTAGCCTGACATCAGTAGTGGGGAAAATGTTGGAATCAATTATTAAAAGATGAAATAGTGGTGCATTTGGAAAGCAGTGACAGGATCGGTCCAAGTCAGCATGGATTTATGAAAGGGAAATTATGCTTGACAAATCTTCTAGAATTTTTTGAGGATGTAACTGGTAGAGTGGACAAGGGAAAACCAGTGTATGTGGTGTATTTGGACTTTCAAAAGGCTTTTGACAAGGTCCCACACAAGAGATTGGTGTGCAAAATTAAAGCACATGGTACTGGGGGTAATGTGCTGACGTGGATAGAGAACTGGTTGGCAGACAGGAAGCAGAGAGTTGGGATAACTGGGTCCTTTTCAAAATGGCAGGCAGTTACTAGTGGGGTGCCGCAGGGCTCAGTACTGGGACCCCAGCTATTTACAATATACATCAATGATTTAGATGAAGGAATTGAGTGTAATATCGCCAAGTTTGCAGATGACACTAAGCTGGGTGGCGGTGTGAGCTGTGAGGAGGATGCTAGGAGGCTGCAGGGTGACTTGGACAGGTTAGGTGAGTGGGCAAACACATGGCAGATGCAGTATAATGTGGAGAAATGTGAGGTGGCAAAAACACAAAAGCAGAATATTATCTGAATGGCGGAAGATTAGGAAAAGGGGAGGTGCAACGAGACCTGGGTGTCATGGTACATCAGTCATTGAAAGTTGGCATGCAGGTACAGCAGGCGGTGAAGAAGGCAAATAGTATGTTGGCCTTCATAGCAAGGGGATTTGAGTGTGGGAGCAGGGAGGTCTTACTGCAGTTGTACAGGGCCTTGGTGAGGCCTCACCTGGAATATTGTGTTCAGTTTTGGTCTCCTAATCTGAGGAAGGACGTTCTTACTGAGGGAGTGCAGCAAAGATTCACCAGACTGACTCCCGGGATGGCAGGACTGACATATGAGGAGAGACTGGATCGACTGGGCCTGTATTCACTTGAGTTTAGAAGGATGAGAGGGGATCTCATAGGAACTTTTAAAATTCTGACGCTACTGGACAGGTTAGATGCAGGAAGAATGTTCCCGATGTTGGGGAAGTCCAGAACCAGGGACACAGTCTAAGGATAAGGGGTAGGCCATTTAGGACTGAGATGAGGAGAAACGTCTTCACTCAGAGAGTTGTTAACCCGTGGAATTCCCTGCCGCAGAGAGTTGTTGATGCCAGTTCATTGGATATATTCAAGAAAGAGTTAGATATGGCCCTTACGGCTAAAGGGATCAAGGGGTATGGAGAGAAAGCAGGAAAGGGGTACTGAGGGAATGATCAGCCATGATCTTATTGAATGGTGGTGCAGGCTCGAAGGGCTGAATGGCCTACTCCTGCACCTATTTTCTATGTTTCTATTTTTCTATTCCAGCTGCATCGGGGCCTTAGAAAAAGACTCACCTTGGGCTTCATAATCCCACCACGATCAGCCCCAACACTAACATCACCAAGCTCACCAGCATCACCAACAATATAAACCTTCTCCGAATCACCTGATGCTACACAGGACATAGGCCATCAGCACCCGACCACATTGCTATGGATGGCCTCACCATGGTTGTATTTACTTCACTTGACATTGTGCCACATGATGTACCAGCTTGACACCACTCCACACCAGCACCATAAAGTATCCTTGCAATGCCCAAGCCATTCTTTTCACACTCATCACCATTGTGCAGGATATCCTTATGTCTGACCATTCACTACAACTCACTAAGTCACTTCCAAAGGTGTACACAAATCTGTCCAAGAACACAAAGTGTTCAAAATGAAGATTTCAATGTTTGACAACAGATTAACAGATTCTCTACATGAACACTGGCTGAAACCCAAGTGTCTACTTTTGCTTGCTTTGAGTTGGTATGATTGGACAAGGAATGATGGTGAGTGTGAGAAATGGTTAGTGAGATGGGGATGTGATAATGTAGATAGAGAGGGTTGGGTGTAGGTACAAGGTGTTGTGTATGCATGCCTGTTTACTGTGTGATGTCTGTAACACTGTTATGCCACGTTGAATGTACCCTTATAATGCACACACCTTACCGGTACACCAGAGGGTGCTGCTGCTGGAGACCTAGGGGTTGCCTGCACACGGCAGGTAACTCAGTATAAAAGGGAACTCACAGCTTGTTGTCGTCACTCAGGAGCTGCAAAAAAAGGACTACAGGTCTGCACAGTTTAAGTATCATACCCTGCCTCGTGGCGTCATTACTAAAGGTGCCTATATACACTACAACTGGCGACGGGAATACAAGGTCACGAACTACACGCTCAACATGTCTAACCTCAGCAACTTCCAGCAATTTACAGAGGGGGAAGATTGGGATGCTTTTGTGGAAAGATTGGAACATTTCTTTGTAGCCAACAACCTGGACGGGGACATAGCGGCTACACTACCAAACAAATGCAGGGCCATCCTGCTTAGCAGTTGTGGGCCCACTATCTACGGTCTCGTCAGGGACTTACTAGCCCCAGAGAAGACAACCACCAAGAGCTATGAGCAACTTGTAACTTGGAAGAACTAAAACCGAAAGAAAGCATCCTCACAGCCAGGCAACAGTTCTACACTTACCGGCAACCTGCGGGCCAAGAAATTGCCAAGTATGCTGCACACTTAAGAAGACTAGCTGCATCATGTGATTTTGGCGACCACCTTAATGAAGCACTAAGGGACATATTTGTCATTGGAATCGGCCACAAAGGCCTCCTACACAAATTGCTCTCGGCTGACATCACGGTCACCCTGCAGAAAGCAATCCAAGTGAGCCAGGCCTACATGGTTTCGGCCGGCGACTCCAGGTGAATACTGACCCAGGACTCTAAACCGGCGAGCGCAGTGCACCGCATGGATATTTCTAAAGGCAGAAATACTGCCCTGAGTCCCACAACCCTGAGTCCACCACATGGGGAAAACCGGATGGCCCCATGCTGGTGCTGTGGAGGAAACCACAGGGCACACCAATGCCGCTACAAAGACTATGCATGCAAAGGCTGCAAAGAGAAAGGGCACCTTCAGAGAATGTGCAGAAAAGGCTTTACTCACCGCGTCTCTGATGAGCTGGCTGATCAATCGGACTCTGACACAGATGAAGAGGAAGTTGCTCAAACCCTGGAAGTAGAGTATGGAATCTTTACCTGCTCCACCGAAAGTTCTCCGTGGACGATGGAAGTGGACATTGACGGGGTCCCAGTTTCCATGGAAATCGACACAGGGACGAGCTAGTCTGTGATGAGCCAACTGACCTTTGAAAAAATTTGGATGAATCCTGCCACTCGGCCAAAACTGTCTCCTGTCCAGGCAAAGCTGCTCACCTATACCAAAGGTAAAATCCAAATCGTTGGCAGCGTAGACGTCCAGATCTCCCAGGGCGGCGTGTTGAACAAACCCCCCCTGTGGATTGTAGCCGCCGATGGTCCCACGCTGCTGGGCAGGAATTGGATGAACCGGGTCCACATCAGGCGAAGTGGCCCTGTGGAAGAAAAGACCACCACAGCCCTCCTGCAGGAAAGCCAGGAAATGGCTGCAGCACAAGGAGAAACATTTGTAATCAAAATGGCCACCGCCATGCCACCAGTGAGCATGGAGGAGCATCACATGACACCGAGCGACCAATCGGATTTGAAGGCTCCCTTAAAGGAGACTGGTAACCAAAGAAATTTAAAGGGGAAGTTTCAACTATTTGAGTACATGGACTTTAAAGCTAAAGATGCAATTAAAGGGTGCAAGTATGAAAATGTATGCAATGTAACAATGAATTGTGATGCTGGTTTAACTAATGTGACTAATGATATGAATGCAGGTGTCAGTAAGGTTAAGAACAAGTTTATTATGCTTAACAGTAATGATAGAGATTGTGAAATGCCTAATGTAACCATGTCTGTTGAAACCAGGACACCCAAAAGTGATGCAAATGCTAGAATGTATAATGCAGGCTCGACTATGTGTGATCAGAGCCAAGGTGTCATGTATACCAGTAGGACATTTCCAAGGGACATTGGGTCCTACAGGGACCATGCTGATGCCAATGGAATCCCCCTGTGGGAGACCCCCAGGTCCAGCAGGCTACCTGACTATGTAGCCTGGACCTTTGGAACGAATGTGATGCCCTTTGCAGGACACACACACAGCCAGTGGGAGTAGACCCACTCCAGGGACAGTGGTCAATGGGCAGCCCAGCCACCACCAATGGCAACCTGCACCAGACCAGCCCTACAGCCCCTGGCCACCAGGGCCAACACCAGGAGCATGAAGCCAATACCCTCCAGCTTCCCTGGCAAACCCTGGGATGACCTCACCCTCATCCCAATTAGTGGACAAGGAGCCCATCCAGTCTTGTGGCCCTGCCCACCACCCCACAACTACCCACATCTCAGTGCATACACACCACCCACTGCTGCCGTGGCTACCTCCCCGAGGGATCCCACAACAGTGACACCCACATGGTCTGTGTGTGAGGGAGGGGAAACGTACGAGGCCAGCCTCAAGCACAGGGGTCACACCTGGCAACCACACAACCCTCACCACAACCTCCCATAGCCCACCACTGATCACCTCCCCTGGTCATGACAATAAGGATATGAAAAATGCTCAGGGGGGAGTATTGTTGTGTATGCATGCCTGTTTACTGTGTGATGTCTGTAACACTGTTATGCCACATTGAATGTACCCTTATATTGCACATACCTTACCGGTACACCAGAGGGTGCTGCTGCTGGAGACCTAGGGGTTGCCTGCACACGGCAGGTAACCCAGTATAAAAAGGAACTCACAGTTTGTTGTCATCACTCAGGAGCTGCAAAAAAAGGACTACAGGTCTGCACAGTTTAAGTATCATACCCTGCCTCGTGGAGTCATTACTAAAGGTGCCTACATACACTATACAAGGTAAGTTGGTGTGGGTAAGGATGTGCAGGATAAGTAGGGTCAGGAATTCAAAGTGATGGGGATGTGATGAGTGGCACAGCAGGATGAGGTTGAGTGTGGCTTTGCAGTAGCGTTTTGTGAATTACTGACGGCATTGAAAGGTTTGTGCTACTGCAGCCAGGTCCTCATGACCATATCACTGTTTGTGCCCTCCTGTGTAATTTGCAACCAGGCTGCATTGGTCTCCTGGAGAGGTCTCTTCTGCCCATGGGAAGGGAAGAGAACCTCCCTGCACACTATGACTCCCTTCATAAGCATCTGAAACGAGAGCCAGGGTGCAGCCATGCATCTTTGTGCAGTGTTTGTCAGTGTTTTTTTTTTAATTATCCAATTTCGTTCCAGATCAACTCTAACGCCAAAGATCACTTTGCGCCAATGTGTTTGATCTTAGGCCAAAAGGCCGAGAGGCGAAGTTGCACCGTTCCTGGAAATATTGCAATACCAGGTCGGTGCATGGAGTGGACGGGGCATGCCCCTGATCCAGCTCCCTGTCCAAAAAACAATTCAATATCATGTCCCCATAGGGGATATTAAACTGATAAGAACAGATACTACACTTGATCTTAGCCAAAACAGTGTTTGCTGCAGCTTAATGCTGCAAGACACTGACAGAAGAACTGTCAAACAAAAGTTGGGAATGGTCCCTTTAAGGAAGCCGGCTGATGGTGCGTCATCAGATGACGTCATCAGACCAGTTTCCAGTTAATTGGCTGGAAACCCACAGGGCAGTCTTAACAAGCCCCAGCCACGAAAGATGGCTGTTAGAGGGCGGGCTGCAGCTGGGAGTGCATTTCCTGCACCCAACTCGCACCCATTGGCGAAATTGCGGCCATAGTGTGGAGGATGGTTTTCTAGCTCACTATGTTGAGAAACCAACTGGGGAACAGGCTATTTTAGACCTTAATATGATCGAATTTTATATTAAGTTTGAAAGTGATTTAGTTCAATCTGAAACTAGGGTCTTAAATCTAAACAAAGCAAACTACGTAGGTATGAGGGGCGAGTTGGCTAAGGTAGATTGGGAAACTACATTAAAGGTATGACGGTAGACGGGCAATGGCTAGCATTTAAAGAATTAATACATAATTTAGAACAAACATACATTCCTTTAAGGCACAATAACCCCACAGTAAATGTGGTCCAACTGTGGCTAACAAGAGAACTTAAAGATGGGATTAGATCAAAGGAAGAGGCTTATAATGTTGCCAAAAAGAGCAGTAAGTCTGAAGATTGGGAGGATTTTAGAATTCAGCAAAGGAGGACCAAGAAATTGATAAAGATGGGGAAAATAGAATATGAGAATAACCTAGCGAGAGACATAAAAACAGACTATAAAAGCTTCTATAGGTATGTAAAAATTAAGTAAAGATTAGCAAAAGTAAATGTAGGTCCCTTACAAGCTGAGGCAGGAGAAGTTATAACGGGGAATAAGGAAATGGCAGAGAAATTAAACAAATACTTTGTGTCTGTCTTCACGGAAGAAGACGCAAAAAAACTCCTGGAAATAGTGGAGAACCAAGGATCTAGCAAGAATGAGGAACTGAAAGAAATTAGAATTAGTAAAAAAGCAGTACTGGAGAAATGAATATCAGTGAAAGTCAATAAATCCCCTGGACCTCATGGATTTTGAAAGAGGTTGCTATAGAGATAGCGGATGCATTGATTGTCATCTTCCAAAATTCTATAGATTCTAGAATGGTTCCTGTGTTTGGAAGGTAGCAAATGTAACCCCGCTATTTAAGAGAGGGAAAGAGAAAACGGGGAACACATCTTCTTAGGCACTCTGCTTCCACACTGAAAATGAATTCTCAGGTGACTGATGAGTCCTATGCAGGACCTACAGTCTCTGTGACAGGTGGGGCAGACGGTGGTTGAAGGAACGGGTGGGTGGGGTGCTTGGGTTGCCGTGCGCTCCTTCAGCTGTTCACACTTGACTTCAGCTTGCTCCCGACGGAGAGACTCGAGGTGTTCGGTGCCTTCCCGGATGGTCTTCCTCCACTTTGCACGGTCTTGGGTGAGGGATTCCCAGGTGTTGGTGAGGATGTTGCACATTTTCAAGGAGGCTTTGAGGGTGTCCTTGAAACGTTTCCTCTGCCTACCTGGGGCTCGCTTGCTGTGTCGGAGCTCCGAGTAGAGCGCTTGTTTTAGGAGTCTTGTATTGGGCATGCGGACGACGTGGCCTGCCCAACGGAGTTGATTGAGCGTGGTCAGTGCTTCGATGCTGGGGATGTTGGCCTGTGCAAGAACGCTGACATTGGTACGCCTATCCTGCCAATGGATTAGCAGGATCTTGCGGATGCAGCGTTGGTGGTACTTCTCCAGTGCTTTGAGGTGCCTGCTGTACATGGTCCATGTCTCTGAGGCATATAGGAGGGTGGGTATCACTACTGCTCTGTAGACCATGAGCTTGGTACTGGGTTTGAGGTCCTGGTCTTCGAACACTCTCTTCCTCAGGTGATCGAAGGTTGCACTGGCACACTGAAGGCGGTGTTGGACTTTGTCATCAATGTCTGCCCTTGTTGACTGTAAGCTCCCAAAGTATGGAAAATGGTCCACGTTGTCCAAGGCCTCATCGTGGATTTTGATAATCGGGGAGCAGTGCTGCGTGGCGGGGGCAGGTTGGTAGAAGACCTTTGGTTTATGGATGTTTAGTGTAAGGCCTATGCTTTCGTACGCCTCGGTGAAGGTGCTGATGGTGGCTTGGAGTTTGACCTCTGAGTGTGCGCAGACGCAAGTGTCGTCTACGTACTGTAATTCAATGACACAGGATGGGATGACCTTAGATCTGGCCTGGAGGCGGCGGAGGTTGAACAGTTTTCCGTTTGTTCTGTAGATCAGCTCCACTCCAGCGGGGAGCTTACTGAGGGTGAGATGGAGCATTGCAGCAAGGAAGATAAAGAAGAGCGTTTGTGCAATGACACAGCCTTGCTTGATCCCGGTCCGAATGTGAATCGGGTCTGTGTTGGATCCGTTGGTCAGGATTATGGCTTGCATGTCACCGTGAAGCAGGCAAAGGATGATGACAAACCTTTGAGGGCAGCCGAATTTGAGGAGGACAATCCATAATCCCCTACGGGCGACAGTGCCGAAGGCCTCTGTGAGGTCAAAAAAGGCAAAGTACAGGGGTCAGTGCTGTTCCCTGCATTTCTCTTCGATTTGCTGTGCAGTGAAGATAATGTCCATTGTGTCCTTTAGTGGGCGGAATTTGCATTGCAATTCTGGGAGTTCTACAGACCAGTTAGCCTGACATCAGTAGTAGAGAAATGCTAGAACCTATTATTCATCATCACAGGCAGTCCCTCGAAGTGAGGATGACTTGCTTCCACACCAAAAAGGGATGAGTTCACAGGTGTTTCAATGAAGGACCTAATATTCCAGATCCCGAACTACATCTGAAGGGTGGAAGATGCCTGTGCGTGGATTTTTTTTAAGCATGGTGGCCGTTGCACACCAGCCACCACACGGGCTTGACAGAGCTATATCTTGGTCCAGTGGCAAGGATTACCCAAGACAACTGGAGACCAGCTCTGCTGCACAGACCTAGCGCGCACACATATCGCAGTGTGGGCTGGCCTGTGCTGTCCCTGGGCCTTCGCCTCTCCTGGGCCCCGGTCACTTTGCTCTACAAACTCTTGCCGCTCCTTCGCCCCCTGCTGCTGTACCTGCCCGCACTGCAATCAGCGACCTGGCTTAGCAGCCGTCGCCCTCCTTCAACAGCACGCGCTGCTCCCTGCAGTGGTATGCTGCCGCACGCTGCTCCCTCCAATGGCCCTGGCCTGCTGATGGTCTTGCAGGCTGGGACTGTTCCGATTTCCGGGCCGGGTCACCACACGCTGCTCCCTCCAATGGCCCCGGCCTGCTGATGGTCTTGCAGGTCTATTAATCTATTATTAAAGACATGGTAACTTAGAAAATAATAATAGGATTGGGCAATGTCAACACGGATTTATGAAAGGTAAATCATGTTTGACAAATCTGTTAGCGTTTTTTGAGGTTGCAACTAGCAGAATAGATAAGGGGGTAACCAGTGGACGTGGTGTATTTGGATTTTCAGAAGGCATTCGATAAGATGCCACACAAGAGGTTATTAAACAAAATTAGGGCTCATGGGATTGGGGTAATATACTAGCATGGATTGAGGATTGGTTAATGGTCAGAAAACAGAGAGTAGAAATAAACGGGTCATTTTTGGGTTGGCAGGCTGTAACTAGTGGGGTACCGCTACGATCAGTGCTTGGGCCCAGCTATTCACAATCTATATCAATGATTTGGATGAGGGGACTGTAGTATATTTGCTTAATGGTTCTTTGCTTAAGAATTCACAGCTGCACAGTTGATGTAAAGAACTAGTTAGTTTATTAGCAAAGATTTAACAATTAAACTAACCTCTACCAGTTCATCCACTAGGCTCACAACTGCAAGCTTCATCATGGAGAACCTAGACTCAATTAACTGGGGGTTTATTGAGTCTTGTGAACATTACGTGACTGTCTAAGCCACTTAGTGCAACAGTACCACAAACCTGTGAGCATACATTACATTGCTTCTCCCTTTTTTTTAGAAGCAAGGTATTTATTGTTGTTGTTATTTATACACTATTTCAAAAGATTACTTATCTTCTTCATGATTACAATTTTACAAATTCAGCTGCTGGGCTTGAGTATCTTGTAAGCTTTTAGCTTCCTCCTCCTCAGAGCTCCATTTCTTTGCAATTGGCTAGCCATGCCCATTTTCTATATTCTCCTTTGGCTCAGGAGACCGTCTTGGTCTCAGCGGCCCTCTGGGAGTCCTTGTGCATGAAACTCTTTTTGGAGTTCACCTGCAAAAACATAAAACATGTATCCGTGCCACCCGACCTGGATGACACACACAAGACATTTACAAGGCCCCTTTTTTATTTATTTTTTTGTGTTTTTTTTTTGGGGCACTAAAATCAAATTTTTCCTTTTTCCAGTGCCCCCTATAAAAGGAGAGGGGGACACTAAAAGCACCGGCAATTAAAACAAATTAAACTTTAAAACGTAAAATCAAATTAAAATTTGGTTGCCGGGCGTGATGATGCACTCCAGTCCCTCCGGTGCCCACCTCTCGCGGAAGGCCGCGAGCGTACCGGTGGACACCGCGTGCTCCATCTCCAAGGACACCCTGGATCGGATGTAAGAGCGGAAGAGAGGCAGGCAGTCAGGTTGAACGACCCCCTCGACCGCCCGCTGCCTGGACCGGCTGATGGCACCCTTGGCCGTGCCCAGGAGCAGTCCTACGAGGAGGCCCTCGGACCTACCCGCTCCACTCCGCACAGGGTGCCCAAAGATCAGGAGAGTGGGACTGAAGTGCAGCCAGAATTTCAGGAGCAGCCCCTTCAAATAGTGGAACAGGGGCTGCAACCTTGTGCATTCAATAAAAACATGGAACACGGACTCCTCCAGACCGCAGAAATTGCAGGCGGCCTGGGAGTCCGTGAACCGGCTTAAAAATTTGTTGCACGGCACTGCTCCGTGCACCACCCTCCAGGCCAAGTCCCCGATGAATAGTGGGAGGACCCCTGCGTAGAGTGCCCTCCATCGGGGACCCCCGCCTCCTCCGGACGGCAAGATGGTACGCCATGGCGTGTCCGGACGGCCGGCGAGGATGGCAAAGTTGAGGGTGTGCAGGAGCAGCCCGTACAGGAAACCCCTCCGCGCGGAACTGAAAGGCACGGAGGGGATTTCCCCGAGGCGGCTCAAGTTGTGAGGCGCCGGCCCCCGAGGGAGGTTCCGGGGTTTGGCGCCGATGAGGAATTCCGTCTCCTTGTGCATGAATCCCAAAAAGTTAGTTTGCAGGTGCAGCAGGTAATCAGGAAGGTGAATGGAATGTTGGCCCTCATTGCGAGAGGGTTGGAGTACAAAAGCAGGGAGGTCCTGCTGCAACTGTATAGGGTATTGGTGAGGCCGCACCTGGAGTACTGCGTGCAGTTTTGGTCACCTTACTTAAGGAAGGATATACTAGCTTTGGAGGGGGTACAGAGACGATTCACTAGGCTGATTCCGGAGATGAGGGGGTTACCTTATGATGATAGATTGAGTAGACTGGGTCTTTACTCGTTGGAGTTCATAAGGATGAGGGGTGATCTTATAGAAACATTTAAAATAATGAAAGGGATAGACAAGATAGAGGCAGAGAGGTTGTTTCCACTAGTCGGGGAGACTAGAACTAGGGGGCACAGTCTCAAAATACGGGGGAGACAATTTAAAACCGAGTTGAGAAGGAACTTCTTCTCCCAGAGGGTTGTGAATCTGTGGAATTCTCTGCCCAAGGAAGCAGTTGAGGCTAGCTCATTGAATGTATTCAAATCACAGATAGATAGATTTTTAACCAATAAGGGAATTAAGGGTTAAGTGGAGCTGAGTCCATGGCCAGATCAGCCATGATCTTGTTGAATGGCGGAGCAGGCTCGAGGGGCTAGATGGCCTACTCCTGTTCCTAATTCTTATGTTCTTATAGGACAACGGAGGCAGTGCAAGCCTGGAGCAGCTGGAGGGAGATTTAAACATCAGTGTCTCCCTGACAACGGAGGCAGCTCAAGCCTGGAGCAGCTGGAGGGTTGATTTAAACATCAGCGTCTCCCTGACAACGGAGGCAGCTCGAGCCTGGAGCAGCTGGAGGGTTGATTTAAACATCAACGTCTCCCTGACAACGGAGGCTGCGCGAGCTTGGAGCAGCTGGAGGGACATTTAAACAACAGCATCTCCCTGACAACGGAGGCAACGCAAGCCTGGAGCAGCTGGAGGGAGATTTAAGCATCAGCATCTCCTTGACAACGGAGGCAGCTCGAGCCTGGAGCAGCTGGAGGGAGATTTAAACATCAACGTCTCCCTGACAACGGAGGCAGCTCGAGCCTGGAGCAGCTGGAGGGAGATTTAAACATCAGCATCTCCCTGACAACGGAGGCAGAGCGAAGCTGGAGTGAGATTTAAAAATCAGCGTCTCCCTGACAACAGAGGCAGCATGAAGCTGGAGCAGCTGGAGGCAGATTTAAAATCAGCGTCTTCCTGACAACAGAGGCAGCATGAGTCTGGAGCAGCTGGAGTGAGATTTACACATCAGCATCTCCCTGACAACAGAGGCATCGAGGGCCTGGAACAGCTGGAGGGAGATTTAAACATCCACGTCTCCCTGACAACGGAGGCAGCTCGAGTCTGGAGCTATTACAGGTCCTATCAGGGGAACAAAATGAGAAATAAAAAGTAATAAAATGATGACATCACAAGGATGGAGGACAATGATTGGTTCTTCCATATTAATTGAATCACTGCACAGGAAATGAATCTTAAAGAAAGCTAATAACTGATTTAATTTGATTCAAATTGCTGATTTTCTAATTTTAACTTCATTTATAATTATGGTTTATATTATTTAATTTTGTTTAATTATAATTAATCTTTATTATACTGATTTTACTATTATATACTCCTTATATTATTTACAATGTCATTTGAATTTAGTTTTTTCGCCTGTGTCTATCTGCGTGCGCATTTTGGCTGCCGCTTCGGACCCGAGCCTTTAAGCTCTTTTTACATTTCCTTCTCTCTTTTTCTCTCTTTCCCTCAGTGGTTAATATCTAATGTGTTGTAAAATTGTTGTGAAGTGCCCTGGGACGTTTTACTATGTTAAAGGTGCTATATAAATAAAAGTTATTATTATTATTGGGGAATTTTTGTTTTCAGGGCATGTAGCCCAGGAGGCCTGACCTCTATCTTCCTGTGTCCACTTCAGTTTCCTTGAAACCCTTACATCAGTCCTAGTGTTAGCTTTCTTCCTGAGATCTTGATATTCCCAGTTATCAATATCCTGTTTTGTTGGTTTGCGTTTTTTCAATGATCTTCTCAACTGAACCCCAATTCTACCTCCCCCCTCGGAAGATAGAGTCTCTGCGAGATTGTCCCATACTCATAGAACTGTCTTCGGTCGGCTGAATCTGAATTGGTGGGGATATGGACGTTGTGTCCGTTGGAATACTTGGACCTGCCAACTCACTCTGATCACTGTCCAAGTCAGACTCATAATCACAGGCACTTGGAACCGAAGCTGCATCGCTCACCAGAAACATTTGATGCACATGAACCTTCCTGATGTAGTCACTAATTTTGATTAAGTGTTGCTTGGTGCCACATACCGAATAATTGTACCAATGTCCCATTTGCTTGGACTTGCCCTTTTTGATAGATTGAGAACTCTGACCTGATCACCCTTCTGAAAGCACCGCTCTTTGATACCGGAATGAAAATGATGTTTCTACACCGATTGTGCCTTCTCTACCTTATCAGACAAGTTCAATTACAATAAACTGAGATGCGTTCTCAGCCTATGCTTCATCAATAATTCAGCAGGTGTGTACCCTGTTGTAGAATGGGGTGTAGTTCTGGATTTGAAAAGAAAATTAGCTAACCTATGCTTCATGCTCACCAATGATCCAGTCTGTAGAACTTGTTTCCGTAAAGCCTCCCTGACAATCCTGACTGATCTTTCAGCTGCACTATTCGAAGCAGGATGATATGGTGCTACCAATGTGTGTTTGATACCGTTGTGTCTGGCAAAATTTGAAAATTGCTAGGACCAAAATTGCAGACTATTATCTGACACCATTTCTTTGGTCAGGCCATGGCATGCAAAAATACCTCACATTCATCCAATGTACTCTCTGTCGTCGTAGATTATCCCATATGCCGTACTTGCAGCCATTTTGAATGGCTATCGATTAGAACTAGAAAATTAGCATTGCCCCCTCGCAAAAATCAACATATATTGTTTGGAATGGCCTCATTGGTCAAATCCATGTTGGCAGCATTGTTTTAGCTGGCATGGTTCTGCAGTCTCACTTATTTATGAATAATTCTAAGTCTTTATCCAGCCCAGGCCAATAAACAAAACTTCGGGCCACCGCTTTCATCTTCCCCTGAACAGCTTAATTCCTTAATTGCAAATCTGCCACACCTGCTGGGACTTCATTGATGTCATTAGCTTAAAAAAAAATTGCAACCTTTCACCGTAGGATCTAAATGATTCCCTATTCTTGTCAAAAGCTCCCAAATTACTGACATAACTCGTCACATCCATGTTGCCTTCTTAGCTTAATAACCATTAATCACTCTCAGTAATTTTGAATTGCTTTCCAGCGACTCTGAATGGCTTTTCACAAGCTCTTTTTATTAGTTCAACATTGTCATTAGTCACACAAAAAATGGTACTGCCAGACTCCCACTCGGAAACCACGCTGCCGATATATCTTCTCACCGTCCTCCAACTTGCAGTTACCTTCTCATAAAAGGAAATTCCACCAAAATTTCTCTTCCACATTTATTTTAGTTGCAATTCCTTCCAACTATTATTATCACTGGTATCTTTTCATATTCAAACTCATCGCATTACCTTAAATTGTCAGCTTAGCTTACTTGGTGGCACTCTTGCATCAGAGAGAAGGAAGGAAGGAAGGAACGAAGGAAGGAACGAACGAAGGAAGGAAGGGAGGGAGAAAAGAAGGAAGAAAGGAAAGAAGGAAGGAAGGGAAAGGAAGGAAGGGAAATGGAGGATGGGAAAGGAAGGAAGGGAAAGGGAGAACGAGAAAGGGAGGGCAGGAAAGGAAGGAAGGGAAAGCAAGGAAGGGAAAGGATGGAAGGGAAAGGGAGGAAGGGAAATGAAGGAAGAACAAGGGAAGGAAGGGGAAGGGAAGGAAGGAATGAAGGAAAAGGGAAAGGGGGAAGGAAGGAAGGAAGGGAAAGGATGGAAGGGAAAGGGAAGGAAAGGGAGGGAAGGAAGGGGAAGGGAGGAAGAAAGTAAGGAAGGAGAAGGGAAGGAAGGAAGGAAAAGGGAAAGGAGGGGGGAAGGAAGAAAGGAACTTGCATTTATATAGCATCTTTTATGACCACCGGATGTCTCAAAGCTTTTTACAGCCAATGAAGTACTTTTGGAGTGTAGTCACTGTTGTAATGTGGGAAAGGTTGAGTTTTCAGACCCCACTCCAAGTCTTGAACAAGTGATACCTCAGAGCAGTACTGGGAGAGAGCTGCATCGTCAGTCGTTCGTACAAGTCAATAAAGCAAGGCCCAATCTTGTGGCTTTGGAAGGTATAAAAGATACTACAGTATGATTCGAAGAGGAGTAGGGAGTTGCTGCATGTGTTCTTAAAAATAGTGTATTCTGGGAAATCCCAGAGAGTTAATATTAAACATTCTGGGAAGTTTTGATAGCATTCTTAGAACAAAGGATTCTTCCAACTGAAAGCTGTCTCCAGTTAAAGACTGGAGCTGGTCGACCTAGGTTGTCAAGGTGAAATGGGAGATAAAGCATGAGTTCTGCTGTCTGGCAAGATAACTGAGATCAACAAGTGAATCAAAAGAACGCCACGGTTATCTGAGGTTGTCATTACTTAAGGCCAGGAAAATAAAATTATTTGTGTACAGTGTGTACATTTACCAATACCAGTGTTCAATGCTTATTTGATTCAACTACAGATAAAAGTTTGTTCCAACTTTTTTTACAATGTTTTATAGCACACAGCATTCCTGGCATCATGAGGGCTACTGGTTTACAGTGACTGTATAAGACAAATTCAATTTTTATTGGTATTTTGGGGTGTTGCGTGGTGTAATTTCATCGACTTGTTCCTGGAAACCATTAACCATACTTAGTTATCTTGTAGAGAAAATCTTTAATTTTAAGTTGTTAAATTCATTCTTAAAGTATAGTGTTCCTGTTGAGTAATTTAAAGCCAATGTGCAAGATTGTTTCTTTTAATAATTAGAATTGGCTCATTGTAAGTCCATGTCATGTTTAAGGTGACTGACATCTAAAAGTGAATCCTTGCAATAAAATGGGTCACCTTGATTAGTCACAAATTGACAACAGGAACACTATACTTTAAGAATGAATTTAACAACTTAAAATTAAAGATTTTCTCTACAAGATAACTAAATATGGTTAATGGTTTCCAGGAACAAGTCGATGAAATTACACCACGCAACATCCCAAAATACCAATAAAAATTGAATTTGTCTTATACAGTCACTGTAAACCAGTAGCCCTCATGATAGCTGATGCCAGGAATGCTGTGTGCTATGAAACCTTGTAAAAAAAGTTGGAACAAACTTTTATCTGTAATTGAATCAAATAAGCATTGAACACTGGTGTAGGTAGGTGTACACACTGTACACAAATAATTTATTCCTTTCCTCTTGGGCAGCAGTTACAGCAGAAACAGCAGTGTCAGCAATTTCTCAAACAACATTTGTACAGTTCCTAGGATGCCAATTTGTGATTTTTTATGCAACAAACCCAAGTGAGAGCACAAGAAACGTGATTTTTTTATGCAACAAACCCAAGTGAGAGCACAAGAAACGTGCACAGGATCAGCTGCATGCATATTTTCAGAGATTTCATAATGCCAGTGTGTAAAAAAAAACCAGAACTATCGCCTGGAAAGTATGAAAAGACAAATTGGAGTGGAGTGGTTAGTGCAGGAAAAGCCAGTATGGAGCAGAGTGCGTGTACTGGAAAATGTAGGTGAGACAGAGGTTAGACGTGGGAAGCGAGAAATAAGATACTGGAACTTCACAGCAGAATTAAGATTCTGGAAATCTTCATGTTGGTGGTCCCAATGAGGCTGAGCTTAGGTCCCAAAGCACGGATAGGGAACAGACTTTCAGGCAGGAATATTGACCAGAACTAACTTTTATTGAATCCCATATGCTTTATATTTTATAAT
Source organism: Pristiophorus japonicus (assembly GCF_044704955.1). Taxonomy (NCBI): domain Eukaryota; kingdom Metazoa; phylum Chordata; class Chondrichthyes; family Pristiophoridae; genus Pristiophorus; species Pristiophorus japonicus. The sequence goes on along the minus strand of NC_091983.1, from coordinate 1,879,028 downwards.
TAAATAAGTTATTCAAGATTATAATGACATTTAAAAGGCTAGAATAGCATGAACATTTCTCACATCAATATATAGCAATAAACCACTGAACATATTTTGATTCTTAAAACCAACAATTGTTAATCTATGGGACTATTTCTCAGGATCTGATATGTTTTTTTCTGTTTGAAAGACTGAAAATTAAATAAGTTAAACTTCATTTCCTGTCATGAAAATAACTCATAAAGGAAAACAAAAGCCTTATAAATCCGAATGTCGGGTTGAAATTTGGTGGATGGTGGTTGGACTGATAACCAAATTAATTCTTATTGAATCATGTTGCCTGTGTTTTAACTGCTTTTACCCATGGGTTAGCCTACTTGATGTTCATAGCATAGGATGAAACATTCAGGTGAAAATCATTTGTACCATTTAAACATGAGTGACGTTTAATGCAAAAATGTGTGTATTCACGTGTGTGTATGTGGAAGTGTGTGTGTGTGCTTATCACAAAGATGAGTCAATGACAGATCAGGAATTAGTCTAGTTGAAAAATAGTCCAACTGTTAATTTAATAACCACTACCAGAGCATAAACCTGAGTGCTTATAGATTAACTGCAAAATTGTATTCTTTGAATGTTTCTTTTAAAAGAAACTTCATCAAGCATTATGATTATTTTGAGGGGCATTGGAGAGCAATGGTAGCATAATCTCATTTATTTGCAGACTAGGGATAAAGCAGGCATTATTAATTTATAGCAATAAGATTGTCCTCATAAATTCACATATATTATTGCTCTAATTTATTGTTCAAACAAATTTGCAATAAAATTTAACTTTAATTTCATATTGTTTGTCTCCACAGTGCGTTATGTTCCTGTCCATTCTGTCCTGATGAGATATAGAATTAATATTGGAATACAGAACTAATGCATTAGAATTGCGAATTAACACCGATCAATGTAGAATCAATGTACTGAAGAAATGCTGAATTAAAAACAGACTTCTGGCCAACAGATTCACTTGGTTGAACAGTAATTAACTGGTTGTGGTCAATAGATTCACTTGGTTAGACAGTAACTAACTGGTTGTGGTCAATAGATTCACTTGGTTAGACAGTAATTAACTGGAGGAAGAAAGTATTGTGTGGTAAGATAACAAAAATAAGGAACTGTACTTATCTCATTAACTGAACTTAAGATGGATACATGTCCACTCGTTAGGTAGGAATTCAGCTCATTAACTGAACTATAGATAAAGTGCATGTTTTCTCATTCATTTCTCTTTCTTTGGAATTGTATTTAACTCTTTTGTTATAATCTTGTAATATAAGAACATAAGAAATAGGAACAGGATTAGGCCATTCGGCCCATCAAGCCTGTACCGCCATTTAATAAGAGCTGATCTGATCATGGACTCAGTTCAAATTCTTTGACCGCTCCCCATAACCCTTTACTCTCTTATCGCTCAAAGATCTGTCTATCTCCGCCTTAAATATATTCAAAGACCGAGCCTCCACAGTTCTCTGGGGCAGAGAATTCCATAGATTTACAACCCTCTGAGATGGATAGATACGGCAATGGTCGCTTGCACCTCAGGACTTTAAAGTTTAAAAAGTGAGATTTTGAGTGTGTACACCCTGGGAGCATCCATGCAAGATAGATTTTGTCCAGATTAGCAGACGACTGGGGCGGAATTTTAACCTTCCCCTGCCCAGATGGGGAAGACGGTCTGCACCTGGGCAGAATCGGAACCAATGTCCTCGGGGGAGTGTTTGCTAGTGCTGTTGGGGAGGAGTTAAACTAATATGGCAGGGGGATGGGAACCAATGCAGGGAGATAGAGGGAAACAAAAAGGAGGCAAAAACAAAAGACAGAAAGGAGATGAGGAAAAGTGGAGGGCAGAGAAACCCAAGGCAAAGAACAAAAAGGGCCATTGTACAGCAAAATTCTAAAAGGACAGAGGGTGTTAAAAAAACAAGCCTAAAGGCTTTGTGTCTTAATGCAAGGAGTATCCGCAATAAGGTGGATGAATTAACTGTGCAAATAGATGTTAACAAATATGATGTGATTGGGATTACGGAGACGTGGCTCCAGGATGAGCAGGGCTGGGAACTCAACATCCAGGGGTATTCAACATTCAGGAAGGATAGAATAAAAGGAAAAGGAGGTGGGGTAGCATTGCTGGTTAAGGAGGAGATTGAGGCAATAGTTAGGAAGGACATTAGCTTGGATGATGTGGAATCTATATGGGTAGAGCTGCAGAACACCAAAGGGCAAAAAACGTTAGTGGGAGTTGTGTACAGACCTCCAAACAGTAGTAGTGATGTTGGGGAGGGCATCAAACAGGAAATTAGGGGTGCGTGCAATAAAGGTGCAGCAGTTATAATGGGTGACTTTAATATGCACATAGATTGGGCTAACCAAACTGGAAGCAATACGGTGGAGGAGGATTTTCTGGAGTGCATAAGGGATGGTTTTTTAGACCAATATGTCGAGGAACCAACTAGGGGGGAGGCCATCTTAGACTGGGTGTTATGTAATGAGAAAGGATTAATTAGCAATCTCGTTGTGCGAGGTTCCTTGGGGAAGAGTGACCATAATATGGTGGAATTCTGCATTAGGATGGAGAATGAAACAGTTAATTCAGAGACCATGGTCCAGAACTTAAAGAAGGCTAACTTTGAAGGTATGAGGCGTGAATTGGCTGAGATGGATTGGCGAATGATACTTAAGGGGTTGACTGTGGATGGGCAATGGCAGACATTTAGAGACCGCATGGATGAACTACAACAATTGTACATTCCTGTCTGGCATAGAAATAAAAAAGGGAAGGTGGCTCAACCGTGGCTATCAAGGGAAATCAGGGATAGTATTAAAGCCAAGGAAGTGGCATACAAATTGGCCAGAAATAGCAGCGAACCTGGGGACTGGGAGAAATTTAGAACTCAGCAGAGGAGGACAAAGGGTTTGATTAGGGCAGGGAAAATGGAGTATGAGAAGAAGCTTGCAGGGAACATTAAGACGGATTGCAAAAGTTTCTATAGATATGTAAAGAGAAAAAGGTTAGTAAAGACAAATGTAGGTCCCCTGCAGTCAGAATCAGGGGAAGTCATAACGGGGAACAAAGAAATGGCGGACCAATTGAACCAGTACTTTGGTTCGGTATTCACGAAGGAGGACACAAACAACCTTCCGGTTATAAAAGGGGTCGGGGGGTCTAGTAAGGAGGAGGAACTGAGGGAAATCCTTATCAGCCGGGAAATTGTGTTGGGGAAATTGATGGGATTGAAGGCCGATAAATCCCAGGGCCTGATGGACTGCATCCCAGAGTACTTAAGGAGGTGGCCTTGGAAATAGTGGATGCGTTGACAGTCATTTTCCAACATTCCATTGACTCTGGATCAGTTCCTATGGAGTGGAGGGTAGCCAATGTAACCCCACTTTTTAAAAAAGGAGGGAGAGAGAAAACAGGGAATTATAGACCGGTCAGCCTGACATCGGTAGTGGGTAAAATGATGGAATCAATTATTAAGGATGTCATAGCAGTGCATTTGGAAAGAGGTGACATGATAGGTCCAAGTCAGCATGGATTTGTGAAAGGGAAATCATGCTTGACAAATCTTCTGGAATTTTTTGAGGATGTTTCCAGTAGAGTGGATAAGGGAGAACCAGTTGATGTGGTATATTTGGACTTTCAGAAGGCGTTCGACAAGGTCCCACACAAGAGATTGATGTGCAAAGTTAGAGCACATGGGATTGGGGGTAGTGTACTGACATGGATTGAGAACTGGTTGTCAGACAGGAAGCAAAGAGTAGGAGTAAATGGGTACTTTTCAGAATGGCAGGCAGTGACTAGTGGGGTACCGCAAGGTTCTGTGCTGGGGCCCCAGCTGTTTACACTGTACATTAATGATTTAGATGAGGGGATTAAATGTAGTATCTCCAAATTTGCGGATGACACTAAGTTGGGTGGCAGTGTGAGCTGCGAGGAGGATGCTGTGAGGCTGCAGAGCGACTTGGATAGGTTAGGTGAGTGGGCAAATGCATGGCAGATGAAGTATAATGTGGATAAATGTGAGGTTATCCACTTTGGTGGTAAAAACAGAGAGACAGACTATTATCTGAATGGTGACAGATTAGGAAAAGGGGAGGTGCAAAGAGACCTGGGTGTCATGGTACATCAGTCATTGAAGGTTGGCATGCAGGTGCAGCAGGCGGTTAAGAAAGCAAATGGCATGTTGGCCTTCATAGCAAGGGGATTTGAGTACAGGGGCAGGGAGGTGTTGCTACAGTTGTACAGGGCCTTGGTGAGGCCACACCTGGAGTATTGTGTACAGTTTTGGTCTCCTAACTTGAGGAAGGACGTTCTTGCTATTGAGGGAGTGCAGCGAAGATTCACCAAACTGATTCCCGGGATGGTGGGACTGACCTATCAAGAAAGACTGGATCAACTGGGCTTGTATTCACTGGAGTTCAGAAGAATGAGAGGGGACCTCATAGAAACATATAAAATTCTGACGGGGTTAGACAGGTTAGATGCAGGAAGAATGTTCCCAATGTTGGGGAAGTCCAGAACCAGGGGTCACAGTCTAAGGATAAGGGGTAAGCCATTTAGGACCGAGATGCGGAGGAACTTCTTCACCCAGAGAGTGGTGAACCTGTGGAATTCTCTACCACAGAAAGTTGTTGAGGCCAATTCACTAAATATATTCAAAAAGGAGTTAGATGAGGTCCTTACTGCTAGGGGGATCAAGGGGTATGGCGAGAAAGCAGGAATGGGGTACTGAAGTTGAATGTTCAGCCATGAACTCATTGAATGGCGGTGCAGGCTAGAAGGGCCGAATGGCCTACTCCTGCACCTATTTTCTATGTTTCTATGTTTCTATGTTTCTATACAATGAAGCAGGGGGTTCCCACTTGCTTCCTGTTCTGATCTAGCAGACTGCAATTTTAAATTGCAGGCAACGAGGACATTCAACCGACGTCATTGAGGCCCAACAGCAATATTAGCCAGAGGCCTGAGCTAGGGAGCAGTGGGGCTTCACCGCCAGGCCAAAGCTATTGGGAAGTGGATCCAAGACAAGATTGGTAATGTATTATCTGCTCTTTTTGCTCCATTGAAAATAGCTTGTTTAGAGGATTATGATCTGTTTTGCTGTGGAATCTTTGACTTATCAGTAAAGCCCATTAAAAAGAACTATGCTGTGGAAAGTCTTCATTGAGATTTATGAACCAAAATATAAACTAACAAATGAATCTAACACTGTAGAGATAGTGGATGCACTGGTATTAATCTTCCAGAATTCCCTAGAACCTAGAACAGTCCCAAGAATTGGAAGGTAGCAAACGTAACCCTGTTATTTAAGAATGGAGGAAGAGAAAAGTTAGCCTGACATCAGTAGTCGGCAAAATGCTAGAATCTATTATTAAGGATGTGGTAACAGGACACTTAGAAAATCGTAATATGATTAGGCAGAGTCAACATGGTTTTACAAAAGGGAAATCGTGTTTGACAAATCTATTACAGAGTTTTTTGAGGATGTAACTAGTAGGATGGATAAGGGTGAACCAGTGGATGTAGTATATTTGGATTTTCAAAAAGTATTCGATAAGGTGCCACACAAGATGTTATTATACAAAATAAGGACTCATGGGATTGGGGGTAATATATTAGCATGGACTGAGGATTGGTTAATGGACAGAAAACAGAGAGTAGGAATAAACAGGACTTTTTTGGGTTGGCATGCCATAACTAGCGGGCTACCACAAGAATCAGTGCTAGGGCCTCAGCTATTTACAATCTATATTAATGAGTGAGTGTAACGTATCCACATTTGCTGATGATACAAAGTTAGGTGGGAAAGTAAGCTGTGAGGAGGATACAAAGAGGCTGCAGAGAGATATAGACAGGTTAACTGTCCTGTTACCACATCCCTAATAATAGATTCTAGCATTTTGCCTACTACTGATGTCAGGCTAACTTTTCTCTTCCTCCTTTCTTAAATAACAGGTTTACGTTTGCTACCTTCCAATTCTTGGGACTGTTCTAGGTTCTAGGGAATTCTGGAAGAACATGGCAAATGGAATACAATGTGGGGAAGTGTGAAGTTATCCACTTTGGTAGGGGAAAAAAAGCAGAATATTTTTTGAATGATGAGAGGCTGGGAAATGTTTGCGTTCAGAGGACCTGGGTGACCTTGTACACAAATCACGGAAAGTTAACATGCAGGTACAGCAAGCAATTAGGAAATCAAATGGTATGCTAGCTTTTGTTACAAAGTGATTGGGGTATAAGAGTAAAGAAGTCTGACTACAATTATACAGGACATTGGTGAGGCCACACCTGGAGTACTGTATACAGTTCTGGTCGCCTTACCTGAGGAAATACATAATTGCCTTAGAGGGAGTGCAACGAAGGTTCACGAGACTGGTTCCTGGGATGAGGGGATTGCCTTATGAGGAGAGATTGAGTAGATGAGGCCTATTCCCCAGAGTTTACAAGAATGAGAGATGATCTAATTGAAACATATAAAATTCTTAAGGAGCTTGACAGAGTTAATGCTGAGAAAAAGTTTCACCTGGCTGGGGAATGTAGAACCAGGGGTCACAGTCTCAGAATAAGGGATCGGCCATTTAGGACTGAGATGAGGAGAATTTCTTCACTCAAAGGGTTGAGAATCTTTGGAATCCTCTACCCCAGAGAGCTGTGGATGCTCAGTCGTTGAGTATATTCAAGACAGAAGTCGATAAATTTTTGGGAACTAAGGAAATTAAGGGAAATGGGGATACTGTGGGAAGGTGAAGTTGAGGTAGAAGATCAGCCATGATCTTGTTGAATGGTGAAACAGGCTCAAAGGACCAAATGGCCTACTCCAACACCTATTTCTATAGGGTTAGAGTTTCCAGAAAATCCGCCATCGCATGATTGCTGCCCAAAATACTGCTAAGATTTTAAAATTATCGCGGGTGAAAAATTCCACAAAACAAGGAAAAAATTCCACCAGGCGGAAGCAATGGACCTTACACCTTGATTCTCAGTGGAAAACACGATCCTGGGCCGATTGGGCGGAACTTAGTCTAACTGGCGGTACTTACTAAAATTTAGACCGAGGCTGGTTAGGCCGAGGGAGGGGGGAAAACACCAAAAATATTTTTTTCAAAACACTAAAAATAAATAATAACAATACATTCTCAGGACCCTTTCACACATAATCGCTAAAAAAGAAAGTAAAAGAAAAATGAACTTACCTTTTTTTGCAGGCTTCATACCTACCAGCCAGCTCTGGCTGGTTTCGCGTGGGCAGTATTTTTTTACTTACCTACAGGTCACTGCTGGGACAAAACTCGTGGCAGTTTTTGGACGATGCACGCCGGTGGTCCATTCACCAGCAGTTTTCCGAAATTTTCGCCGAGTGGTTTTCCGCCAATACCGCTGAGAAACCAGGTGGAGATGCCGTATAAAATCCAGCCCGTGGTCCCTACAAACCTGAATGTCTGATCCAAGAAAGTGTAATGACCAATTTCACATAAATTGACAGAATATTGTCTTTGGATTAAAATTTTAGCTATCAGCTGTTGAAAGTGTTCTAAAATGTACTATGTTTAATATAAAGTTCAAAAATTTCCACTCTGGTGTACGCGATGTTTGTGGATCGTACACTGGAACACAAATGGAAAGGAACAGATTTGGAAAAAGTGCTCACAATTTTAATACGACCATTGGCGTATTTATCCACCATTACCCTCCCTCAGCTACTGAATTGGTACTCCTCCATATTAAACACCATTTGGAAGAGGCACTGAGGATAGCAAGGACACAGAATGCATGCTGGGTGGGGACTTCAAAGTCCATCAGCAAGATTGGCTCAGTTGCACTACAGCTGGCTGAGTCCTGAAGGATATAGCTCCCAGACTGGGCCTGCGGCAGGAGGTGAGAGAATCAAATACGAGGGAAAGCCAACTTGACCCCGTTCTCACCCATCTACCTGTCGCAGATTCATCTGTCCATGACAGTATTGGTAAGAGTAACTACACAGTTATTGTGGAGATGAAGGCCGGCTTCACTCTGCAGACATCCTTCAATGTGTTGTTTGGCACTACCACCGTGCTAAATGGGATAGATTCAGAACAGATCTAGCAAAACTAGGCATCCATGAGACATTGTGGGCCAACAGCAGCAGCAGAATGTTATTACACCACAATCTGTAACCTCATAGCCCGGAACCATCAAGCCAGGGGACCAGCCCTGGTTCACTGAGGAGTGTAGAAGATCATGCCAGGAGCAGAACCAGGCATACCTAAAAATGAGGTGCCAACCTGGTGAAGCTACAAGGACTATATGCATGCTAAACAGTGTGCTATAGAAAGAGCTAAGCAATCTCACAACCAATGGATCAGATCAAAGCTCTGCAGTGCTGCCACATCCAGTCGTAAATAGTGGGGGACAATTAAACAACTAACGGGAAGAGGAGGCTCCATGAACATCCCCATCCTAAATGATGGCAGAGCTTAGCACATGAATGTAAAAGATAAGGCTGAAGCGTTGGCAACCATCTTCAGTCAGAAGTGTCAAGTGGATGATCCATAGCGCCATCCTCCTGAGCTCCCCACCATCACAGCTGTTCCAGTAAAGCTACAACACTGGCATTGACCCGACAAAGTGGAAAATTGCCTAAGTATGTCCTGTCCACAAAAAGCAGGCCAAATCCAATCCGGCCAATTACCACCCCATCAATCTACTCTCAATCATCAGCAAAGTGATGGAAACATAGAAAATAGGTGCAGGAGCAGGCCATTCGAGCCTGCACCACCATTCAATATGATCATGGCTGATCATGCAACTTCAGTACCCCACTCCTGCCTTCTCTCCATACCCCTTGATCCCTTTAGCCGTAAGGGCCACATCTAACTCCCTTTTGAATATATCCAATAAACTGGCCTCAATAACTTTCTGTGGTAGAGAATTCCACAGGTTCACAATTCTCTGGCTGAAAAGGTTTCTCCTCATCTCGGTCCTATATGGCTTACCCCTTATCCTTAGACTGTGACCCTTGGGTTCTGGACTTCCCCAACATTGGGAACATTCTTCCTGCATCTAACCTGTCCAATCCCATCAGAATTTTATATGCTTCTGTGAGATCCCCTCTCATTCTTCTAAATTCCAGTGAATATAAGCCTAGTCGATCCAGTCTTTCTTCATATGTCAGTCCTGCCATCCCGGGAATTAGTCTGGTGAACCTTCGCTGCACTCCCTCAATAGCAAGAATGTCCTTCCTCAGAATAGGAGACCAAAACTGCAAACAATACTCAAGGTGTTGTCTCACCAAGGCCCTGTACAACTGCAGCAAGACCTCCCTGCTCCTATACTCAAATCCTCTCGCTATGAAGGCCAACATGCCATTTGCTTTCAATGACTGATGTACCATGACACCCTGGTCTCGTTGCACCTCCCCTTTTAGTAATCTGTCACCATTCAGATAATAATCTGCCCTTCCTGTTTTTGCCACCAAAGTGGATAATCTCACACTTAGCCACATTATACTGCATCTGCCATGCATTTGCCCATTCACCTAACCTGCCCAGTCACCCTGCAGCATCTCAGCATCCTCCTCACAGCTCACACTGCCACCCAGCTTAGTGTCATCTGCAAACTTGGAGATATTACATTCAATTCCTTCGTCTAAATCATTAATATATATCGTAAATAGCTGGGGTCCCAGCACTAAACCTTGCAGTACCCGACTAGTCACTACCTGCTATTCTAAAAAGGATACTTTATTCCCACTCTTTGCTTCCTGTCTGCCAACCAGTTCTCTATCCATGTCAATACATTACCCCCAATCCCATGTGCCTTAATTTTGCACATTAATCTCTTGTGTGGGACCTTGTCAAAAGCTTTTTGAAATTCCAAATACACCACATCCACTGGTTCTTCTTTATCCACTCAACTAGTTACATCCTCAAAAAATTCTAGAAGATTTGTCAAGCATGATTTCCCTTTCATAAATTCATGCTGACTTAGACCGATCATGTCACTGCTTTCCAAATGCGCTGCTATTACATCTTTAATAATTGATTCCAGCATTTTCCCCACTACCGATGTCAGGCTAACCGGTCTATAATTCCGTTTTCTCTCTCCCTCCTTTTTTAAAAAGTGGGGTTACATTAGCTATCCTCCAATCCATAAGAACTGATCCCGAGTCCATGGAATGTTGGAAAATGATCACCAATGCATCTACTATTTCTTGGGCCACTTCCTTAAGTACTCTGGGATACAGACTATCAGGCCCTGGGGATTTATCGGTCTTCAATCCCATCAATTTCCCTAACACCATTTCCTAACTAATAAGGATTTCCCTCAGTTCCCCCTTCTCACTAGACCCTCGTTCCCCTAGTATTTTCGGGAGGTTATTTGTGTCCTCCTTAGTGATGACAGAACCAAAGTATTTGTTCAATTGGTCTGCCATTTCCTTGTTCCCCATTATGAATTCACCTAATTCTGACTGCATCAGTCTTCACTAATCTTTTTCTCTTGACATATCTATAGAAGCTTTTACAGTCAGTTTTTATGTTTCCTGCAAGCTTACTCTCATACTCTATTTCCCCCTTAGTCCTCCTCTGCTGAATTCTAAATTTCTCTCAGTTCTCAGGTTTGCTGCTTTTTCTGGCCAATTTATATGCCTCTTCCTTGGATTTAATACTATCCCTAATTTCCCTTGTTAGCCACGGTTGAGCCACCTTCCCCGTTTTATTTTTATGCCAGACAGGGATGTACAATTGTTGAAGTTCATCCATGTGATCTTTAAATGTCTGCCATTGCCTATCTACCATCAACCCTTTGCGTATCATTTGCCAGTCTATCCTAGCCAATTCACATCTCATACCATCGAAGTTACCTTTCTTTAAGTTCAGGATCCTAGGCTCTGAATTAACTGTGTCACTCTCTATCTTAATGAAGAATTCTACCATATTATGGTCACTCTTCCCCACGGGCCTCGCACGACAAGATTGCTAATTAATCCTCTCTCATTACACAAGACCCAGTCTAGGATGGCCTGCTCTCTAGTTAGTTCCTCAACATATTGGTCTAGAAAACCATCCCTTATACACTCCAGGAAATCCCTCCTCCACAGTATTGCTACCAGTTTGGTTAGCCCAATCTATGTGTAGATTAAAGTCACCCATGATAACTGCTGTACCTTTATTGCACGCATCCCTAATTTCCTGTTTGATGCCATCCCCAACCTCACTATTACTGTTTGGTGGTCTGTACACAACTCCCACTAACATTTTCTGCCCTTTGGTGTTTCACAGCTCTACCCATATAGATTCCACATCATCCAAGCTAATGTCCTTCCTTACTATTGCATTAATCTCCTCTTTAACCAATAACGCTACCCCACCTTTTCTTTTCTGTCTATCCTTCCTGAATATTGAATACCCCTGGATGTTGAGTTTCCAGCCTTGGTTACCCTGGAGCCATGTCTCCGTAATCCCAATTACATCATATCTGTTAACAGCTATCTGTGCAGTTAATTCATCCACCTTATTACGAATGCTCCTCGCATTGAGACTCAGAGCCTTCAGGCTTGTTTTTTTAACACTCTTTGTCCTTTTAGAATTATGCTGTAATGTGGCCCTTTTTGATTTTTGCCTTTGATTTCTCTGTCCTCCACTCTTACTTTTCTCCTTCCTACCTTTTGCTTCTGCCCCTTTTTACTTCCCTCTGCCTCCCTGCATAGATTCCCATCCCCCTGCCATATTAGTTTAAATCCTCCCCAACAGCACTAGCAAACACTCTGCCTAGGACATCAGTTCCGGTCCTGCCCAGGTGCAGACCGGCCAGTTTGTACTGGTCCCAGCTCCCCCAGAACCGATTCCAATGTCCCAGGAATTTGAATCCCTCTCCCTTGCACCATTCTTTAAGCCATGTATTGATCTGAACTATCCTGCTATTCCTACTCTGACTAGCACGTGGCACTGGTAGCAATCCTGAGATTACTACCTTTGAGGTCCTACTTTTTAATTTAACTCCTAGCTCCCTAAATTCAACTTGTAGGACCTCTTCCCATTTTTTCCTATATCGTTGGTACCTATATGCACCACGACAGCTGGCTGTTCACTCTCCCCCCACCAGAATGCCCTGCAGCTGCTCCAAGAAATCCTTGACCCTTGCGCCAGGGAGGCAACATACCATCCTGGAGTCTCATTTGCGGCCGCAGAAACGCCTATCTATTCCCCTGACAATAGAATCCCCTATCACTATAGCTCTCCCACTCTTTTTCCTCCCCTCCTGTGCAGCAGAGTCACCCCTGGTGCCATGAACTTGGCTGCTGCTCTCTTCCGCTGATGAGCCACCTCCCTCAACATTATCCAAAACGGTATATCTGTTTTGGAGGAAGGTGACCGCAGGGGACCCCTGCACTACCTTCCTTTCCCTGCTCTTCCTGATGGTCACCCATTCCCTATCTGCCTGTGTAACCTTTACCTGCGGTGTGACCAACTCACTAAACATGCTATCCACGATGTCCTCAGCATCGCGGATGCTCCAGAGTGAATCTATGTGCAGCTCCAGTGCTGCAATGCGGTCTGACAGGAGCTGCAGCTGGACACACTTCCCGCACACATAGTAGGGACACTGGAAGTATCCTGACTTCCCACATAGCACAGTTGTCATTGATAGTCCTATCAAGTGTCACTTACTCACCAATAACTTGTTCACCGATGCTCAGTTTGGGTTCCACCAGGACCACTTGGCTCCAGACCTCATTACAGCCTTGGTCCAAACATGGACTAAAGAGCTAAATTCCAGAGAGTGGCAGCTCTTCACATCAAAGCAGCATTTGACTAAGTGTGGCATTAAGGAGCCTTAGTAAAATTGAAGTCAATGGGAAATCAGGGGGAAAAGTTTCCACTGGCTGTAGTGATAACTAGAACAAAGAAAGATGGTTGTGGTTGTTGGAAGCCAATAATCTCAGCCACAGGACATCACTGCAGGAGTTCCTGAGGGCAGTGCCCTAGGCCCAACCATTTTCAGCTGCTCCATCAATGACCTTCCATCCATCATAAGGTCAGAAATGGGGATGTTCGCTAATGATTGCACTGTATTCAGTTCCATTCGCAACTCCTCGGATAATGAAGCAGTCTGTACCCGCATACAACAAGACCTAGACAACATTCAGGCTTGGGCTGATAAGTGGCAAGTAACATTCGGGCCACACAAGTGCTAGGCAATGACCATCTCCAACAGCAGCAAGTCTAACCACAAGTCAGGAGTCTAATGAGTACAAAATAAGAGAATAGAGCAGATGAATGCGTGACTGGAGAGATGGTGCAGGAGGGAATGCTTTAGATTCCTGAAGCATTGGAACCAGTTCTGGGAAGGTGGGAACTGTACAAGCCAGATGAGTTGCACCTCAACAGGACTGGGACCAATATCCTCGCGGAGTGGCGGGGGGTTGGTTCGCTGGTGCTGTTGGGGAGGGTTTAAACTCGCTTGGCAGGGGTTTGGGAACATAAGAACATAAGAAACAGGAGCACGAGTAGACCATTTGGCCCCTTGAGCCTGCTCTTGCCATTCAATAAAATCATGGCTGATCTGATCTTGGCCTCAACTCCACTTCCCTGCCCGCTCCCCATAACCCTTGACTCCCTTATCGTTCAATAATCTGTCTATCTCCACCTTAAATATATTCAATGGCCTAGCCTCAATAGCTCTCTAGGGTAGTGAATTCTAAAGATTCATGACTCTCTGAGAAAAGAAATTCCTCCTCATCTCCGGTTTAAATGTGGGACCCCTTATTCTGAAACTATGCCCTCGAGTTCTAGATTCCACCACGAGGGAAATCATCCTCTCTGCACCTACCCTGTCCAGCCCCCTCAGAATCTTATATGTTTCAATAAGATCACCTCTCATTCTTCTAAACTCCAATGAGTATAGCCCAACCTGCTCAACATTTCTTCATAAGACAACCCCTTCATCTCAGGAATCAACCTCGTGAACCTTCTCTGAACTGCATCCAATGCAAGTATATCCCACCTGAAATAAGCAGATCAAAATTGTATGCAGTACTCTAGGTGTGGTCTCACCAATGCCCTGTACAGTTGTTGCAAGACTTCCTTACTTTTATACTCCATCCCCTTGCAATAGAAACATAGAAACATAGAAAATAGATGCAGGAGCAGGCCATTCAGCCCTTCTAGTCTGCACCGCCATTCAATGAGATCATGGCTGAACATGAAACTTCAATACCCCCTTCCTGCTTTCACGCCATACCCCTTGATCCCCCGAGTAGTAAGGACTTCATCTAACTCCCTTTTGAATATATTTAGTGAATTGGCCTCAACTACTTTCTGTGGTAGAGAATTCCACAGGTTCACCACTCTCTGGGTGAAGAAGTTTCTCCTTATCTCGGTCCTAAATGGCTTACCCCTTATCCTTAGACTGTGACCTCTGGTTCTGGACTTCCCCAACATTGGGAACATTCTTCCTGCATCCAACCTGTCCAAACCCGTCAGAATTTTAAACGTTTGATGAGGTCCCCTCTCACTCTTCTGAACTCCAGTGAATACAAGCCCAGTTGATCCAGTCTTTCTTGATAGGTCAGTCCCACCATCCCGGGAATCAGTCTGGTGAATCTTTGCTGCACTCCCTCAATAGCAAGAATGTCCTTCCTCAAGTTAGGAGACCAAAACTGTACACAATACTCCAGGTGTGGCCTCACCAAGGCCCTGTACAACTGTAGCAACACCTCCCTGGCCCAATACTCAAATCCCCTCGCTATGAAGGCCAACATGCCATTTGCTTTCTTAACCGCCTGCTGTACCTGCATGCCAACCTTCAATGACTGATGTACCATGACACCCAGGTCTCGTTGCACCTTCCCTTTTCCTAATCTGTCACCATTCAGATAATAGTCTGTCTCTGTTTTTACCACCAAAGTGGATAACCTCACATTTATCCACATTATACTTCATCTGCCACGCATTTGCCCACTCACCTAACCTATCCAAGTCACTCTGCAGCCTCATAGCATCCTCCTCGCAGCTCACACTGCCACCCAACTTAGTGTCATCCGCAAATTTGGAGATACTACATTTAATCCCCTCGTCTAAATCATTAATGTACAATGTAAACAGCTGGGGTCCCAGCACAGAACCCTGCGGTACCCCACTAGTCACTGCCTGCCATTCCGAAAAGTACCCATTTACTCCTACTCTTTGCTTCCTGTCTGACAACCAGTTCTCAATCCACGTCAGCACACTACCCCCAATCCCATGTGCTTTAACTTTGCACATTAATCTCCTGTGTGGGACCTTGTCGAAAGCCTTCTGAAAGTCCAAATATACCACATCAACTGGTACTCCTCTGTCCACTTTATTGGAAATATCCTCAAAAAATTCCAGAAGATTTGTCAAGCATGATCTCC
This sequence comes from Pristiophorus japonicus, assembly GCF_044704955.1. Taxonomy (NCBI): domain Eukaryota; kingdom Metazoa; phylum Chordata; class Chondrichthyes; family Pristiophoridae; genus Pristiophorus; species Pristiophorus japonicus. The sequence goes on along the minus strand of NC_091983.1, from coordinate 1,863,618 downwards.
CTTTCACAAATCCATGCTGACTTGGACCAACATGTCACCATTTTCCAAATGCGCTGCTATGACATCCTTAATAATTGATTCCATCATTTTACCCACTACCGATGTCAGGCTGACCGGTCTATAATTCCCTGTTTTCTCTCTCCCTCCTTTTTTAAAAAGTGGGGTTACATTGGCTACCCTCCACTCGATAGAACTGATCCAGAGTCAATGGAATGTTGGAAAATGACTGTCAATGCATCCGCTATTTCCAAGGCCACCTCCTTAAGTACTCTGGGATGCAGTCCATCAGGCCTTGGGGATTTATCGGCATTCAATCCCATCAATTTCCCCAACACAATTTCCCGACTAATAAAGATTTCCCTCAGTTCCTCCTCCTTACTAGACCCTCTGACCCCTTTGATATCCGGAAGGTTGTTTGTGTCCTCCTTAGTGAATACTGAACCAAAGTACTTGTTCAATTGGTCTGCCATTTCTTTGTTCCCCGTTATGACTTCCCCTGATTCTGACTGCAGTGGACCTACGTTTGTCTTTACTAACCTTTTTCTCTTTACATACCTATAGAAACTTTTGCAATCCGCCTTAATGTTCCCTGCAAGCTTCTTCTCGTACTCCATTTTCCCTGCCCTAATCAAACCCTTTGTCCTCCTCTGCTGAGTTCTAAATTTCTCCCAGTCTCCAGGTTCGCTGCTATTTCTGGCCAATTTGTATGCCATTTCCTTGGCTTTAATACTATCCCTGATTTTCCTAGATAGCCACGGTTGAGCCACCTTCCCTTTTTTATTTTTACGCCAGACAGGAATGTACAATTGTTGTAATTCATCCATGTGGTCTCTAAATGTCTGCCATTGCCCATCCACTGTCAACCCCTTAAGTATCATTAGCCAATCTATCTTAGCCAATTCATGCCTCATACCTTCAAAGTTACCCTTCTTTAAGTTCTGGACCATGGTCTCTGAGTTAACTGTTTCATTCTCCATCCTAATGCAGAATTCCACCATATTATGGTCACTCTTCCCCAAGGGGCCTCACACAATGAGATTGCTAATTAATCCTCTCTCATTACACAACACCAGTCTAAGATGGCCTCTCCCCTCGTTGGTTCCTCGACATATTGGTCTAGAAAACCATCCCTTATGCACTCCAGGAAATCCTCCTCCACTGTATTGCTTCCAGTTTGGCTAGCCCAATCTATGTGCATATTAAAGTCACCCATTATAACTGCTGCACCTTTATTGCATGCATTCTTAATTTCCTGTTTGATGCCCTCCCCAACATCACTACTACTGTTTGGAGGTCTGTACACAACTCCCACTAATGATTTTTGCCCTTTAGTGTTCTGCAGCTCTACCCATATAGATTCCACATCATCCAAGCTAATGTCTTTCCTAACTATTGCATTAATCTCCTCTTTAACCAGCAATGCTACCCCACCTCCTTTTCCTTTTATTCTATCCTTCCTGAATGTTGAATACCGCTGGATCTTAAGTTCCCAGCCCTGATCATCCTGGAGCCACGTCTCCGTAATCCCAATCACATCATATTTGTTAACATCTATTTGCACAGTTAATTCATCCACCTTATTGCGGATACTCCTTGCATTAAGACACAAAGCCTTCAGGCTTGCTTTTTTAACACCATTTGTCCTTTTAGAATTTTGCTTTACAGTGGCCCTTTTTGTTCTTTGCCTTGGGTTTCTCTGCCCTCCACTTTTCCTCATCTCCTTTCTGTCTTGCTTTTGTCTCATTTTTGTCTCCCTCTGTCTCCCTGCATAGGTTCCCATCCCCCTGAAATATTAGTTTAACTCCTCCCCAACAGCACTAGCAAACACTCCCCCTAGGACATTGGTTCCGGTCCTGCCCAGGTGCAGACCATCCGGTTTGTACTGGTCCCACCTCCCCCAGAACCGGTTCCAATGCCCCAAGAGTTTGAATCCCTCCCTGCTGCACCACTGCTCAAGCCATGTATTCATCTGCGCTATCCTGCGATTCCTACTCTGACTAGCACGTGGCACTGGTAGCAATCCCGAGATTACTACTTTAGAGGTCCTACTTTTTAATTTAGCTCCTAGCTCCTTAAATTCTTTTCGTAGGACCTCATCCCTTTTTTTACCTATGTCGTTGGTACCAATGTGCACCACGACAACTGGCTGTTCTCCCTCCCATTTCAGAATGTCCTGCACCCGCTCCGAGACATCCTTGACCCTTGCACCAGGGAGGCAACATACCATCCTGGAGTCTCGGTTGCGGCCGCAGAAACGCCTATCTATTCCCCTCACCATCGAATCCCCTATCACTATCGCGCTCCCAATCTTTTTCCTGCCCTCCTTTGTAGCAGAGCCACCTACGGTGCCATGAACTTGGCTGCTGCTGCCCTCCCCTGATGAGTCATCCTCCCCAACAGTACTCAAAGCAGTGTATCTGTTTTGCAGGGGGATGACCACAGGGGACCCCTGCACTATCTTTCTTGCACTGCTCTTCCTGCTGGTCTTCCATTCCCTATCTGGCTGTGGACCCTTCTCCTGCGGTAAGACCAACTCACTACACGTGATACTCACGTCATTGTCAGCATCGTGGATGCTCCAGAGTGAATCCACCCTCAGCTCCAATTCCGCAATAAAGGCCAACATTCCATTTGCCTTGCTAATTACTTGCTGTACCTGCATGCTAACATTTTGTGTTTCATGTACAAGGACCCCCAGATCCCTCTGTACCGCAGGATTTTGTAGTCTCTCTCCATTTAAATAATAATTTGCTTTTTTATTCTTCCTATCAAAGTGGATAACCTCACATTTTCCCACATTATACTCCTTCTGCCAAATTTTTGCCCACTCACTTAACCTATCTATATCCCTTTCCAGATTCTTTGTGTCTTCTTCACAACTTGCTTTCCCACCTATCTTTGTATCATCAGAAAATTTGGCTACATTATACTCAGTTCCTTCATCCAAGTCATTAATATAGATAAACCTGAGCGTAGATTCAGAAGGGAGAGAAGCAAAGCAGGAAATTAGTAAGCAAGTTTGGAAGGCAGAGGAAACAAAGGCTAGAAAATAGACAATTATGTTTGGCAGTGCTTCATGGTATATACTTCAATGTAAGGAGTCTAGTGAATAAGGCAGATAAGCTGAGGGTACAGATAGACAAGTGGAAGTATGATATCATAGCTATTACTGAAACATGGCTTAAAGTAGAGCAGGAATGGCAGCTCAACATTCCTGGTTACAGGGCTTTCAGATGAGATAGAGAGGGGAATAAAAAAGGAGGGGTTGTCACAATATTGGTTAAAGAAACAATTACAGCTGTAAGGAGGGCTGACATGTTAAAAGGACCATCAAATGAGGCATTATGGGTTGAAGTGAAGAACAAAAATGGGGCAATCACACTGCTGGGAGTATACTATATATCCCCAAAATGTAGGCAAATTTCTGAGAAGTGCAAAAAGAACAGAGCAGTAATGGTATAGTAAGGGATTTCAACTACCATAATATTAACTGGACTAAAATCAGTGCAAAAGGTATAAAGGGTACCGAATTTTTAAAATGCATTCAGGAGAATTTTTTCAGCCAGTACTTAGCAAGCCCAACAAGAGGGGGGCATTTCGGGACTTAGTTTTAGGGAATGAAGCTGGGCAAGTGGAAGGGGTAACAGTGGGAGAGCATTTTGGTGGTAGTGATCATAATTCAGTTAGATTTAGCGTAGTTATGGAAAAGGACAAAGAAAGACCAGAAATAAAAGTTCTCAATAGGGAAAAGCCAATTTTACTAAGCTGAGATGTGATTTAGCAACAGTGGACTGGAAACAGCTACTTGAATCAATGTCAGAGCAGTGGGAGGAGATAGTGAGAGTTCAGAGCAAATATGTTCCCACTAAGAAAAAGGGTGGGACTCCCAAATCTAGAGCACCTGGATGTCAAGGAGCATACAGAGTAGGATAAGGAAAAAAGGAAAGGTTTTGTCAGATACCGAGAGCTCAATACTGGAGAAAGACTAAAGGAGTATAGAAAGTGCAGGGGTGAAATTAAAAAGGAAATTAGGAAAGCAAAGAGAGGGCATGAAAAAATATTGGCAAGTAAAATCAAGGAAAACCCAAAGATGTTTTACAAATACATAAAGAGCAAGAGAATAACTAAGGAAAGAGTAGGGCCTATTAGAGACCAAAAAGTAACCTGTGTGTGGAGACGGAAGACGTGGATATGGTTCTTAATACTTTGCATCTGTCTTCACAAAAGAGAGGGATGATGCAGACATTATAGTTGAGGAGGAGGAGTGTGAAATATCAGATATGATAAACATAGTGAGAGAAGAAGTATTAAGAGGTTTAGCAGCTTAGAAAATAGATAAATCGCCAGGCCTGGATGAAGTACATCTCAGGCTGTTAAGCGAAGCAAGATAGGAAATAGCGGAAGATCTGACCATCATTTTCCAATCCTCTCTGGCTACAGGCATGGTGCCAGAGGACTGGAAAATTGCTAACATTATACCATTGTTTAAAAAGGGAGAAACGGACAGACCGAGGAATTACAGGCCAGTCAGCCGAACCTCGGTGTTGGGCAAATTATTGGAAAAAAATTCTGAGGGATAATATTACTCCTCATTTAGAGAGGCATGGATTAATCAAGGACAGATGGCATGGATTTATTAATGGAAGGTCATGTCTGACTAACTTGACTGAATTTTTTGAGGAGATAATGTTGATTTCTGGATGTTTTACCTCAATCTGGTTCAGCAAAATTACTGAAACGAATACCGTTTGTGCTTTAAACAAAGCAAGCTTTTATTAAAAAGCAAATCCCGATCGGGGACTTTATCAGACAGAAGGAATACAAGTCTGTTCGAACGCGCCCACTTCCTACGGAAAAAGTGACGTTACATTGTAAAGGGACGATGGTTATACATTTTTGGCAAAAGATAACAAGATAGGGCTAGAGTGACATCCTAGTTCAGCCTATCTCTTTTGATCCCTCTTTCCCTTTGTCCACTCATAAGCCGACCTAAGTATGGTCTGATTTTAAACAAAGACCTTCTGTTAATGTTTCAGGTTAATAACATGATTTAATAAGACCTTGAGGTTTTACTGCAAGCTGTGGGTTTTGTTTCAATATGTGTTAGTGTTGTAACATTTCGCAGTCTCAAGTCTGAGATGTCATGGCTATTCCTCCATGAATTCTTTGTTAGCTTATACTGTCCCGATACAATTACCACGTTCTCAACTTCAATGTCTCTATACATTTTTAAACATTCACATTCCCCCCTTTTATCATTCCATGATAACACTTAGGATCATTCTAGGAGTATCGCATTCAGCCGTTCACACTCTATTTCCTGAATCATATTGTTGTTAGTGTCGAGTAGTTCTTTAGTTCGTTGGATCATCTCAGTTAGGGTTAGTGGAATGGGGCGCAAAGGAATTCCCCCTTTGGAATGTATAGGGAATGTATAGGGAATGTGAACACATCCAACACCTAGAAAAGTTCCCATTTTGCGCATAAACATAAGACATGTACAAAAAGGTGTTTACATGGAGCTCTCGTCTCTGTCTCCCCTCCCATGCGCCGAAACTGTCATATATCAACACTATTATACAGACTGTGGCATACAGACAGTTTCATCTTATGGCTCAGGATTCAGATAAATAGTCCAATTATTTTGCTGATTAAAAGAGTTCAGTTTTCCCGTCTCTCTTCTCAGGTCACCGTCGGTGTAGCTGGCTGTCTATCACTACGGGTAAAAGTTCAAACTGGTCCACGTTCCAATTAGGATGCCAACGGCCTTGTTCAGCTATGGAGAAGAGGAAGTCTGGAACAGAAACAGGAGTTAGAATAACCAGTAAAATAGGTTCGTTAGAGGGTGGTGAGCTTGCAGTGGTGCAGGTGAACCCAGGCACTTTCCCCCTCAACCTTGGCTGCAGTGGGGGTAGTGAGTAACACCTGAAAAGGCCCCTCCCATTGTGGCTCTAATCCCTTCCGAATCCATACTTCCCTGGTGCCACGAGGGACAATTCGGGTAAAACTGGGAGGTCGAGGTGAGCATCTTGAACCTGGTTCTGAGCTAGTCGCAGAGCCTGAGTCAGAGAAAGAACATAGGTGGTCATCAGTC